>NC_142282.1:27625697-27933943 GCF_052056855.1 Sturnus vulgaris | reverse complement strand
GATACAATTCAACATCACAAAGTCACTCCAGGACATCAGAATACTTAACATCATTGCTTAATGGTAGCAGTGCAAACAATAAACCCTTTTTCTTTTTGTTAGGAGTTTTGAATTTGAGTCAGAACTAGTTAGCAAAAATAAAAAAGGAAGGTGTTAATTTACAGTATACATGGGCTAATTAACAATTCTAATCAAACATGTTTTTTGGGATGATTATGTATCTTCAATTGTTATGTTTCTTGTAGTATAAATTATTTTTGTTAATTATAAATTAATTTTCATACTTTTATATGTATAGTTTTAACTTTTCTGTAATTTCAAATGACCTCAGTTCTGTGATTATCGTATCTGTATACTTAGTTGCAAAACCCAAACATTAAAAACTATGTTTATATTTTCATTCAAAAAGAAGAAAACGTGCAAATTAGTATTTTAATGATAGCAATGACAGACTTGCTATAATTAGAAACCTGCTATTAATTTTAACAGTAGTTGGCATAAGTGAAATATGAAAGGTTATGAAAATTATTTTATGGACATTGTAAATAGAAATTACAGAAAACTCTGCAACTGAAATTTGCTAATGAAACACTTCTACACTAAATTAGTACTTCTATATTTGTTTTCATGAACTTAGAATGTTCTTTTTAGGACCTTTAAAACAAACAGTGTCTTTGAATTCTAAAATGTCACAAATTTACTAAGTGTTATGTTTCCATTATCTAGAATTATTACTGCGTTCAGTCAAATATCAGGTTTTATCATCTGTATCTGCATGTGTAAGCATTAATACCATAAGGTGATGAAATCTAGGTAAATATTGCCATGAATATTGTATGAATCTAATGTATGTATCAATAGAGTATTTAATAAGTTTCCTTTTGGTGTTGTCTTCGCAAATGGGCTGGGCTATGAATGGGAACATCTGAGGTGCTGCACACTTGTCCCTATGAGTGCTGACGTGAAGCCTCCAGCACAGGACTGGGTTGCAGTGGCTCTTTAAGAGTAAAGAGTTTCAGAGCAAAGAAGTTAGGATCTAAATCTATTAAAAACAATAGTATGATTAAAGCTCATTTTTTTCCTTTAACAAAGGTTTTCACAAGCCCACAGTATGGGGCAACGGCATTGCTTCTAAGCTTTAGAGCTTTGTATTGTAAGTCTGGCTGATTTGCTATGGATTTGTTAATTGTTAGATAAACTAAAATAGTTAACAGTTCTCATCTTTGAATAAAATGGTTGCACAATTTTAAGCGACTGAAAATAAAATTTGAATTAGATTTTGAAATCCCATAACTGAAATTGGAAGATTTTTGGAAGAGGAAAATAAATACTTGGATGTTTTCTTTTCCTTGGAGTGTACTTTGAAAAAACACATCAGTTAATTTCGGCTTGAAAGGATACCTTACAAGTTAGGATTATTACAGGAGCATCTATTTATAAAAGGCAATTCGAGCAATGCAGGGGGTTATAAGGTGGTATTGTAAAAAGTGGTAACACAGGTACAACAACGGTACTGACCCCTCCAAATCGTGTAGCAATCGCTATCTGAATAATAAAAACAGAAAAGCTTCACAGACTAGCTGCAGAAAATAACAGGTTTAGGTTGCAGCTGCTTTTTGGACAAGACTGTGCAAATGCTGCAGTCTCCCCGAGGAAGGGGTTACCCGTCCAGCTGTGTTTCAGTATCAGTTCACGAGGGTCCACAGCAGACGGAGCTCGGGCTGTTGAAAGAGCAGTGAGAGCGGCGCACATCGGGCCCGCCCTGGGAAAGACTGCAGGGCTCTGCTGGCGTACCAAATGGTGGCCACGCCTTCCTGGGCGGACCCTGTCGTGTGCGGGGGTCAGGGACACGGCGTTGCTTTTTTCAGATCTGCTCCCGCCGGTGCCCCCTGAATTTCGGGTTGCCCTCCACTGCCTACATACAGAAAGCTGTAGGCGTCCTGCTGGACCTGCGCTTCATGGTCCCGTGGCTGCGCCATGTGCTCGGTACCATAGTGGTCTCTTTGCCCCCGCCCCCGCCGCTTTTTCTGTAGCTCCCTGAGGCTTTGTACGCTCCCCCTTCTGCCGCCTCTGTCACTGCTTTTGCAGAGGTCAGGCAGGGGGTGTTATAAATGAGAGACAAAAGTCTCGATATTCAGCAAAATTTTAGATTGCTTTATTTGATATAGAAAGAACAAGCAGTGCGCTGGGGAACGCGAGGGGTCACTGCCCACTCCACGCTCCACCGAACCTTGGTTTGCAGCCTCTTCTTATACTGTGGGTTCTCGTTGTTCACAAATTCACAAAGCCTTTGGGTGATAATCAGTCACAGAGAGCCATCCGGTCCTTGCAGATGACCACCAGGGAAGTTCTGGGAGTCTGGTTTTTGGGATAGGCAGTATTGATTAGACAAAGGCAGGAAGGGCTTTTTGGGAAGTCCGATCTCGCAAGCTGGTAGCCGATACAACTTATTTGAAAAACATAATATAACATAATGTAATGTAACATAATACAACATAATATAACATAACAAGGTGTTTTTAAACAGAATTATTTAATCATATAATGTCCTTTATCTAGTGTCCATGCTTCACTTCAGAGCTTAGTATTCTGGTTTATGCAAACCCCAATGCTTTTGTGATTAACATGAATCTTTTATCAATTGTCACAATTTCCCCACTTCTCTTTTTTTATCCCATTGATTCGTGTTCTGGTTTCAGATTTTGTCAGTACTTCTTGTACTGCCATTAATTTTGTTGCCTTCTCAGGGTCTATTGGTATTGTAGCAACTTGCATTCCTTGAACCACCGACTGGATTAGTCAAATGAAGCATGGAACAAGACAAGGGATGAACAGTAGTCCTAATAATGCACATGTTAACATAAATCCTAATTTCTTCCACCAAGCTCCCCCCAACAGGTTATTCCACCAATTATCATTAAGCATAGAGTTCCAGGTTTGTACAGGTACATGGGCTATTCGTTTTATTTCTTCTGCAATTTTAGTAATTACTTCACCATTATCATCAATTTGTAAGCAGCATTCAGAATTATTAAACTTTCCACACACTCCCCCTTCTTCAGCTAACAGATAGTCTAGAGCCAGTCGGTTTTGATATACTGCTGCTCTAGTTTGGGTAAGTTGTTTAGCTATCAATTCCATTGCTCGGGCTGTCTGGTTTGAAGTAATTTCTACCACGGCTTGTAGTCTGATAATTCTATTTAGCATATAAATTGGAGTGCGATAGCCCCAGCTCCCATCTTGAGCCCAGGTAGCTGGTCCACAATATTCAATAATTCGTTCTGGGGGCCATTTATCATCCTTCCATATTTGTGTTCCCCCTATGTCTGTGCTCCTTTTATTTCGATACAAAGTTTCATACAAGGGAACTCCTAACACTCTATTACCCTTTTCCTTTGGTAATGTAAAAAACGCAGGCTGGATAATTCCTAGAGTGCATGTCCCTCTCCACCTTTTTGGTAGGGTATTATAAGCTTTTTTCCCACAGATCCAAAATATTCCGTCTGGGGCTTTCCAGCTTAGTTTAACTGATTCAGGTTGTTGCCAATAGATCCTTACACTTTTTACTTCTTCTTTATATGGGTTGGCTCTATTTTTATTATACCAGCATAGTCCTGTAAAATTGTTCTTTATACAATTACCTTTACTTAACTTTCCCCAATATCCTTCTGGAGCTTTGGGCCACCAAGACTGATTGCTTGCATTTGTAATCAGGATAGTCTTACAGGGGGTGTGCCCCACATATTGGGTAAAGTTAGTTCCCTGACGTGTTATACATATCTCTCCTATTACCTCATGACTTAGAACCCACCCTTCAGGTCTATTGACTCCCCTCGATATTTCCGTTTGATTCCACTGTAACAACTGCTCTGGGCCCAACCCCTCCCCCCTCCATGGCCATTGTTCAGTCATTTGCATTCCTCCACAGATCCAACAGTGAGTTCAGTTCAGTTCAGTAGTGATTTCTTTCATTAATTCTACAAATAAATTTTTTCCCAAGGTGGGTAAGTCCCTTTCGCTGAGTTGTTGTTTTATTTTCTCATACAAGTTAAAATTTCCCCCATGGTTTGTTTTTGTTCCTTTGAACACCTTAGTTATATTTTTTATCAATTCTTCTTTGTAGTGATCTTGCACTCCTCCCTGATCTGAATATCCCCATGTACCTTCTTTTGTGAAGCAGAGGTGTGTCTCTCCTACTGGACAACTTTGGTATGCTGATGGAGCCCACCCTCCTTTTCCCAAATTGGTGGCTACCCAGTAACTTCTTCCCATAATAGTGCAAGTTTCTAAGTTGTGTTTATTATAGCAGGCCGAACTGATGTGTGTATGGAAGGCAAGAGTGGATACCGTGTGTCTGCCGTACCTAATTGTCTGGTAACACTTGGAACAAGCATCAGCACTATTTCCTTTTATCATCATTAGCAATAGGATGACTCCCATGACCATTTTCATCCCTCTGCCTCCCTCAAGGCCTATGGGGTTGCTGCCAGTAGCCGAGGTTTGTTTGATCTTCTCGGCAGCAGGGAATATGTCCTGGGGTCTCCCACACTGTCTTTCTCTTTTGGTAGTGTTTCTTAATTTTGTTCCAGTTTTTAGCTTTAACATTCCAGTACGAGGTACAGCAGTGACAGCACCGTATACACAATCCTTCCGACACTTTCTTGTCAATACCTCTGCTCTGGCTCTCTTTTTCCTTATTCCTCCCACCAGTTATGATCATCAATTTTGATTTCTCCTTGTGCTGATAGGGTATTAATACTTTAATCGTTTCCTTACATTCATTTCTTCTACACTGGACACATAATGCAAATGGGGGATACCCACCCTAGGAATAACACCACTATAACTCAGTACAATATGGACACCTTTTCTTGATGAACAGGCTACACCCGGGTTTGGGACAGGTGACTTTCAGTCCTGATTAGGAGACCTTCGAGACGAATTGATCCGATATTGACATCAAGTCTTCCGAATTCGCACTTTGAGGTCTCCAGGCTCAGATGTCACTCTCCAACCTGCAGTAGGAGGGGTTACAGGACCCTTGACTCTACTCACGTGTCCATCCCTTTTCAGCTGTCCTCACAGCTGTTTCAGTCGTTAACAGAACTAAATACGGTCCTTCCCATTTTGGAGCTAGATTTTCTTCTTTCCATACTTTAATTAACACATGTTGTCCTGGCTTAATTTTATGTACGGCAAATCCTAGAGGGACAGTTTGAGTTAAAATCCCCTTCTCTCTTAATTCTTCCAAGTTTTTGCTGATTGTTATTGTGTAATTCTGAAGAGAAGGGTCCTGAACTAAGGTCGGATCAAGGTGTACTCCTTTAGGGTAAGGCATACCATACAGCATTTCATATGGTGAAATCCCTGTTTTTGAATTTGGCATTGTTCGTATATTAGACAGGGCTAGTGGGAGGCACTTTGTCCATGGCATTTTAGTCTCAATCATTAATTTTGACAGCTGTTGTTTTAATGTTTGATTCATCCTTTCAACCCTCCCAGAACTCTGAGGGTGCCAAGGTGTGTGATACTCCCAGCTGATGCCCAGCGCCGAGGTCAGTAACTGAAGCACCTTTGATGTAAAGTGCGTCCCCTGGTCTGAGTCTATTGCTCGAACCAGGCCATACCTTGGGATTATGTGTTCCAACAATATTTTGGCTACCACTTGTGATGTGGCCCTAGCTGCAGGGTATGCCTCTACCCAGTGGGTTAATTGGTCTACTATTACTAGTAAGTATTTCCACCTCCCTATTTTTGGTAATTCTGTAAAATCTACTTGTATTCTTTCAAAGGGTCTGTAAGCAGTTCTCTGTCCTCCTGACGGACCTTGTCGCATACCTTTTTTATTAATTTTCTGACAAGTTAAACAACCCTGTACGCTCTGCTTTGAAATATCAAAAATGCCTATGCATCCAAAAAAATTTAAAAATTGGTCTGCTAGTGCTCTGGTTCCCCAATGTGTTTGTTGGTGTAATTGTTCAATAATTTGTCTGGCCTGGGTCTTAGGTAAAATTTCCCTGCCATCTGGTAAAACCCATTTGTTTTCATGCTGTTCTGCCTTTAATTTTTTTATCGCTTCTTTTTCCTGAGGAGTAAATAGCTTCTGTAATTCCTGGTTGGGGCTGACATCTTTAACTGTAGTACTTAATACAGAAACCGGTTTTTGCTCCAATGCTGCTTTTTTTGCTTCTTTGTCAGCCAGATTATTCCCCCTTGTATGGTAGCTTGTTCCTTTTTGGTGCCCTCTTATGTGGACCACAGCAATTTCAGTGGGGCCCCTGAGAGCCTCTAGTATTCTAACAATTAATTCTTCATGTATCAACCCCCATCCTTGAGTGTTAATTAACCCCCTTTCTTCCCAAATTTTACCAAATGTGTGGACTATGCCATAGGCATACTTAGAATCCGTATATATCGTTCCTTTTTTACCTTCTAAATAAGATAATGCCCGATAAAGAGCAAATAGTTCACAAGCCTGAGCGGAGCATGCTGCGTTTAAGGGTCCGGATTCTACTAATTTCAATTCTTCTCCTCCTACTATGGCATATCCCGATTTTCGTTTTCCTTCCACCACTCGAGAAGATCCATCTATAAACAATTTTTCTCCATCCTTAAATTCAACTTCTCCCAAGTCAGGTCTAATTTTTGTTTGTAATTCTATAACATCCACACAATCATGTTCTAAATTTTCTCCTGGTTCCCCATATAGGAATTGTGCGGGACTTTGAGCAGTTGTTGTTTTTAGCTCCAAATCTGGGGAAGTGATTAGAATAGCTTCATATTTTAATATTGGGGCATCGGTTAACCATTTCTCAGCTTTTTGATTCAGAATTCCCCTTACATTATGAAGGGTGTGGACCACTATGGGTGCCCCAAAGGTAATTTTTCGGGCTTCTTCAATTAAAAGTGCTGTGACCACTAGGGCCGGGAGGCATGTGGGCCAACCCCGACTGACAGGGTAGAGCAGTTTAGAATAATATCCCACTGGCTTTCGACTGCCTGCCCATTCCTGGGTGAGTACCCCATATGCTGTTTGATCAGAGGTATTTACAAATAACTGAAATGGTCTCTCCAAGTCTGGGAGACTTTGATAGGTTTCATTTTTGACTTCCCTATTTCTCCAGGGGTATACCACACCTCAGGACATATTTGCTCCTCGTCCTTTTGAGTTAAAGCAAAAATTTTAAGCTGCCCTTGGGATACTTCAATTTTCAAATCTAATGCTATTATTAAATCCCTCCCCAATAAATTATTTTCTGCCTCTGGCAGTAACAGCAGATCCTTTAATTCAATTTTGGTTCGGTTCTCAATTTGCACATTTTTAATAATAGGGACCCGAAATGGTTCACCTTTTGCTCCAACCACGAGTGCTGTTTCTCTACTAGGTTTACACCCTTTTGGTAGATGTTTAATTGTGGATTTTTTGGCTCCTGTATCTACTAAAAATTCCACCTCCTCCCCCTGGGGACCAATCTTTAAATTTATCAAGGGCTCTTTGGATGGTATGGTCCCTAATACATACAGCCCCTGACACCCCTATTCATCTTCCTGGAACATTTTTTCATCCCGTATCCGTTCTTTACAATTTTTCTTTATATGACCTTTCTTGTTACAATAAAAGCAGGTTCGCCTTGGTGAATTATTTCCTGCTTCATTTCCTTGTTTTAGTGGGGGTTTTCGTGGTTTCCCTCCCCCTTTCTGCTGGGTTTCTTTCTGTGTTTCACAAACTGCAGCTATAAAGATTTTTGCTTTCTGCTTCTCTTCATCCCTTCTTACATAAACTTTTTGTGCTTCTCTTAGCAATTCTTGTAACCCCCAATCTTGCCAATCATCTAACTTTTCTAATTTCTTTCTAATATCTCCCCATGATCGAGCAACAAATTGGGTTTTGAGGAGTGCCTGACCCACTTGTGTATCAGGGTCTATCCCGGAGTACATTTGGAGATCTTTCCTCAGCTGCTCCAACCAGTCAGTCGGGGATTCATCCTTTTTTTGTTGTTCACTAAAGGCTTTATTAATATTTTGTCCTTTAGGAACTGATTCTCGGATACCTTTAACGAGTATCCATCTTAAGTCCATCATATTCTGGCGATGGACATCATTCTGATTATCCCAGTTAGGATTATTTAATGGCCATTTCTGGTCTCCCCTAGGTCCAATCTGATGCTCCCGGTCCCATACCCTCATTCCAGCCTGTCTGATCATTTCCCGTTCCTCCGTGGTGAATAGGATACTTAATATAGATTGTAATTCCATCCAAGTATACATACTTGGTCCGAGGAATTGATCTAGTCTCTCTGATACCCCTATAGGATCCTCTAATAGTTTTCCCATTTCTTTTTTAAAGTTTCTCACTTCCCCTGTGTTCAAGGGAACATTTACAAATCCAATTAAGCCAGCCTGTTGTCCTGCTAATGGGACTTCCCTCAGGGGGTAAAGGCGAGCCTTTGTGTCGTTATCTCCCTCCTCTCTGGTGATACTATCTCTCCTGGTATTCCTTTGACTGGAGCGAGTTCTTAGAGCTGTGGGAGTACCAGGAGGAGAAGTGGGTGCGTGGGGGGGTCTCCTGTATTTTCTGTATTATACGGAGGTGGGAGATTATCGAGGGGTTCCCAGGTAACCTTTTTTTTATCTTCATCCTCTTTTTCTTTTAAAGTATATATCAAGGATGGCTTGGACTGTTTTGCCCACAGGGCAGCATACTCACATTCCTCTCTGTTAAATGGTTCTTTATGAGCCACATATGTGTTTAATGCCCGACAAATCCAACCCTCAAATGATCCGAACATGGGCCAGTATAGGTTATCTTTACGGATCATTTCTCTGGTCCATTCCACCATGCAATATTGAATCAATTTTTCTTTACTTTTTCCTCTGTATACCACCCCTGTGTCCCAACATTTTAATATTACTCCCAAAGGGCTGCCTGGTGGTATTTCTGGCAACCTACTTGTCTTTATTTTCCCAGTCTCCTTGTGGACCAAATGAACTTGAACCTCTTCGTGGGTCCCTGGGACGCAGCATCTTACTTCCTCTTTTTCCCATTTTTACCTCAAGGGACTGTCTTGAGGTGTTTGCACTCCCCGATGTGTTCCGCCCGAACCCCTGCCTCTCCTTGGGTCAGGATGGACTGGAACCCGCCTCTACCTGGGCTGGGATGGGAAAAGCAGCTTTTCCCTTCTCCCTCCGTGACTGGTGTGTTGCAATTTGCTTTTCTTTTCCTCCCCCTCTCCCCCCGCCCCCTTCCCGGGTCCTGCCTCTACCTGGACTAGGATGGGAAGGACCTAGCCTCTGCCTGGACTAGGACAAGAAAAGCTGTCTCCCCCTTTGTGCTCACTCGCTTCGTCCGGTCACCGGCCAGGTCCCTCGCGGGATGCTGGAAACGCGGATAGAAGGACACCGCTCTCGCTTCACAGCAAAGGCCACGTCTCATTCAGACAAACACACAGTCATCCCCACCAAACCAGACAGATACTCACAGTCCGATGCTCCTGTCTGGGTCTTCGTGCACAAGAATTACAGGTGATTTTGCCGCGGTCCTCTGGGGAGATTTTCCTTGCTCAGTCTATAAGGTGCGGTACGTCGATGGGTCCCGGGAATCACTGACAAACCGGTGCCACAGCAGTGGGGCGCCTCCCCGAAATCGCAGTGCCTCTCAGGGCTCCAAGGACGTCCCGGGTTTCGGCACCAAATTGTTATAAATGAGAGACAAAAGTCTCGATATTCAGCAAAATTTTGGATTGCTTTATTTGATATAGAAAGAGCAAGCAGCGCGCTGGGGAACGCGTGGGGTCACCGCCCACTCCACGCTCCACCGAACCTTGGTTTGCAGCCTCTTCTTATACTGTGGGTTCTCGTTGTTCACAAATTCACAAAGCCTTTGGGTGATAATCAGTCACAGATAGCCATCCGGTCCTTGCAGATGACCAGCAGGGAAGTTCTGGAGGTCTGGTCTTTGTAGATAACCACCAGAGAAGTTCTGGGAGTCTGGTTTTTGGGATAGGCAGTATTGATCAGACAAAGGCAGGAAGGGCTTTTTGGGAAGTCCGATCTCACAAGCTGATAGCCGATACAACTTATTTGAAAAACATAATATAACATAATGTAATGTAACATAATACAATATAATATAACATAACAAGGTGATTTTAAACAGAATTATTTAATCATATAATTTCCTTTATCTAGTGTCCATGCTTCACTTCAGAGCTTAGTATTCTGGTTTATACAAACCCCAATGCTTTTGTGATTAACACGAATCTTTTATCAATTGTCACAGATGGAAACGAACCGCCAGCCCCGCTCCCCGCTTCGGAGCCCGATTTCCCTAGAAATGTGGGGGATGGGTATTTCGGCTGGATGCAGTCATTCGGGGAAGGATACACTGGTGGGAAGTAGTCCCTGGGCGACGGGTACTTTGGCTGGGGGGGCATTGTGTGGGGAACACCCGCCCGCGGAACTTCCGGGCAGGGCACGTCTGGGGGGGAGATCTCCATGTCCTGGTACTCGGACACATCGTTCCCCTCCTGCTGCACGTCCCCCATCATAAATCGATTAATGAACCCCCAGGTGGTTAACAAAGGGGATATGCTATCCTAGCTGTTTCCATGATTCTGGGGAAAAAGCTTCTTTGGGGTCCTGGGAGAAACCATGCTCTTTTGCCCAGGCCAGTACAGCGATCAAATCTTTGTCTGGAATTGGGGCTTCCAAATTCTCTAGGACCCCTTTCCAGATGGAAAGGACAGATTCCTCTTGCTTAGTTAAGCGGTTCTCCATCATCTAAAACTAGTTTCCCAACTAACTGCTTAGCCGGGGATGGGGAACAAGACAGTACCTCAGCCATGTGGATTTCCAGTACACCGATGGGTCTGCGCGGTCTCCTCGTGTCTCCACTCCGCAGTTTCCTCAGTGCTGTGTGCCAGACGGCTCTGCACCACAGAGCCCCACACTGCTTCACGGTTCGTGCTGGGCAGCCCAGATCCGGCCAGCGGCTCCAGGCGCTCTGCTCCCTGAGATGGTCAGGGTTCCCTGTGGTGGTCCAGTCCGGGTGCGATCTTCGTCGGGTAAGATCTCGGTGGACGCCTCCAAATGTGGTCACTGTGCTAAAAAGAGAGAGAAAGGACAGCAACACACATGGCTTAAACCAGTTCTACTACGAGCAGATGGATGTTCACCCTCTGCTTGTAGAAGGACTATCGGGCTGCTGATTGGCACACTGGTCAGCATTTGAAGGCTGTGCATTGGCCACATTCTGTCTCTGATGTCACAAGTCAGGGTGGACACATCTCACAGGCAGCCAGTGTACCCCAGTATCCATTGAGACGCAAGTGTACCCACGACCTCAAACAATAAGGTCATGCTGGCCCTTCCACTTATTTGTGGTCAAGTCCCGTATAAAGACCTTTGCTTGAGGCAGGTGTACCTCATCCGAGGCCTGTAATGAAGTGAAATGATTCACAATGTGATATGCTATAGGCACTTTGTTCATTAAAAGTCCTAATAAGGTAAAAAGAATGTAACAAGGACTCAAGTGGAAGGGGACTGTGATGCGGCTCAGTTGCACAAAACACAGCTAACCTCAGCTGTTGCTTAACCGGTTTCAAGAATTCACTCCTAGGTCAAAGAAGACCAACGAGGAAGATGAAGTGCCTTCCTCCCCAGGACCACCAGAAGGCAGAGTGCGACCACCTAGCAACAGGCCACGCAGGCACAGAGTACACCAAGACCGACACGTTACAAGGAAGCGAAGAAGCTATAAGAACTAAGGGATTGAGGGGGGAAGTGTGCGCCGTTGGTGGAGCGGAGACTCCCCGGCCACCCAGCGCTGTTTTACTTGCTGCCGCTTGCTTTAATAAACTAATTGGCTTAATTGGCCCTGACTCTGACCAGTCATTATCGCCAACATATAACAACAATAACAGGATTATTGGAATCTGGTGGCACAGTAAGATGATTGATGGTGTACAAAGCTTTTTCCAATCGGCTGTGTGGTGTTTCCCCAGCCATTCCCCTTTTCTGTTTATCTAAAACACGTTTTAAAGTGCCATGAGCACTGTCCTGGTTTAGGGCAAATTTGGGGGAAAACCTCCAGAAGGAGCCCCCAGACAGCAAACCCCACGACTACCCCCCCCCCACCACCAGCGGGTTCGGGAAGAATTTCCTCAGAGAAGAGTGGGGGAAAAAAAACCTGTTTATTTAACGAGCAAAACACTCCCCAGCACAGGGAAAAAAACAACACCAGCTGACAAAAAAACCTCTTTCACCGTTCTGAAGGGATGACAAACTCAGTCTCTCTGGCGAGTGGTCGCTCAGTTATCAGTCTCTGGCGCTGGGGAATGACTGCTGCAGGTCACAGAGCGTAGACTCCCAGTGTTTCTTGGGGTTTCCCAGGTCCCCGTCCAGAACAGGTTCAGATGGTATCCAGGAGAGGGAGGGGACGGGGTGGAAGAGAAAACAGTCCAGGGAAAAAGTTGGACTGCCTAGCTGAACTAACTAATAAGCAAAAGCAAGGGCAAAGTGAAGGAAAGAAAAAGAGGCAGAAGCGAGCAAGCAGGCAAGCAAGCAGGCAAGCAAGCAAGCAAGCAAGCCAAGCTAAAACCTCTCCTAAACATAGACCATGGGGGAGGTGAGCTGGCTGATAACAAGACAAAACAAAGCTTCACTTTCAGAGTCAGTCCTGAAAGCACAGGACATAATACCAAACATAATCAGAACACACGATTGGAGATACAAACACCATAACATCACCCTAGGACAAGCACATTTGACAATGGCTTGGCCTGTTGGAGAATGTGGAGTGCCAAAATTATGTGAGACTCCCCACATTTACAAAAACTGCCTCATCTTTTGGGAGACGTAAGCAGGGCCATTGTCAGTTTTCACTGCAGAAGGTATGCCCAAGATTGCAAAAGCCATTCTCCAATGGGCAATCACATCGCGACCTTTCTTCCTAGTATGAGCAGATGCCTACATGGCGGAAGAAAAGATGTCGATAGAGACATGCACATGCTTCAACCTGCCAAATTCAGCAATGTGAGTGATGTCTGTCTGCCAAAGCTGCAGGGCTTTAAGACCCCTGGGGTTTACCCCAGATGGTAATGGAGCAGCCAGGCCATGACAGTCATCACAGGAGGTGACAATGTCACGAGCCTCAGTGGCTGTTAGATGAAATTGTTTTTGCAGAGTAGGTGCATTTTGATGGAAAAACTCATGTGATGCTCGGGCTTGTGCAATCTTATCCGGCTGAGGTGTCACTCAGGCAGGGTTAGCTAGCCTATCAGCACTGGCATTGCCTTCTGTCAGAAAACCTGGCAAATCTGTGTGAGTCCATATGTGCAAAACATAATATGGATGAACTTGGGTTTGGTTCGCACACCACAAGGCCTTCAACAGCTGGAACAAGACGGAGTTGCCATCTTCTTTCAGAAGAGAGCAATCTAAACTCTGAGTTATGTCTGCAACATACGCAGAGTCAGTGACTAAATTCAAAGGTACCTGTGAAAACTGTTGGAATGCCATAGTGACAGCCTTCAACTCAATGATCTGAGCAGAACCTGTTTCATGACCTTCCAACGTTTGCCAGCCAGACTCATCCTGCCAGGTAACAATGGCCTTCCCTGTTTTTCCTGACCTGTAAGTGAAGACGGTAGGACCTTGCACTGGCATCCGACTATTTTTGGGTCTCAATGACAGTTTAACTGTCTTTGCCATATGCAATAGCTTATGACTGGGGGATGATAAACAATCTGCCCTGTAAAATCTTGCGGCGCACTTTGCAAGGGGACACTATTAATAAAAGCCACTTCAAAGATCTCCTGTTCCACAGGAAGTACAATCATCAATTGCATGCATCGTTGACAGCATCTTAGTATCAGTTGGGCAATTAACTCGAACACTGTATTCACTGTCTTTTTCAGCTGATGCGGCAAGAAGACCTATTCCAAATTGTGCAAGGGGTCAGACCAGGTATCATTCCACTGGCCAATGATACCTGTGGGATGCAAATCTGGCTTGATGATAAACACAGTGATGCCAACGGAGGGATCTACTCGGCATACTTGACGAGTAGAAAGAGCATGCTGCACCTGTTGCAGTGCTCGCCATGCCTCGGGGGTCAATGTTCGAGGTGAATCCAAGCAAGAGTTTTTCTTTAAGATATTGAAAAGTGGGGACAATTGCTCAGTGGTTAGCCTTAAGCAAGGACACAACTAACTGATAACACCCAGCAACTTCTGAGCATCATTCAAAGTCTTTATAGAATCTGTGAATTGCACCACCTGATGTTGGATCGTTCGATCCAGGATCTTGACCCCTAAATATCTTTAAGGAGGTTGCCGCTGGACTTTTTCTGGAGCCACCTGCAGCCCATAACAGTGTAAAGCAGAGAGCAGCTGAGGGTCTATCCTCAGCAACTCATCTTGAGTAGGAGCTACTACTAAGATGTTATCTATGTAATGATAACATTATGCACCAGTAAACTGCTCACAGACTCCAGACAAGGCCTGAGCTACATACCATTGACAAATAGTTGGGCTATTTTGACAACCTTGTGGCAAAACCTTCCATTGATATCTCTGTCCTGGCTCAGAATTGTTCACTGCAGGTACCGTGAAAGCAAATTTTGGCCTATCATCAGGACACAAATGGATTGTGAAAAAACAGTCCTTCAAATCAATGACCAGAATGTCCCATCCAGCAGGGAGCATGGGGGGCGATGGCATGCCAGGCTGCAACGCCCCCATACTTTCCATAACTGCATTTATTTTTCGGACACCTTGTAACCATCTCCATTTGCCTGACTTCTTTTGTATGACAAAAACTGGCATATTCCAGGGACTATTAGATGGTTCGAGATGTCTCTGTTCTAGTTGTTCCTGAACTAATTGATGAAGGGCTAGTAATTTAACTTTTGGCAGGGACCACTGTGGTTGTCAAACAGGGGTATTAGTTAACCACCGTAAAGGCATCATCAGATAATTCCCACCCTTCATTTCAATCCTGTTCTAACAACAGTGATTTGTATTTAAGCATCCAGTTGTCAGACAGCCAATGTCCCACATTTTGTTCAAGTACAGCTGTTACAGCATGGGGTACATACATGTGGGACACATATTGAGAAAGTAAGAAAATTACAGCCTGAAAAATATTCCAGGCTGGAGCTTTTCAGCTCTGTTCCCAGCCGATAAGCTGGTCCAGCTCAAGGCTAGGGAGAATTTCTCCCAGGGAGATAATTTGGTCAAAATAAAAAGGAATTAATAACAAAGATAGAACACCTGTTGTGGTGTGTGACCAGGCCCTGGGAATGGGGTGTTTTCTCTCTGAACCAATTACCTTTTCTCTACTCTTGGAATTGTGAGTCATGCTATAAAACCAAGTGTATTTCTGAATAAACTTGTCTCTTTCTTCCTGTCATGAAAGATGACCATGTAGCTGTGCATCTTATTCCGCTGCACTTAAAGGGTTAAAACCCCATTCCACGGCTACACATACACTACAATGTGTCGCCCAAGGGTGAGTTTTCAGGCTTCCTGGATCAAGATGACAGTGGCTGCCACGGTCTTCAGGCACCCTGGCCAGACTTGGGCAACATTGTCTAGCTGTTTGGAAAACTAGGCCACAGCCCTCCATTGGTTCCCAAGGCGCTGTGCTAGTACCTCCAAAGCTACATTCAGTCTCTCATATGTAAAAAGTTCAAAAGGTTTAGTTAAGTCTGGCAGTCCCAGTGCTGAAGCTGACATTAGACAGTGTTTCAGCTGTTTAAAAGATGCTCTAGTATTTTCAGTCCATATGATAATTCCTTTTTCGGCTGCTTTTAATGCTCCATATAGGAGTTTTACCAGCAGTCCATAATTTGCTACATACTAATGCAGTACAGAATCTGGAAAATATGAAAGCTAAAACTTAAGGCATCAGCTTCTTCCCTCCTTCACCCTCTCTGTCTCTCTGGGCCTAGCTTAAACTACAGGACCCATTTATTGGCAAAAAACAGATGATGGGGATACCAGCATCATAAAATCACCCCAGGACAGTCCTGAAGGAACTTTTTCATCTTATTTTCTCCTCCTGGCCCATTGAGGTAGGGTGGTAAGACAATAGATAGTTGGGCCCCTGGCAGCCATCTAAGGTCTGGCATCAGAAAGCCTAAAAGGCATATTCTTCCATGTAGAAGGGGGTTGGTGGTTTAGAGATTTTAGGAACAGGAAATTTTGGAGTTAGGGAAGTCTGGTGGTATCTGGGATTCCAGTCACTTTGAGAGGGAGAAGTTTCAATTGAAAAAGCCTTCTTTCTGAGCAAGAAGACGTTCTTGTGAGAAAAAGGATCTAGTCTCCATTTTTTATCACTTGGAAATACAAGCGGCAAAGAATTCGAACTCCTGAACACAAAGGGATGAAAATGTGCAGAGCCTGTTGGGTGCTCTGTGAGTGTGCATGCTGGAAACCCAGGACCGGCTATAAAGAGGTCATGGAGGAGATCTAAGGTTTCTCTGGCTAAACTTGATTAAGACAGTGCTTTAGGGAAGGCAACGTCTTGAGGATGTGAAGAGTAAAAGGACAATAATTAAGACTGGTGATATAATTCCCGACTCTTTTATTGGGAAGCTGTATGACTGAATGTTGATTTGACTGAAGAGCAGGTACCAATCTGTCTTCTATAACTGGAGTTTCAGCAGCAAAGGATACCCAAAGCTGAGAATCAGGCACCAATGATGCTGCATTGGGTTTGGCTGAGATGGAGTTCATTTCCCTACAGAAGCTCTCACAGTGCTGTGCTTTTCATTGGTAGCTAGAAAGGTGTTGATAACACACCAGTGTTTTGGCTACTGCTGAGCAGTGTTGGCACAGCATCAGTGCTGTCTCTCCAACACTCTGCCACAGCATCATCACACTGTGCATGAGCAAGATCTTGAGAGGAGTCACAATCAGGACAACTGACCCAAATTAGCCAGGTATTATTCCATACCAAACGACATCAGCTCAGATAAAAAAGGCAAAAATAGGAAGAGGAAGCAAGGTAATTTCTTATTTAAAATATTTGCCTCTTGGAGCAACTCCTACGTGTGCTAAAGCCCTGCTGTCCAGGAAGTGGCTAGGCAGCGCTTGCTGATTGTAACTAGGCAATAAATATGGGGTTTTTTTCCCTCTGCTTGTTTCCACACAAACTTTCACTTTTGCTTTAGTAAACTGCCTCATCTCAACCTCTGAGTTGTTTTTTCATCTTATTTTGCCTTCTGTTGGAGGTTGAATTATGCCCTTTTCTTTCAGTGGAATTTTCTCCCATTGTTATGCTAAGTAATTGTGGCTACACCTTAAAACGACAGATAATGTTCTCTCGTAGGGGGGTGGCTGGAGGGGGAGGGGGGGGAACCGGAAAAGGAAAGGTGGGACGGGGGGTCTGGAGCAGGGCTCTCGCTCTTGCTTGGCTCGTGGAGTGGGAAGACAGCCTGGGCTCTGCTCTGGCATCTCCCCTACCATCCCAGCACTGAGATCCACGCTCCCTGCCTTTGGACATCGCTCTGCTGCTCTCCCATCTCACCCTACTACCTCCAGACACTCTGCTGAGCACCACGACCGACACCGTGAGGGGGGAGTCACTTTCCCCATCCCTCTCACCCCTGGGCCACGGCCGCCATCACCCAGCCCTCTTCAACTGCGCGGGACCTGCCCTGCCCCCACAGCACCGGTAACAGCACAGGGAGACGGCCTGCGGCCAAAAGGGACTGGAGCGGAGCTATACTGTTCTGTTCTGTTGCCAATTTTTATACCTGTTGTTGTTTTCTGCCTTGTTAGATACCAGTAAAGAACTGTTATTCTTATCCCCATATCTCCTGCCTGAAGGCATCTGAATTGGACCTAAAATAATTAAAAGGGAGGGGGGTTGCACTCTGCATCGCAGAAAAGGGGCTCCTGCCTTTCCTTAGACCATACCTGTCTTTCAAACCAAGACATCTTCCTTGTCCAGCTGAGAAGGGGAAGTGATAGAGTGGCTTGGTGGGCACCTGTAAGGGTCGGTCCCAAGTTTCCCTCATTTTTTGCCTCTCGACCGTCGCAAGGAGTCAGAATTTCACAAAAGATCTACTGGTGCAAAAGGCGGGACACTGTTGTTGTTATTGTTGTTGTTGTTGTTGTTTCTTATGATATTTGACTACTTGGTGTAGTGAAGAGACAACCTGGTGTTTTGTAACTAAGGAGTGCCTCCCAAGTAGTTTGGTCTCTTCACCCGCACAGGGAAGCGAAGGGGGGCACACAGCGAAAGCTGTTTCATTGTGTGTGGTAACTTAAGCAATAGACCTCCCTGTTGTGGTTTTTACTTATCCCTTCACAAAATGACTGAGAATTCCACTGTAACAGATAAAGCTGCATTTTATGCTCTATTAGCTAAGTATAGCGCCAGACCGTCCCAAGGTGGGGAGGAATGGGCGAACAATAATTGGTTTAATCTGGAGAATGTGATTGATAGAATATGTTCTTTGCAACATGAATCAAAGTTCAAACTGGGCAAAAATAAAACCATGCTCTGCTCAGTTTTGGGAGCTTGTCTTACGGCAGCTATAGAAACTCGCTCTAAGCGAAGAAGTGAGGAAAGAACAATTATAGACTCTCTACAAAATCTTGTTCAAATTTTGCAAAAACAATTAGATCAAGAAAGGAATGAGAACCATTTGCTGCAAGATGAAAATAATTTGTTAAAAGTTGCCTTAAGAGAAGAACGAGACAAAAATTCAAAGCATGCTGATTCACCAAAAGAAACACAGGAGAAGGAAGCTGTTCACATTAATCCAATGTACTCTCAAAAAAACCTAACTTTGATGAAAAATTGTGGGGAACACTGCTGCCCCGACTTGAAACCTGTGATTAAAATAGAATATGATTATATCAGTGATGCACTCCCCGAGCAACCTTCTCCACAGGTTCTGGGCAGTGTACCAGAGCAAACTTCTCCACAAGTTCTGAACAATGAACCAAATCAATCTCCTCCACAGGCTCTGGGAGTTGAGCCAAAGCAGTACACCTGCACTGGGCTTTCCCAAGGGTCTGAACATTCCCCCACTTCGGCCCACCACACTTTAGCCCAGGAATTAGAAAAGATACCCAAACCTGACAATACAGCTGTCTATCAATACATTGATGATATTCTGGTGGGAGGGGATGAAATAAAAGTAGTGGGGGATACCCAACAAAAAATAATCTCTCATCTGGAAAGCCTGGACCTACAAATTCTCCCAGAGAAAATTCAAAAACCTTCTCAGGAGGTGAAGTTTTTGGGAATTTGGTGGAAAGGAGGTATGACATGTATTCCACTTGATACTCTAACCTCCCTGGATCAAATTAAAATGCCTGAATCCAGGAAAGAGCTCCAACAGGCTCTAGAATTATTAGTATTCTGGAGAAA
Organism: Sturnus vulgaris; assembly: GCF_052056855.1. Lineage (NCBI taxonomy): Eukaryota > Metazoa > Chordata > Aves > Passeriformes > Sturnidae > Sturnus > Sturnus vulgaris. Next base: position 27,914,554 of record NC_142282.1, on the reverse strand, counting down.
ACACATCACAGTCACTATTGAGACCCCTCCACCTCACGGGGTGGCCCAGAGATCCTCAGTTAGGAAGTGGTATGCTCAGATAGAACATTACTGTAACATCTTCTCAGTAACAGAAGGAGCTGTAAAAAATCTGGCAATGCAACAAACTGAGAGCTTGGCTAATAGCCATGTCAAACCTGCCTTGGTAATTAAAGCAGCTACTCCTTTCTCCCCTGAACAATCAGCAAATTGGTTCACTGATGCTTTTGCCAAACGGGAGGGAAAGGTGGGGAAATACAGAGCAGTAGCCCTCCCCACTTCTGCTGGTGAACGAATTATTACTGAGGGAGAAGGCAGCTCTCAGGCCAGTGAGCTGACAGTTGTTTGGAGTGTTTTCCAACTTGAGGTACAGAATATCTCTCTTGTTTACATCTACACTGTCTCCTATGCTGTGTTTAAAGGAGGTACAGAGTGGACTCCTTTTCAGCAGCAAAATGATTGGGAAGTTAACAGAATTCCAGTCCACGCTACACACTGGATAGTTCCATCATTTTAATCTCCTGCCTCCTGGAGGCAGACTCTGTTGTGTTTACTTTTCACAGAAGAACACCAAGGGACATGAAGAAGCACCCCCTTAGTGTTGGATATCAAGAACAATGTTTTTCCTCCCTTTATAGTAACACAAGGTGATGATGCCACGATAATTACTAAATCCCTCATCGAACCTGCATACAGTTATGGCACAGGACTTTATGGCCATGTTTTATATTGTGAAATTCATAATTAAACAATACAAAAAACTGGGGGGAACTTGAATTTTTCCTATGACCCCAGCACAAACACAGCCACAGCCTTTGTACTGATTCAATATTCCTCATCTTTGCATTAGGGTTGAACTATGATGGAGCTATTCTCTATCCTTTCAAGCATGGGGAATGGGTGAGAAATGGCAAACTGTCAATTTGGAAACTTGCATTGTCCGGGAACAACAAGGGTTTATCTGTGAAAGTAATGCAATTAGAGCTCAAGATATTTGTTTGGACACAGAACAGAATGTTTGTAATTTTGAAATTCATCCAAACGAGATTCCTGAAACAGTACTGGTAATGGCAATGGCAATGGCAATGGATGTGCATGCTTTAGAACTGCTTGTGATAGTGTTTATATAGAAAATTTGGTAGTGAATACTAAAAATCATTCAAATTTTTGTGTCTGTAACTTTACTAGGATTGCAGGATGTGATTTTTCCTATGTAGCTCCAGTTACTTCTTACCATCTTTTGCAGTCAAATTACACACTGATCCACCATCTATTGCCCACTCCAATTGGAATAAACCTCTCTCTGGTGAAGCAATTGTTGCTCCACCAAGATCTGATCGAAATTTTGGAGAGGATCAAGAAAAATGGACAGAAAACTTTAATAGCTGTTCATCACAATGTGGAAAAAATACATCGTGTTTTGGAAAGAGTAAAGACAGATGCTGAACACAGGTGGTGGAATACTCTATTGGGTGGTCACCTACTGCTACAGGTGTCCTGAACAAATTGTGCCATCCCATCATTGTTCTATTGATTTTGGTTTTAATTGGTTTTGTTTTATCAGCAATCCTATACATTATGAATGGGAGAATGATGAAACAGCACAATTGGCATTGGTGATAAATGTACCCAAATCGGTCACTGTTGACATCCCTAAGGTTATTGACACAAGAACAACTACATGAGTATTCTAAATAGGATAAAATATGATTTTTAACTAAAATTGCTTTTTTTAAAATTTTAATTAAAATTGTTTAATCAAAAAATTTTCTTTGTAATGAAAAATTGATTTATTTTTAATCAAAAATTTAAAAATTAAAGAATTGAACAATTGTTTAAAATTGTTAGCAAACAAAAATTGAATATAATTTATTTGCTTTGTTTTCCTTTTTTCTCCTTTTCCTTTTCCTTTCCCTTATTTTTTTCCTACCTTTCTATCTCTGTTTTCTGGGATATGCTACCAACTTGGACGAGTCCTGAAGACGCCACAACTGAAGACTTCACAACAACTCTACAAAGGAGTGCTCTTGACGACGATCGTGAGTCACGGGGTGGTGTAAGGGTCGGTCCCAAGTTTCTCTCGTTTTTTGCCTCTCGACCGTGGCAAGGAGACCTCGAGGACCCCACCCAGGCTGACTCCGAACAATGGTTTCCTGGCCTGGCCAAGATGGATGCTTGCCGAGTGACTGTGTGCATTGCTGTTGTTGAATAAACTGATTTTGTCCCCTGCATTTTGCCTGTTTGCACCTTTGAGATCAAACGAACCATCACGACCCCCGCTCTGTATTAACAGCGGATTGAACGTGACAGCACCTGGCATCCACACATGATCAACTCACCACAGTCATTTTGGCGACCAGCATGGGCCAAGACAATGGCAGTTATATATCTTGCATGGTATAGTAATAGTAGTTATTGAGTAGCAAGCTCCTGTGCGAGACATGGAGTTTGTCAGGTAAGCTGCTTATCTCTTTTTTTTGTTGAGTTTGGGAACATGTTAATACAAACAGTGGCTCTGTGCTTTGCTGTGACATTGATGGCTTTGTTGTGCTGGAGGAGCTATTTTCTGGGGACAATGAGGGAATCCCTCTCCCTATATGGGATTGATGTAGATTGTTTTAGAATGCAAGGTCCTGTGTTCCTTGTTCATCCTTATGTAAGCTGTTGAATACTATTAATACTATTAACTAATAGTGTTGGCACGGTATGGGGTTTGTGGAATCTGGTGTCATCCTGCTGTAAGACAAAACAAACTAGGTGAGGAGATATTGAAATGTGCCCTGAAGCGGCTGGTCCCTGGATGGCAGTGTGTGTGGAAGGATTTGGGCAGGTTCCTAGAGTGGTTATCACCTCCCATTGCCTGGGACTTTACACCTAAACAGGTAATGAACCCTGGCAAACTGATGCGTCACCTGACAGAAGAGTGTCTGTCTTACCTACCCTGATGAAACCCAGTGACTTCTCACCCTGTACGGGGGCCTGGCCTATGCCTATTGAGCCACAGTTCATTATTGTCAGAGGAGTGTGGCTGAAGCAAGGACCCAAACTGCATTTGAGGACACTATGGCTGAGATAGGAACCTGTAACCGTGCTCGTTACTTCGTGGTGCTTGCCGCCGCATGGTGGGGGAGGGGTCGGAGACAGACACAGCACGCTCCTCTGCTCGTTCAAGGATAACAGTGACAGTTTATTCATGAAGGCTATCTTGTATAGAGGATTCAAAATTTGCACTCCTAACCATATAATTGGTCGAGGTCTTGTTGCTGCCCAGCTCCTTTGCCCAATCATATGTCTGCAGACTAGGTGGAACCTGATTGGATGAATATCCACTCAGGAGATGGCCCATGGAACCCAGCTGGTTTTCCAAGGCAACCACAGCACAAGCTAAACTTGCACTGCAACAGGAACCCAAACAACAACTATAGTAATTGCCCCTAGAAGTGACAAAGAAAAGGTGGATAAGGAGACCCAAGGAGTGATCAGCAAGACTCACTCACCATTTAGTAGTCTCATGTGGCCAGTGCAAAAGTCTCATGAAGAGTGGAGGTTAACAGTAGACCATCATGGCCTGAATGAAGTAACGACCCCACTGAATGCTGCTGTACCAGACATGTTAGAACTCTAATATGGAGTCGAAGGGAGCCAGGTGGTATGCTGCACTTGGCATTGTCAATGAATTTTTCTCAATTCCTTTGGCAACAGAGTGCAGACCACAGTTTGCTTTCATGTGGCGAGGTGTCCAATACACCTGGAATCAACTGCCCCAGGGCTTTGTTGTGCTGGGGGAGCTATTTTCTGGGGATGCTGAGGGAATATCTCTCCCACTCCCTACCCAGGACTAATGTGGATGGTTTTAAAATGCAGGGTCCCTCCTTCCTTGTTCATCCTTATGTAAGCTGTTCAATACCATTAATACTATAAACCATGCCCCTGCTCAAAACACCATCTTAGGCTTTGAGAGACATTTTGTCATGACATGGTACCCCCAGAAAGAATGATATCAGACAATGATGCTCATTTTTGAAAGAACCTCATAAACTCTTAGGCAAAGAAACATGCATTGAGAGGATGTATCACACCCCTATTACCCACAAACCTCTGGAAAGACTGAGAGGTATGATGGACTGCTGAAGACTGTGTCAAGAGGGTTAGGCAATGCGGCATGGAAGAATTGGGATGCAAATTTCACAGAAGCCACTTGGTGGGTTAACACCAGAAGATCTGCTAACTACACTGGTTCTGCCCAAACAAAACCACTACATACTCTGGGAGGAGATAAGGTCCCTCTACTATACACAGGGAAGTGGGTGGAGAGGTTGATGTGGATTTCTCCTCCCATGGCAAAAAGCAAATTCATTTGTGGGATTGTCTTTGCTGAAGGACCTGGGTGTACTTAGTGGGTAACACAGAAGGATGGGGAAACCCAGTGTGTGCATCAGGGAGATTTAACCTTGGGTGAAAAATAATCTGTGTTTAAATTGTATGTTGCAGGAAGCAAAGTAGCTGGAGTGACATGAACCGTTGATGAGTCAATTTTGTGAGGAGAGTGTAATGATGACCCAGGCAGGGCTAGTGTCAGTGCCAAACAGTTGAGTGTGCTGCTTCTCCTGTCCTGAGCACCCATCTTGATGGAATGGAGCCCATTCATGGCTTGTTTTTAAACATCGGGAGGGACGAAGGAAGCCCATGAAATGGGAAATAATATCTATCTGTGAAAGGACAGGGGAGAGTAGTTAATGAAAATGTATATATCTATGTGTTGTGTTATCATGGTTTGACACTGGACAAACGCCAGGCACCCATGAAAGTCATTAGCTCGCCTTCTTTTGCCGTAGTTGGGCAGAGGACAGGGAAAAATAAATTATCGAAGAGCTCATGAGTTGAGATAAGAACTGGGAGAAAAACACTAAGGGCAAAGCAGATTCAAATTTAAAGGTAAAAAGTAAATTCATTATTAACAGAGTCAGAATAGGATAATGAGAAGTAAAATAAGCCTTTGAAATACCTTTTATCCTCCCAGCCCCTCCCTCCTTCCCACTGAGAGTGCAGGGAGAGAGGGCGTGTGGGTTTTGGTCAGTTCATCACTCGATATCTTCTTCTGTTTGCTCAGGGATAGGAGTCTTTTTTTGTGCTATGCCATGTGGTCCCTCACATGGGCAAACAGTCTTCCCAAAACTGTTGTGGTGTGGGTCACTCGTCCACAGGTTGCAACCCGCTAAGGATAGACTGCTCTACTTTGGAAGCAAGGGCCCTCTCTCTTTGTCTCTGGAAGCAGAGCCTCTTTCTCTCTATTCAGGTCTCCCACTTGATCACAGCTTTTACTAGCATCCACCCACTCCAGCGTGAGCACTTTTCCCATGGGCTGCGAGTCGATGTCTGCATCCCCCCGTGGACTTGATGCATTACAAAGGGACAGTTTGTTTCACTAGAGTCATAACTACAGCTTGCAGAAGAATCTCAGCTCTCATGCTTAGAGCACCTCCTCCCCCTCTTTTTTTTCCACTGGCTTTGGGGCCACCATGTTGTTTTTCTTCATATGTCCTCACTTCCTCCTCTTCTCTGACTAGAAGAAAAATTGCTGCTTGTAGATACCATTGTCAAGAAGTTCTACTAATTCAAAGATTCCTGCAGGATCCAGCAGCACTGAGAGGTTGATCTTGTCTAGGTTCCACACGAGAGAGTTGTTTGCCATGTTTTCGCCTGCCACAGCGGTGGCACTATTTAATGCCTCTCTTCATGCAGGGCTCTGGGAAGAAGTCGCTGCCACAGCCCCCACCCTTCTGCCCATGGCACAGCTAACTAGGAGTGGCCAGGCAGGCAAGGCTCACCGCAAGTCGCAACAAGATGGCAGCATCTGCAGGGCCTTGGCATCCCTGGAAAAACTGCCCATGCCCTGCTTTGATTTTCTTCTTAAATATGTCATCACTGAGGCATTACCAACCTCTCTAATTGGGCCAGCAGTGTGTCAATCTTCAGAGCCATCAGAGATTGGCTTTGTCAGACATGGTGGGAGCTTCTAGCAGCTTCTCAGAATCTACCCCTGTAGCCCCCCTGGCTGCTACCAAAAAAACAGGCCATGCCAAAGCAACACATGCGTATAAAGATGGTTTAAGCATGGAGTTTAGGTTCTAAGTGTTGGTAAGAAGGGATTGCAGTAATAACAAATAAATGCAATGGAATAGTTAGAAGATATATATATATACACATATAATTCTGTGAGATATGAGTATGATGCAAATGGTATGATTAAGGAGGTGAGATTGTACTGTGTATGGCTGAGATGGAGTTCATTTTCCCCATAGTGGCCCTCACAGTGCCATGCTTTGCATTGGTAGCTAGAAAGGTATCAGTAAGATATCAGTGTTTTGGTCACTGCTGAGTAGTGTCGGCACAGCATCAGTGCTGTCTCTCCAACATTCTGCCCCTATCAGTAGGCTGGGGGTGGGCAAGATCTTGGGAGGTAACACAACTAGACCAGCTGACACAAACTAGCCAGAGGGATATTTTGTAGTATATGATGTCAGCTTAGCTATAAAAGCTACATAAAGGAGGACGAAGCAGGCACATGCGTTATTTACAGCGTTCGCCTTTTTGGAAAAACCCCTATGCGTGCTGAAGCCCTTCTTCCCAGAAAGTGGCTGGACAGCACTTGCTGATGGGAACCAGAGGATAGAATTATTTTCTTTTTCCTCTTTGCTTTTTGGCATGCAAACTTTCTCTTTTGCTTTAGTAAACTGCCTTATGTACACTTGCGAGTTGTTTTCCATCTTATTTTCTCTCCCCTGTCCAGCTGAGAAGTGGGAGTGATAGAGCAGATCAGTGGACATCTGGCATGCACCCAATATCAACCCACCACAAATGCTTTTGATGCTGCCCAGGTGTTGCAGGAAAAGCATCAGAGGTGACTCAGAAAGATCTTATCTAAGAGCACATTGACTTCTAATCAGTAAATTTATGTACATAATATTTTTCATCAGTACCGGTGGATTGTTCATCAATAGCTATTTACTACACTTAATGTCAGTATGGTATACAAAGATTATCACGTAAGCTTATTATGCTTATGTCACTTAGCCACCCATCGATGCCTGCTGTCAGGTAAGGGATAGCCTCAAGGGGTAACCTCAAGAGGTCTCCCTACTCAAGGGGAGATCACTGCTGCGCAGCCAGCTGCTATGGAGGCAGAGCTCAACAGACCTTGATTGCTGCACATATTATTAGCATCAAGTGGTTGACTCGTAGTCAGATTTTCTGCTATGTTCATAGAGATTTGGCCGCTTATCAGCTGTCAGAGACTGAAATAATTCATGCCTCAAGTACTGATATGAAGTTTTGCTCATTATAGCAAAACTGTATAAAGGAGCCATCAAAGTCCACCCCTCCCTAAAGAATGCCTGGCTGGAACTTTGGACTGAAAGTAAAACAACACAGATTAGATAAAGGGAAATCCATTCTTCAATCATCTCAGGCCCGGGGAGAAGTAAACAAGGAAAAGGATGAGAGCCAAACCCAGTAGCCATGCTAAGAATCATCTCTGGCTTGCTTTGGGGTGGGAAAGGCAGTAGCCCACAGACCCATTTGCTAGGAGCAGGTTTGCACAGATTTTCCCCCCAACCGAGGAGGGAGGAAGAAGTTTTGGTATGTTGTAACCTCTGCTCAGAGGCAGTGAACCCATCCTCCCTTATGCAAACTGGCTATGGAACCCCCAACCTCGGGAAGGCTATATCCACAGGACATTCACGTGAGCAGCAACTGAGGGGGTGCCTTAATCCATCAAAGACCACCCAAAGGGCTCCCCAGACTCATTCCTGAGGCCTTGCACCACAGGACTGCACGTGATGCAACAAATCTGGAGTCTGTTGTAAGAGACAATTGTCGCTGTTGAGGCAAGGGCGACATACAAATAAACGCACTATATTTCAGAAGGCTAATATCCTGTTTATTACAACAACCAGCTGTCTTTTATATCCTCTACAAAGTTTACACTTTGTTCATTGGTTACAGTAAATCAACATAACATTCATTGGTGTAAAACCCATCTCCACCTCTGTTTTTCACAGGACTTTTCTAAAAATACTTTTCCTAGCTGCAAGTTTTCTTTGCTGCTTATCTCCTTCTTCTTCTCTTCTTCTCTTCTTTCTCTTCTCTTCTCTTCTCTTCTCTTCTCTTCTCTTCTCTTCTCTTCTCTTCTCTTCTCTTCTCTTCTCTTCTCTTCTCTTCTCTTCTCTTCTGACTCCAGACCAACGGCCTTGATAGAATACCTTTCAGAAATAACCCTTATTCATTAACCCTCTCTGGCTCACAGACCAGCTGTAAGCCTCTCCACAGACAATGGCAAACACCCCCCTGCCAGGGAGGTGCCTGGGATTTCCTACAAAGCCTGAGTGTATATTAACCCAACAGATTCTACGCTTTTTGGGGGAGCTTTCACCACCAAGAAGACCAGCTGGAGAGGATCAACAGAACATCATTGGGATCCAGATGGTGCTATTTTCTTTATTCTGTCTCTGCCACTCTCTCTCTGTCCCCCCCACATATTTTCTATTTCTATTTCTTTCTTTCTCTTTCTCTCTCTCCCCCCTCCCCCCCCTTATATTTACAATCAAATAAAACCCATACTATTGACTTTGGCATATGGTCTCATTTGCACCTTAATTCCAGCAGAGGCATTTCTAATAACTTTAATAAGCAGATCAGAACATCAGCCCAGCCTCCAGCCAAACCAGTTTGCTGGCTTTGGTGCTGGTTTCTCACAAATAGCCTCACACAGTAGAATGAATTTGAATAGTCCTACTTGATGAGCATCTGCCTGGGCCAATGTCCTGGTTTTGGGCAAATTTGGGGGAAAACCTCCAGAAGGAGCCCCCAGACAGCAAACCCCACGACTCCTCCCCCCCACCCCACCGGGTTCGGGAAGAATTTCCTCGGAGAAGAGTGGGAGAAAAAACCTGTTTATTTAACAAGCAAGACACTCCCCAGCACAGGGAAAAAAGACAACACCAGCTGACAAAAAAACTCTTTCACCGTTCTGAAGGGATGACAAACTCAGTCTCTCTGGCGAGTGGTCGCTCAGTTATCAGTCTCTGGCGCTAGGGATGACTGCTGCAGGTCACAGAGCGTAGACTCCCAGTGTTTCTTGGGGTTTCCCAGGTCCCCGTCCGGAACAGGTTCAGATGGTATCCAGGAGAGGGAGGGGACGGGGTGGAAGAGAAAACAGTCCAGGGAAAAAGTTGGACTGCCTAGCTGAACTAACTAATAAGAAAAAAGCAAGGGCAAAGTGAAGGAAAGAAAAAGAGGCAGAAGCGAGCAAGCAGGCAAGCAAGCAGGCAAGCAAGCAGGCAAGCAGGCAAGCAAGCAAACCGAGCTAAAACCTCTCCTAAACATAGACCATGGGGGAGGTGAGCCGGCTCATAACAAGACAAAACAAAGCTTCACTCTCAGAGTCAGTCCTGGAAGCACAGGACATAATACCAAACATAATCAGGACACACGATTGGAGATAGAAACACCATAACATCACCCTAGGACAGCCAAAGTTCAGGTAGTTCCAACAGGTGGAATGCATACATGACACCAGGTTTCCCCCTGCAACAACCCCAGAACTCTGAGGGTGGTAGTCAAGGGCATGGGGCCCCAGGGAGTGTTCACCTCAGTCCTCTCACTGACAGGAAAGGGAAGGAGGAGGAGGGCACTGATAATGTGGCCCAATAATTGGCTGCAGAGCTGGTGCTGGAGACAGAGATTTGGGTTCCCTGTGCATGGGCCCCTGTTTGTGGATCAGCATCTGCTTGGGATAGAGGGACTCCACCTCACTAAGTGATGCAAACGTATCCAGCTTCGAGATGACTGACATAAGTAAATTGAGATGTGAAGGAGATTACATGCTTTTCTGTGCTTGGGGTAGAAGGAAGAACCCTCTCCCATATCCTGAATTGCCCCTACATAACAGACAGGATTCTCCTGGTTTGGAGACTGAAGATTACATGAGTAATGGACAGGACCCAGGACAAAGTCAACCATGCAAAGCTGACCTAACCACTTGCCCACATTAGAACCAGTGCAACCAGAGAAGCACATAAAGGAATTAGTAATTGGAAATTTCCTCCTGAGAAACACCGAGACACCCATTTCCCACCCCAACAATTTCTCTAGAGAACTCTTCTGCCTACCAGGAGCTCGCATTCGTAATGTAACTGAGTGGCTGCCGAAGCTAGGGAACAGTACAGATTATCATCTGCTCCTACTCGTCTCTGTAGGGTCTGATGAAGCAACTTAGAACTCTCCCAGGAGTCTATTATGTATGTAGGAGTGATGTTAAAAGGATCAGGAGCACAGCCTCTATTGGTGTCTGGTCTGAGGAAGGGGTCCAGGAAGGAGGAGATGGACTGAACAGCTGAATGCTGGGCTGCGTAGCTGGTGCCATACTCGAGGTTTTGGCTTCTATGGTCCTGGATCTACCTTTAAGAAGCCAGGTCTGTTGGGAACTGATGGGATGCATGTGACCAAGCAGGGCAAGATCGTCTTCACCAGCAAGCTTGCCAGACTTAGAAGGAGGGCTTTAAACGAGACGCAGTGGGGAAAGGCAAAGGAGTTTTAAGCAATAGAGAAGAGCCAGAGGCTGGTGATGTGTTTGGAAATGAGAGGGGAATACTTGCGAAATGCTGCAAAGGAAATGGGGCTTGATCCTCTAAAGAGTGATGCGGTTGACAGCCCAATGGAAGGGCCTCTGTACCAATGAACACAGTATGCGTAACAAAGAGGAGGAGCTGGAAACCACTGTGCAACTGGAAAGCTAACAATGTAATCACTTTAGTAGAAAACTCTATGGACAACTCAAATGACTGGAGCTCTGCAATCAATGGCTATAAACTGGTCAGAAGGAGAGGTGGAGGTGGCCCTCTATGTAAACCAGAAATAAGACTAATTTACTGCACAAAGCTGTCTTTGAAAGACAGTGATGAACAGGTTGAGAGCTTATGGGTGAAAATTAGAGGCCAAGCTGTTGCGTTAAGAGTAAGAAATTTGGCAGAAAATAAAGCCCCTTGCATTCCAGCTGCTCCTCAGAGATCAGAGGGACTTAATTTCTGATCAGGCTTAATTTCTGATTGCAATCAATTCAGCACTATAAGTCTGATTGCATTCTCTAAGAACCTTTGTGAGCACAGATTCAGGAATAGAGTGGTTTTCTGAAGTTACAGAAATAGAGATGTGGAACTGCCATTGAGAAATGCACTAGCTGTGATAGAACTCTAATAACATCGTGCTAACCTATGCAATACTGATAATAACAATCATATGCAGAAGCTTCCCAAGAATGTGGCCCTGCTTGGGAGGAGGGAGAAGAGAGCAGACCATCGACTGTCTCTGACATCTTTTGGGAATTCCTGCTACCTAGCTGAAATTTCTACCCTCTTTATATACAGCCCAAGCTTTTCCTCCTTGTGTATAGCATGATCTAGGCAGTAGCTGAGTAATATAATCATAGATGTAGTAGCATGTATGTTTTGGTTTGAAAGACAAGTGTTTGCCAAGGAAGGTGGGAACCTCCCTTGGAATGGTGAATATGACCCCCTTCCCTCCGAATTATCATAACTTTGAAATTAACAGGCTTTCAGGAAAAGATATGGGAAAAGAATAACAGAGGTTTTTTACTATGTATGTGTATAACAAAGCAAACAAACTACAACAACCGCAGTAACCAGAAACAAAAACATAAATCCGGTAACAGTCTTCTCTCGACTCCCATGCACCTTCCCCTTTGGTGTAGTTATCGTCACAGCCAGCAGGAGTGCTAGTGGCTCCGTAGCCAGGCTGGGCAGGTGTGATGATTCCCCCGCGGCTGCAGGGGGCGCTCTGGCACGAGTGGTAATGGCGGACGTGCCGCCGGAAGAGATGGAAAAGGGGCTTTGTCCACAAATCCCCAGGAGCAGCCGATCTCAGTGCCCCAGGATAAACCTCGGAAGCAGCAAGTAGGAATGGCAGGAACGAGCTCACCTGGGGTAGCAAGCAAGAGGCAGCAGAAACTCGGCAGCTGTAGCTGGACCCTCAGGGTGTCCCAGCAGGTAGGGGATGAAGGGCTATAGTGTAGCAAAAAACACCAGAGCAGTAGCAGAGGCACGACGGGGGCTGGGCAGCAGCAGCCCGTCTCCTAAACATGGACAGGAGAGGCTCCCTTGGATGGGGAAGGGGCTCAGGGATCCCCGTTTCCGAAGGCACCCGAGCAGATGGTGAAGGGTCCTTTGTTTGGTGAGGTAGGGTGTTAATAAGGTCCCAGTGCAACAGCCGCTCTTACGAACAGTTCCACTCTCAGTAAAAGAAAGACAGCAGGAGACAGAACCCCGAAGTGGTGGCAAATTCTTCCCACAGAGACTGCAGTCTCTTTCCCTTCCAAATGCTGAGAAAGCAAGAGAGAGCTAGGAGCAGCAGCAAACCCCTTCCCCCAGCCTAAATCTCAGGATATCTCTGCCATTCCCAAGATAATTTCCCTCAGTTAAAATAGTAAAGCCAGATGCACTCCTCTCCCTTCTCTGTGGTTACTTCTTTTGTCTCAAGTACCGGATGTTGTTTCTTAGCAAAAAAATGGGAGAAAATTCCCTAAGAGAAAGAAATAAAATATGTTAAAAACCACAATGTAATATTGGTTTTCACATTTATGTATTAGCTTTTGCATGATGGTATTGACCATAAATATTCGGATATAGTACAATGTATGATTCTATTTAGCTGTTTGCTAGTATAACACAATCTATTAGTTTAAGTATGTACCAGATAGTTTATAGAAATAGTGGTGTGATTAATGTATTATATCGTCGGCCTTAGCAAAACATTAAATGTTAAAATGCTAAGAGAATGTTGTGAAACAATTTTGTTGGTTCCCATATCTGCTGTCAGGAAAATTAATCCACAAACACCAGAGGTTTATGTCCAAAAAGGAGACAGAGGAGTCCTTTTTGCTTTATTCGAATAAAGGGAGAGGCCATGGGACATTCCCCTGGGATCTCTCAAATTTTCGGAGGACGCAGCCTCCTTTTTATCCTATTTTCCCGGCCGCATTTCCCTCTCTCTTTCCCCATTGGCTGAGGTACTTGAGAGGCACAGACTTCCCGGAACGCCTGATACCTGAAATTCCCCTCTAATGTATAACCCTCCCTTTTAATTTTTAATTCTTATAGAATTCATAGTTTTCGCCCCCGTTGCTTCTTTCATCTTTCGATATCCAATTTCATTTATCAGCAGCCCTACAGTTTGTTTGTAAAGGCAAATATCTCTTTCCATTCATCAATCAGTGGAATCCATCCCATTGTTTCTTTTATCTCTCAGTGCTAGCCTTATCTACAGGCTGATCCACAGCTCATTTGTAAAGACAAATTCAACATTCCTCTCAATATATATTCAAAAACAGGACTGTGGACCACTCAAACTGCTCACTGTTCCCGAGGGTGCAGGGCACGACAGACCTCCCCTTGGGCAGCTTTGAGGGCACTGCCTATTTTTCTAAAAGCCTCCTACCCAGCTTAATGCAAATCTTATAGTGATGCCTCAAGCCAGCAGTGCCAAACGCACGCTTTATATTTTATTTGCTTTCAGGAGACGTGCAGCTTAGAAATGTCTGCAATGGAAGTGGGGCTTTCAGCAAATAATGTAGAACAGCTTCTGTTGGTTTTTCAAAATGTCCTGAGAAGTTAAGGCCAGGCCTGCCCTACCCTGGCCAAGCAGTCATTTGACTGGAAGGAACAGCACCAAAAAGGCACAGGCACCTTTGGGGTGGACTTGATGCGGTAAGAAATAACAAGAAATAGTACTTGTAGCCACTACAGCCTCTTCTGCGACCTCGTTGGCCGCCCTCAAGGTCGCAGCACTACACGGGGAAGATCCCTCCGCGCCCCGCGGACAAGCAAACTGTCTGAGCACGTGAAGCACCAGGTCGACCACGGCGGACCCACCAAAGAGGCGGGGACAAACGAAAGCGACAAACAAAACAGCTAATCGAGGCGCAGGATTTACCGGTGGCGATCCGGCGGCCCAATGGGGGCCGCGGAGGGCCCGGCCAAATGGAGGAAGCGCAGGGGCCACGGTGGCCTTTGTCCCTGGCTGACGAGAGTATCAGGGTGTGGGCCGTGCGGCCTGGTGGCGCTGCTATTGTCTTTGGAAAGATAATCAGCAAGGCTGTTCTGCGGTACCGTCAGTGACGAGGACTAGGAGGTAGCCGCGGCTTTGCTCTGTTCGCGGTTCCTATCCCTCTCCCCTCCTCCCGGCCTCGCAGTAACACTGAGCCAAGGACCAGTTGTGCGGTGCCACGGGGCGCGGCAGGGCATGTAGCTGCGCTGCTGCTGCGGTGGGTGCAGGGACGGGGGATGGACGGGGCCTCTCTGGTTTCTTGCTCTCTGCCGCACCATCCCCTAAGCTTGTTTTGTGCCGTACCCCCACCGTTCCGGCTGCCTCGGGCGTACTGGGTTGCTGGTGTTGTCCCGACTCGCCTCGCATCCCACGACCGTCTCGTGTGCGCGTGTAGAGAAGGACTTCCGACGGTAACGTATTAGGTGTTAGCCGCAGACGCTTACCGTGTGATGTCCCTTTTGCACTGGAAGTCGTGCAAAATTTGCTGCCGAGGGATGACAATGGTTTTGCCTCATGTGGGATGATAGTTTTGAAAGCATATTTTAGGCAGATGCAGTCAATCTCAGGCATGCCGTGTGTGTATGTATGTGAACAGTGAATGTATGATTAATGATTGAAATTAGTTGTTTCAATACAGGAGAAATGCTGGTCTCGATGTATCTTGTAACTGCTTCGAAGAGGTTTCTGACCTTTGCTGTGCTAGGCTTTGGTTCTGAACCCCCGAACTGGATTATTAGGGCAAGGAATTGCACCTTTTACTTTTCTTTCTTTAAAACCAAAAAATCCAGAAAATGGTCATCCTGCAGGCTGCGAAACTTCCCAGTTTTTGTGGGGAAGTAAGACCGTAATAACAGCATGCTTGCAAGAGTCACGAATCTTGGTACTGGAACTAGGGTGAGCTGCTTAGACCGGGGGGGGAGGGAAACAATGCAGCCGTTAACCTATGCAATGTTAACTTGAAGGTAATATCCCATATGATTTAGTTGTTAAAATGCTGAAAGTTAACAGTTAAGGATTCCTTCTGCTTTTGAAGGTAGAGTTTGAATGCAATATAGAAGACAGACTCATTCTATGTACTTGTAGGCTTCCTATCATTATCCCTAAGTGTTCCATACTTGAGCTCCCTGTCCTGTGGGAAATAAATGGTTCTACTACCACTTCATTAAACTCTGATGATTCAGTTAAGCTTCTGTCTCCTACCTCTGTGTAAACGACATCCAATCATGTAATGTTCTGGCTTGTGTTTGGGTTATCTGGTAATCTGCTTCTGTAGGAGTTCAGCAGAGCAGAAGGATTTGCATAAGCTCTTACCTTTCTCTAAATCTGGTTATGTTTTAACTGTTTATTCTTCCTCCAGTGCCGTGCGTTCCATGAACTTTTACCACAAGCTGGGATACTTTTTCTAGTCATGCCTAAGGAGCCTATTATTGAGTTGACTGAAGCAGGAGATTGTGGTGAATGTGTAAGTACTGTGGGAGTTTTCTGTATGTTAAACTGTACCTGTACATACTTCCTCATTTACTAGACGCTTTCCCATCCCCCCTTCCCCACTTGATAGGGCACAGTAGGCTACTTCGGGTTTTCTGGCACTATCATCTTTTGCCTATAGCTTGTAATGGAGTTGAGCTTTTTGTAACTAAAAGCAGTGCTATAAAGCAGTGCTGGTCCCTGTGTATGTATTCTGATGCAAAATACAGTGGTGTTTTGGAATGCAGTCTGGTGCCTATTGTTATGGTTTAGCACAAGAATAGTAGTACTAGTAACACAGAAGTGGGCTTGGGGTTTTTGGCATGTCAGGGGCAAGGAAGGACAAAACCAGTTGAGAGATGCTGGATGTTTTGCTTTTATCTATGAAAGTTAAGTTCAAGGCTTTATAAGCCTATGCAAACGGCAGCCTAAAAGTGTATTTTCCACCTGGGCTGGTTATGTTGCCTGAAGAGACAATGGGGGCTTTAACCTGGAGTCAAAGTCAGCTTCTGTGGCTGTTTTGTAGTCCTTTGCTGTCTAGCTTGAGAAAAATTGCCTAACTCTTTTGTCTTTTGCCCCTATGGTGTGCATAATTGGCCTTTGTAGCTTTGCTTGGTAAGCTTCAGTTGCCAGCGGTCAGATGGACATTAATTTGACATGCAATGGTTGAATTGCTAGGAATTGGCTAGCTGCTTTCTCTGAGTGGTTCTCTGCTCTCATTCCTTCTGTTCCTGCCCTCTCCCCTCTTTGTGTTCCTTTGTTCTTTTTATTTTACTTATTTATGGGTTTGTACTTCCTTCTCCAGCTTCTTGGGCATGTAATGATTGTTGACGAGATGTGTGTTGCTCACCTGGGCCTGACCAATGGATTCCGGATGGTTGTGGATGAAGGGCCCGAGGGTGGGCAGTCTGTCTATCGCATACATCTACCCGTTCTGGGTGGCCGTCAGTTGGGCTGGCCGCCTGGCTAAGATTTTGGCACTGCAAGAGTTGACACACGTGTACAAATCGCCGCGGAATGGATTTCGTCTGTTGCCCATCAATCTAGTGGCTTTTGATGTGTAATTTTTTTTGTTTTCCGTGTGTCCGTGGAAGGTAATAAAAGCTTTGAGCAGCAGTTGCACAATAAAGATTTGTCATGGGGATATCATCTCAGTCTTGCTCGTCTTACTGAGGGGAAGTAGTTCTGCAAGTTCAAACGGTGTCTCCCTGGACTGTAAGTATGTGGAATGTATCAGCCAGATAACAGCATTTCAGAGGTAGATAGTGATTTGCTCGTTCCTTTGAAGCTGATGCTGGAAGTGCTTATCAGTCTCTCGCATCTTGTAGGAAGCAGTCTTAGCTCTTTAGCAGTGGTACACCAATCTAGGGAAAGCCCGTGGAGGCTGCTGCTGAAACTGTAGAAGATACTGTGTGTGAGGCTATATGCATGTTTTCCAAGGGTGGTTTCACCATGTTGCACTGTGTTGGAGGCATCCACCTCCTGTTGGACCTGGATGTCCTGGTTACAGTGTTACCGTATGGACTAGAAATCCTGAATATTAGAATATAAAGTGTATAAACCATAATAGTAGTAGTAATGCTAAGGCTTGAAGACTGCAGTCCCCAGAGTAGGCCCTGGGAAACTAACTTAGGAATGTGCTGTGCTAAGAGCATGCAGAACCGTTAGTGATAAGGTTAAAGTATAAACATAAATAAAGTACTGGTGGTGGGCAGTGGCGTAAGAGAGAGATTGAGGGGGAGAACACTATAGTCCTAAGATAAGCAACCATGTAAGATTTATGACGCCAAAATGCTATCTTCAAGGTGAATGTATCTATAGAAGAATGTGTACTTCTGCACATAAACCATTTGTAAAAAGGGTATAAAAAACCCTCTAAACAGGGAACCAGTGGGATCCTGACTTGGGACGCGAGTCCGCAGGTCCCCGGGCCCTGAATAAAGCACCGCATAAACTGACACTCTGTTAGTTTGTGTTTTACTTGGGGTTTCGGGCAGCAACAGGAACAGAATGCCAGTTTAGCACTATGTGCATGTAAGCAAACTGTGTTGTACCACACTCTGTGTTATTTGGGTTGAACTGCTAATGATGGGTTACTGCTGCCTACTGTACAGAGGCTAAAAGCTGAGTGGTAAATGAGATAAGGGAGAAGAGGCAAACCCTGCAATGCAGGGTAGTGTTTCTTGACACAAATGACTTAGCCCTGATAACTCCCCTTTGGGGAAGCACCAGCACGTTCCCACCCTGCCTGAGGGGGTCATCTCGGCTAATGGGCCATAATGGACTCAATGGCTGCAGGATCTTAGGCATCTGCAGTGATTTAGACCATCAAACCCTCCCAAAGTATCCCATGACCCACAGTATTACATTCCTCCACTGTGAAACTCCCTGTCCTTGGGGAAGTACTGAGCATTCCCACCTGAACCTGAGCATATATATAATTTTTGCGTTTGGAGACTTCGGGCACCACTGCTTGAAAGATCCGAAGAAGGACCAGCATTTGAACAGTACTGTGACTGTTGCCTTATTAACAGCATGCAAATTTATACTCTAATTTTGTGGGTTAAAACCAGTTTTCTTTGTATCATTGTATTTTTTGTAATCTCTAGTAAACTAACTTTGACCTGTCATGTCTCTTGAGGTAGTTGAATGGGATTCATTTCTGCTGACGGTTTACTTTTAAACCAACATATGTTTTCACACTCAGAGTGAGGGTTGAGAGAGGTCAGAATTACAATTTTGTTGTAAAGCATTTCTGTTTTGGAGTTTAGAAACTTCCTGATCATCATGTTTCTCGGTGTATTCACGTGCATGTTGTACCCTATACGTATTTCTGCGTAGGGGGAAGTATTTGCCCATTATGATGCTCTCTTTATGATCAGGAGAGGAATCAAAATTGCTTTGCTGATTTTACTGCGTTTATGGAATGATAACATCAGAGGCAATGGGTTTGATTTGGAATGTGTGTTCCGTCTTGTTTGCCTGTCCTATGTAGCCGTGGAAAGGGGTTTTAACCCTTTAAGTGTGGCGGAAATAAGATGCACAGCTACGTGGTCATCTTTCATGATAGAAAAGAAAGAGACAAGTTTATTCAGAAACACACTTGGTTTTATAGCATGACTCGCAATTCCAAGAGTAGAGAGAAGGTAATTGGTTCAGAGAGAAGACACCCCATTCCCAGGGCCTGGTCACACACCACAACAGGTGTTCTATCTTTATTATTAATTCCTTTTTATTTTGACCAAATTATCACCCTGAGAGAAATTCTCCCTAGCCTACAGCTGGACCAGCTCATCGGCTGGGAACAGAGCTGAGAAGCTCTGGCCTGGAATATTTCTCAGGCTGTAATTTTCTTGCTTTCTTAATATGTGTCCCTACAGTCCTAGTCTCAGCTGCAACCTCTGGGGCCTCATTAATAATCACACTCCGCCTGATGCCTTGGAGTGGCTGCCTGGAACAGAGGCTAGACAAGGTGTCTTGGGGTGACTGTATGATGCCTATATCCCCAAATCGTCTGTTCTGTTGGTGTTGAATATTAAATTCTGCAACTTTAAGACTGGTTCCAGGAGTGAAGGGGGGGGGATGAAGAAGTGCAGAGTTTGTTATCAGAGACTGCACTGGCTCCCTTTCATTCCTGCACTCGGACTGTGTTGTCTGTGGTGGACAGCGAGAGAGAGCTCTCCTTTGCTCTTGGTTAGTTTTCTGGCTAGCTGAGGCAGAGAAGCCCCCTGGATTGTTTTTTTTCCTTTTTCTGTTTTCATGGAACTGTTTGAACCTGCTCTGGACTGAAAACCCACAAGAGCACCGGGAGCTCACACCTGTGGCCCACCGGGCCTGGCCTGGGCCACAGCATTTCCCAGCACCGGAGGGACTGATACCAGCCTGAGTGAGCCGGGTAGCCCACAGAAAGAACTCTTCTAAATCTGTCATCTCTTTGGAACAGCGAGAGGTTTTGAAGAGGAAAAAATGATTTTTTTTTCCAGCCCTTCCAGTATGCTATAACAGTTTTTGACAATGTTGAGTTGCCTCTAGATGTTAAGGACAGCATAATCTTCTTGTTAGTTCTGCTAAGTTTTCTCTATATGGCTTGCACTGTCTACGCCATACTTAGTCAGGACAGAGGCTTCTAGGGAATTTGTCTGGAGGCCTGCCCTGAGAGTAGATAATCCTGAGTGGCATGGGATGTCGAAGGAGATGGGCCAGTATTTGGAAAACTTCTCCAATGATCTGCAAGTTCACCTCTGAACAACTGCAGGACCCTGTTAAAATAATGAGTTATCTGAGGGGAAAAGGCTCTGAGAACTCCAGAGATGGGCAACTCACAGCAACATGCTGGGCCCTGATCATTGCTTACCAGACACTGTTTGGTATGGTACAGCACTTTCAGGAGGAGGAGAAAAGAAGCAAATCAACAGGAACTATGTCCACACAAACCACGTCTGAGCCAGAGGGAAAAGGAAAGAAATCAACAGGCACAGTATGCACACAAACCATTGCTGAACCAGAAGGACAGCCTAAGCTGGTAGCACTTGCACTTGTTCAGGAAACCAAGTCCGCATAGTGAATGACAAGGAAGAGGCAGGACCTTCATATCCAGCAGGAGAGCCAGAGCCAGAAAACATCACTCGATCCCTATCCTCGGGCAAGCTGCGTGAGCTGCGTAAAGAGTTCACATGCAAGGCAAAGGAGTTTGAATTGACCTGGCTGCTCTGAATCTGGGATGCCATGGCTAACGCTACAATTCTCGATGGTAGTGAAGCCAGGCAACTGGGATCCCTGTTCTGGGTTGTGGTTATTGACCAGGGGATTGTGAAAAGACTGGAAACTCAGTCTCTGGTGATGGCTGCTGATGGATGTTGGGCAAAGACACCTTTGTAAAGGAGGACCTCCATGTGCAGCAAGGACGGTGGAACATGATGGAGCTAGGTCTTCTATGCATGAGGGAATTAGCTGTGCTGGAGATTGGACATAAAATCATGAAATCATCACTCCTATTTAAAAAAAACAATCTTCTTGAAGGGACCTCCAGGTCATATGTACAGGAAGGGAAAAATAAGTATCATCACTAGAACCAGAGGGATCCTGCCTCTAGCCAGGTAGAGGAGAGGGTCTATTGGACTGTGTTGATCCGATGGCCTGGCACATCAGACCTAAAAAAGTAACAGGCTTTAGTTGACCCTGACACACAATGTACTTTAATGCCATTGAGAAATGTGGGAGCAGACTCCATCTCTATTTCTGGGGTGACAGGGGGGTCCCAACAGCTGACTGTACTGGAAGCTGAAGTGAGCTTGACCAGGAAGGAATGGCACAAAAATCACATTGTGACTGGTCCAGAAGCCCTGTGTATCCTCGGCATAGGTTACCTCACGAGTGGGTATTTCAAAGACCAAAAAGGACATCGCAAGGAGAGGCAAGGCAAAAGCTGCAGTAACTGATTTGCAGGTGGCAGGGACTACTCCGATGCGAACTTGGAACCTCCCCAGAGGGACTGGACTGGCACCGAGATGAGAGAGGAAAAGAGGGTGCTTCTCCTTTAAAAAGGTTCCCGCAAACTCATGCGGGTGGCAGCTAGTCTCAGTGCTAGTAGTGGAAGAGGTGCAGGTGGCAGGCAGGTGGCAGCTGGAGTTTTCTCATCAGCAGCAGGCAGAGGTGAGGAAGGTAGGAAGAACTCAATCGTAGTTCTGAGTTGCAGCACCGCAAACTCCCGGGTCAGAGCGCACAACCTCCCATGGCACCATGTGACAGTTCGCAGATCCCCTGAGTAGAGGAACCCACCCCCGCAGCTAAAAATCCCTTGCCCCCCCTTCCTTTCTCTTCCCCAAAACAAAATTGTGTTGGTATCCCAGGGCTATTAGCTACTCCTTTTGTGTCTTGTTTTCTGGCTTTTCATCCTTTCCCCTCCCACTGTCTCCACAATGATAATGGGAAGGTATTCACTGAGAAGCCTAGGCCCATAACACCAATGCATTTTTCTCCATTCCTTTGTCAGCAGAGTGCAGGCTACAGTTTGCTTCCACCTGGAGGGGTTTGCAGTACACCTGGAACTCACTGCCCCAGGGGTGGAAACACTGTCCCAGCATTTGCCATGGACTGGTTCAGACTGCCCTGGAAAAAGATGAGGCTCCTGAACATCTGCAGTACCTTGGTGACATCATTCTATGGGAGAACACGGCAGGGGAGGTTTTTGAGAAAGGAGAGAAGATCATCCAGATTCTCCCAAAAGCTTTGTGTTCCATTAAACCAAGTAAGTTTAAGGGAGCTGCTCAGGAAATTCAGTTTCTAGGAGTCAAGTGGCAAGATGGACCTTGCCAGATTCCAACAGAAGTGATTAAGAAAATACCAGCTGTGTCCCCCACCGACCAGCAAAAAGGAAATACAGGCTTTCCTAGGCGCTGTGGGGTTTTGGAGGATGCATATCCCTGAGTAGAGTCAGAATGTAAGCCCTCTCTACCTTGTGACATGGAAGAAAAGTTATTTCAGTGGGGCCCTGAACAACAATAAGCCCTTGAACAGATCAAACAGGAGACTGCCCATGCAGTAGCCCTTGGGCCAGTCAGCACAGGACAGGATGTGAAGAACATGCTCTACACTGCAGCCAGCCAGGGAGAATGGTCCTTCCTGGAGCCTCTGGCAGAAAGTAGCCAGGGAGACCCGAGGACAGCCGCATATGTTCTGGAGTCAGGGATACAAAGGATCTGAGGCCAGCTATACCCTAACTGAGAAAGAGATCCTGGCAGCTTATGAAGGGGTTTGAGCCACTTCAGAAGTGATTGGCATCGAAGCACAGCTGCTTCTATCACCTCAACTACTTGTGCTGGGCTGGATGTTCAAAGGAAAGTTTCCTTCTACACATCATGCCCCCAATGCTACATGGAGTAAGTGGATCTCTCAGATCACACAATGAGCCCGGATAGGAGTTCCTAATCACCCTGGGATTTTGGAAATCATCACAAACTGGCCTGAAGGTGAGAGTTTTGGACTATCTTATGAAGAAGAAGGGCAGGTGACATGTGCTGAGGAGGCCCCACCATATAACTAACTCCCAGAAAATGAAAAGTGATACGCCCTCTTCACTAATGGTTCCTGCCGTATTGTAGGGACAAACCAGAAATGGAAAGCAGCCGTATGGAGGCCCACATGGTGAGTTGCAGAAACTATTGAGGGACAAGTTGGATCAAGTCAGGTTGCAGAGTTCAAAGCCATCAAGCTGGCTTTGGATACTGCTGAATGAGAAAAGTGGCCAAGACACCACATCTCCACTTAGTCATGGTTGGTACTGAATGCTCTATGGGGATGGCTAGATCAATGGAGAAAGGTCCAGTGTCAGTGCAGATGGAACCCCATCTGGGCTGCTGGGATGTGGCAAGACATCACTGCCCGGGTAGAGAAGCTGACCATGAAAGCCCATCACGTAGATGCACATATACCCAAGAGTCAGGCCAATGAAGAGCATCGTAACAACAAGCAGGTGGATCAATTTGCCAAGGTTAAAATACATCAGTTGGATCTGGACTGGCAGCACCAGGGAGAGTTATTTCTAGCTTGGTGGGCCTGTGATGCCTCTGGACATCAGGGAGAGATGTGGCATGCTGATGGGCTTGTGACTGAGGGATGAACTTAATCATGGACAGTATCTCACAGGTTATCCATGACTGTGAGATGTGTGCTTCTGTCACGCAAGCCAAGCAGGTGAAGCTTCTATGGTGTGGCGGATGGTGGTCAAAATATAGTTATGAGGAAGCCTGTCAAGTTGATTACATCGTATTTCCCCAAACTCGCCAAGAAAAATGCTATGTGCTGACCAAGGTAGAAGCAACCACTGTGTGGCTAGAGACATACCCTGTGCCTCACGCCATTGTTTGGAACACCATCCTGGGCCTGGAAAAGCAAGTTTTGTGGTGACGTGGATCCCTGGAGAGAATTGAGTCTTAAAATGGGACGCATTTCAAAAAGAGTCTCATAGACACCTGGACCAGATAGCCATAGTTTTAAGTGGGTATATCATATTCCCTATCACATGCCAATTTCTGGGAAACTTGAATGGTGCAATGGACTGCCAGAAACCATTTATAATGTGCTGGGCGGGGAAACCTTCAGTCACTGGGAGCTGGGTTCAGTGAAGGACACCTGTTTGGTCAATACCCAAGGTTCCATCAGGTGAGCTGGTCCTACTCCATCAAAACCCTTGCATACTGTATATGAAGTCCCTGTGGTACATAAAAGAGATATGTTAGGGATGACAGTTTAGATTAGTCACACCTCAAACAAAGGCAAACCCAAATGTGGGATTGTTTTTGCTCGAGGACCTGGTTACACTCGGTAGGTAATGGTCCTAGCGTGATGTTATGGTGTTTGTATCTCCAATCATGTGTTCTGTTTATTTTTGGTATTATGTCCTGTGCTTTCAGGACTGACTCTGAAAGTGAAGGTTTGTTTTGTCTTGTTATCAGCCGGCTCACCTCCCCCATGGTCTGTGTTTAGGACAGGCTTGGCTCTGCTTGCTGCTAGCTTAGCTTTGCTTGCTTCTGCCTCTTTTTTTTTTTCTTTGCTTAGCTTTGCCCTTGCTTTTGCTTATAAGTTAGTTCAGCTAGGCAGTCCAACTTTTTTTCCCTGGACTGTTTTTTTTCCCCCCCTCTACCTTTCCCAGATACCATCTGAACCTGTTCTGGACGGGGACCTGGGAAAAACCAAGAAACACCAGAAGTCTGCATTCTGTGATCTGCAGCAGTCATTCCCCAGCGCCGGAGACTGATAACTGGGCGACCACTCGCCGGAGAGACTGAGTTTGTCATCCCTTCAGAACGGTGAAAGAGTTTTTTTGTCAGCTGGTGTTGGTTTTTGTGCCGGGGAGTGTTTCGCTTGTTAAATAAACAGGTTTTTTTTCACTCCTCTCTTAAGGAAATTCTTCCCGAACCCGGTGGTGGGGGGAGGAGTCGTGGGGTTTGCTGTCTGGGGGCTCCTTCTAGAAGTTTTCCCCCAAATTTGCCCTAAACCAGGACAGTAATCCAGGAAGATGGGAAACACATTGTGTACCTCAAGAGGAGCTAATTTTGAGTGAGAGCTGTTTGTGATGTTTCATTGTGTGTGTATATATATATAGGTATATAGTTCAAGACAATGTATTAATTTTGGCATGACGTAGCTGATATATACGGGGGTGGATAATGTCCTGGTTAAAGGATTAAGGTGCAAATTTAACCCGTGGTGGGTATAACCCAACTGTGTATTCTACCCCCCTATGGGTCATTCCTGATGAACTTTTATTGATGAATTGCCTGCAGTAGCTTCCCAGTGCAAACCCGACATCTCAGGCTACAAGGTGGGCTTTAAACGACATAAGGAAAAAGAGGCAAACCCTGTGTCTTGGCTTTCAAAGCAGGATGTAACCAAAACTATATTTTCTATCACCATCTGTAAAAAACAGGTGGGGCAGTGCTCTTTATCTTTTCCACAACCCATGCTTCCTCCAGGGATATATCTTCTTTTAATGGGTCATTGAGTCCCACTGCATGACTGTCAGGAAAATTAATCCACAAACACCAGAGGTTTATGTCCAAAAAGGAGACAGAGGAGTCCTTTTTGCTTTATTCGAATAAAGGGAGAGGCCATGGGACATTGCCCTGGGATCTCTCACATTTTTGGAGGACGCAGCCTCCTTTTTATCCTATTTTCCCGGCCGCATTTCCCTCTCTCTTTCCCCATTGGCTGAGGTACTTGAGAGGCACAGACTTCCTGGAACGCCTGATACCTGAAATTCCCCTCTAATGTATAACCCTCCCTTTTAATTTTTAATTCTTACAGAATTCATAGTTTTCCCCCCGTTGCTTCTTTCATCTTTCGATATCCAATTTCATTTATCAGCAGCCCTACAGTTTCTTTGTAAAGGCAAATATCTTTTTCCATTCATCAATCAGTCGAATCCATCCCATTGTTTCTTTTATATCTCAGTGCTAGCCTTATCTACGGGCTGATCCACAACTCATTTGTAAAGACAAATTCAACATTCCTCTCAATCCCTCCTCTTTTATTTTTTAATAATTGTCTTTACAAACTTTAGCTATCATTGACTTAATTTTTTGTTCCTGAGTCTTTTTTGGTTTTGTAATTATTTGGAGTGACATCAATTTCTGTCCTTTTGTAACCATCTCTGGATCAGTAGGCGTGGCTATTACCTGCATCCCTTTGATCACATGTTGAATAAGTTGTACTAAGCAAGGGATCATGCATGGTAAAAAGACTAGAGTTGCTACAGCACATAAGAGGAAAAAAGTAATTGTTTAACCTATAGTCCACCAGGTAGCCAAGAAAATATGTCCCATTCCATCCTTTTCATGTTTGGACTGGTAAATGAGCTAATTTTTTATTCATTTTGCTATTTGTTTCACTACTTTTTTTTTATTGTCCTCTACTTGTCTATTTAGACAATAAGTGCCTTTTTCAGAAGAATGAAACCGCCATGGACTTCCTTCTTCATCCTAAATCCTGTTCCATTACGGACCTTACTCAGGGTGTTAATCTACTATTTAGGTTCAAATGGGCTGGCTATTCATGGCCAGTTTTCAGATCCCCCTGGCCCTCCACAGACCCAACAATTGCTAAGGTTAAAGGCTTTTGCTTCTTCTTCTCCTAAGGTGAAAGAATTATTTTCCCATTCTTGGCCCCAACCTAACTGATAATATAAAGGTAACATTATTAAGAGAAACATTCTGATTGTGTAATCTAATTTCCTAACTTAATTTTTACTTTCACGTTGTCTTTCACACCACTTGTGGCGAGTGAAGGCACAGAAACAGCTTAACATAAAGAAAACAATGACAGCAAGGGTTGGCCCCCAATGCCTGGAGATCTGAGAGGAGGGATGCCCACACAAACTATTTCAGCAGGCAGTCTGTGGGTGGGCACACGAGGCTTCCCCCGATGTCGACGCCTTGGCTGCTGCTCCAGTCCACTCCTGCGGAGTGTCAGTCGCGGCTTCCCGTCCTTCTCCTCCAGCTGAGATGTCCAAATCTCTGGGGCTGCAGAGCCCTTGACCCGAGTGTGATGGGTCCACCCATGTTCAGTTGTCTTGACGGCTGTTTCTGTGGTCAGCAACACCTGGAAAGGTCCACGCCACTTCGCCACCAGTGCTGCTTCTTTCCACTCCTTAACCAGGACCCAGTGTCCCGGTTGGATGTTGTGAACAGCAAAGTCCAAAGGCAGGGTCTGTGCCAGCTGAGCTTCCTGTCGAAGAGATTTCACAAGAGACAGTATCCGAGCCACATATTGTTTTAAATACACATCACTTATCTCTATCCCCGCACTCGGCTGAGAATTACAAGGGTAAGGAATTCCAAACATCAATTCAAAGGGAGATAACTGAATATCTCCCCTGGGTCTGGCTCTTATCCTTGCTAAAGCCAGGGGCAGGAGCCGTACCCATGGCATTTTAGTTTCTATCACCAGCTTCAGGAGATGTTTCTTTATTTCTCCATTCATCCTCTCAACCTGGCCCGAACTTTGTGGATGCCAGGGGGTATGGAGGTTCCACTGTATCCCTAAAGCAGTCATAACTCCTTGAAGAATTTTTCCTGTAAAATGAGTTCCCCTATCTGAATCTATTGCTTCCACCATCCCACATCTTGGAATTATTTGTTCCAAAAATATTTTAACAACTGATCCTGTAGTTGCTGACACAGTTGGAAATGCTTCTGGCCACCCGGTTAATTGACATACTATTACCAGAAGATATTTAAATCTTGCCACTCGAGGCATTTCAGTAAAATCCACCTGGCATCTCTGGAAGGGATGTACTGCCCAACGCCTCCCTCCCCTGGCCAGTTTCTTTGTAACTTTGTTGTTGGTTTTAGCACAAGTCAAACAGCCTTCAGTGGCTCGCTTTGCCAGACTAAAGAGACCAACAGCAGTGTTCATTTTGAGGAAGGCTTCTGCCAGTCCTCGGGAGCCCCAATGACTCCCTTCATGAAGCTGTTTTAACAATTGTAAGGCTAGAGCTTTTGGTATCCACTGCTTACCATCCCTTGTAAACCAATTATTTTCTCTTTCCTCTGCCCCACTCTTTTTAATTATCTCAAGTTTCTCCGGTGGAAAAGAGAGTTTCTCTGGCAGCGGTGCAGTTACTGGGAGCATAGGCAGGATTTTAGAGACTTCTGGCAACAATGCAGCTTTGCGAGCTTCTTCATCAGCCAGTCGGTTTCCTATTGCCTCCTCCGACCATCCTGCCTGATGCCCCTTAATGTGGATTATCGCCACCTTTTTTGGTAAATTCACTGCCTCCAATAGGCGAGAGATGAAGTTCTCGTGAGCTAATGTCTTTCCTCTGCAGCTTAATAAACCTCTTTCTTCCCATAGTTTTCCAAATGCATGTATTACCCCATATGCATATTTAGAATCAGTAAAGATATTTACTGTCTTGTCCTGGTATAATTCACAGGCTCTCACAAGCGTGTGCAGCTCTGCTGTCTGAGCTGACCAGGTGTGTGGTAACCTCCCCCCTTCCTTTAATTGCTTCCCATTCACGATAGAGTATCCTGTAAATCGTTTCCCTTCTACCACCCTGGAGGACCCATCAATGAACACATTCTCTCCCTCAGGCCAGGGAATATCTCGTAGATCTTCCCTAGCCCGTGTCTGGAGGTCTATAACCTGGATACAATCATGGATTTCTTCCTGGCCCCCCTTTTCTCCAGGGCCATTTAAATAAGAGGCTGGATTAAAAATTTCCCCACCTTTAAATTCTAAATCCTCCTGTTCTATTAAACAAGATTCATACTGTAATAATCGAGCACTCGTCATCCACTTAGAGGCTCACTCAGTTAACAAAGCTTTAATCTGATGTGGGACTTTAACAATGAGATACCCTCCCCTTGTCAGCTTTCGGGCCTCAGCCACCATCAGAGCTGTGGCTGCACAGTTCTGCAGACAATGGGGCCAGCCTCTGGCCACCGGGTCTAACAACTTAGAAAAACAGGCAACAGGCCTCCGTGTTCCCCCATGCTCTTGCACCAAAATTCCTTTAGCATGACCCTGTTTGACATCCACATATAGCTGAAATTCTTTTTCTGCATCTGGAAGAGCCAAGACTGGGGCTTTAACCAATTTGTCTTTTAATTTCTTAAAGCTTTTCTCTCCTTCTGGTGTCCATACCACGACATTAGGACTGTTTTGAGTTAAAAAGTTATATAAAGGTCTGGCCACCACAGAAAAATCCTCGATCCATGCTCTACAGTACCCCACCAACCCTAAAAACTGCCGTAACTCCTTTTTAGTCTGGGGTAATGGTACCTGTAAAATCCCTTGTATCCTTTCTGGATCAATACACCGTAACCCTTCGGACAGAATGTGTCCCAAATATTTGACCTTCTTTTCTACCAACTGTGCTTTCTTTTTGGATACTCTAAGTCCCTTTTTTGCAAGAAAATTGAGCAGCTTTACAGTAGCCTCTTCAACCACCTTTTCCTGTTCCCCTGATAAGAGCAAATCATCTACATACTGCAACAACTTGACTCCTAAGGGTGGAGTAAACTCTCTTAATATTTTCTCCAAAGCTTGCCCAAACAGAACTGGTGACTCTGTATATCCTTGAGGGAGTACTGTCCATGTCAATTGTTGTTTTATCATTTTCCCTCCTTCCTCCTGTTCCCACTCAAAAGCAAAATACTGTTTACTATCTTCTGTGATTGGACACCCCCAGAAAGCATCCTTCAAATTCAGTACAGAATAATACTGATGTGAAGAAGGGATTTGATTCAGGATTGTGTATGGATCTGGAACCGTGGGATGCCTTGGTTTGACAATATCATTTATTATTCTTAAATCCTGCACCATTCTGTAGGTTCCATCTGGTTTCTTAACCGGCAGGATAGGAGTGTTATAGGGAGACATACACGGGTTTAAAAGACCTGCTTTTAGCAGGGACTCAATAACAGGCTGTAACCCCTTCTTTCCCTCCCTTGAAAGAGGGTATTGCTTTTTAGACACCACTTGTCCTGGTTGCTTCAAAGTAATTTGGAGAGGCTCTATGTCCAGTTTCCCATATTTCCCTGGAGCTGCCCATACTTCCGGATTTATTTCAGCATAAGCCTTCTCAGACATTTTACACAAAGATATCACAGTTTCAGACTCCGTGTCACTTCTTACAATGCTAATTTGCATTCCCATTCTAGCCATCAAATCTCTTCCCAGTAAATTACAATCACAATTAGGAACAAACAAGAATTCATGCAGTTCAAATCTGTCCCCCACATCTATTAACAGCGGTTGAATAAAATGCACTCGCTCATCCTTCCCGCTTACTCCTTGAATAACCAAGGATCTTTTTGACAATTTCCCCCCCCTTAGGTATAAAATTTAAGGTGGACCGAGAGGCCCCCGTGTCTACCAAAAAACACACCTCCTCTCGATCCGGACCCACCTTAAAAGTTATCAAGGGCTCCTGAGTGGTGGGTCCTTGGTATAATAGGAGCCCCTGACACCCCTAACAATCCATTTCCATTATCCTCTGGACTTCCTCCTCCTGAGGGTCCAGTTGTTTCTGCGGACACTCGTTTTTCCAATGCCCTTCTGACCTGCAGATAGCACACTGGTTATTCCCCAGCCGCTGTTTGGGTCGGCTGTCCCCTGCCGAGGAGGGAATCCCTCTGCCACTTCCTTGTGGCCGACCCCGTCCCCTCTGTCGCTGGGGACCCCTTGGACCCTGCGGTTTATTCCTCCGTGGTGCAAAAACTCTGCCATCATCTTTGGTTTAGCTTTTGCCTTTTCCTCATCCCTTCTTACATATATCTGCTGTGGGGTTTTTTTAACCAATTCCTCTAGAGGCTTATTTTGCCACTCTTCATCCTTTTGTACTCCTTTCCTTATATCAGGCCAGGCTTTAGTAACAAATTGCACCTTAAGCAATGTGTTGAAGGCTGGCCCTTCAGGATCCATCCCCCTGTGCTTCCTCAAGGCATCCCTAATCCTCTCCAACCAATCAGAGGGGCTTTCCTGTTTCTCCTGTTCTAACGACATAGCCTTAGCTATGTTGTTAGTTCTGGGAGCCGCAGACTTGATTGCCCTGATCAAATAAGCACGGTAATCACGGTGAGCCAGATTGGCCTGGTTATTTGGGTCCCACTGGAGGTCTGCCTGGGGGATGGCATCATCCACCGTAGGTGCATTGGGTCCAGCCCCCCCTGCTGCTCGTGGATGTTCATCCTCCCACAGCTGCCGAGCTTTCTGCAAAATCATTCATTTCTCTGATGACCCAAACAAAATTCCCAAAAGAAAATCCCAATCCTTCCATGTATAATCCGCATTTCCCAAATATTCCTCTATCTTTTCCCCCACCCCTATGGGATCATCCAAATATAGGGGTAATTCTTTTTACAACCCTCTTATATCCTGGGTAGTAAGTGGTACAATTACAAACCCAAATCCTCCCCCTTGACCCCCCCAAAGGAACTTGACGGAGTGGCATCTGGTGTACCCCTGTCTCTTGGGGGGTTTCTGATGCCCTAAACTGAGTTCCTCTTCTAGTTCTGGGGGTTGATAGAACATGCTGCTCCCCTCCCCCTACACCATTATCCTTCTCAGGTGAGGCTGTAGGAATAACATTTCCCTGATCCCCTTGCTCTGAAAGTTGAGGATACAGACGACCTGCAGCTGGCCCTGGGTCAGCTAGCAACACTGGAGGACAAGACGGGGGAAGGTGCTGAAAAACATTCCAATCCTCACCACTTTCCTCTTCTCCTTTTTTTCCTTAACACATACATTTCTCTTGTTTCTTGTCTGACCCATACTAATCCACATTCCCTTTCAATCCATCCTTTCCAATTCTCCTCTAGATACCTCCACAGAATTTGACACAAATGAATTTTATCTGTTCCATAAGTAGCCATATAAGTCCCCTTGCCAACTTATACTCTGGCCACACAAAATAACAATATTTTACCATCATTTCCATAGTTACTTCTGGGTGAATATACAATCTTTCCCAAGACCTCAGCATTCACCCCAAGGGACTCTCCGGGGGTATTATGGGATCGTCATCCCATTTGCCGGGGCCCCTTCGCGGCTTCACCTTTCCAACCCTCTCTGGGTGCCCCGTTTTACCTGTGCTACCCTCCATGGTGCCCTCCCAGGTTTGCTCCCCGAAGATCCCATTTTACTCACCGGTGAGATTTTCAGTGGTCCTTCCCTGCGGACTCTTCACGGACCCCCCTGGTCCGCCACTCGTCTGTCTCCTGGACAGTCTCGGGAACCCAGTCAATCGCCCGGTGCCAGCCGGCACCAAGGGGAGCTGATCACCGAAACTGGGTGAGGCGCCTTCAGCTCCACTCGCTGCCCGCCGCCCCGGACGGTGGAAAGATCCCGGACGAGCCCCCAAATTGTCAGGAAAATTAATCCAGAAACACCAGAGGTTTATGTCCAAAAAGGAGACAGAGGAGTCCTTTTTGCTTTATTCGAATAAAGGGAGAGGCCATGGGACATTCCCCTGGGATCTCTCAAATTTTCGGAGGACGCAGCCTCCTTTTTATCCTATTTTCCCGGCCGCATTTCCCTCTCTCTTTCCCCATTGGCTGAGGTACTTGAGAGGCACAGACTTCCCGGAACGCCTGATACCTGAAATTCCCCTCTAATGTATAACCCTCCCTTTTAATTTTTAATTCTTATAGAATTCATAGTTTTCGCCCCCGTTGCTTCTTTCATCTTTCGATATCCAATTTCATTTATCAGCAGCCCTACAGTTTGTTTGTAAAGGCAAATATCTCTTTCCATTCATCAATCAGTGGAATCCATCCCATTGTTTCTTTTATCTCTCAGTGCTAGCCTTATCTACAGGCTGATCCACAGCTCATTTGTAAAGACAAATTCAACATTCCTCTCAGCAATCTAAATTTTAATGAATATCGAGACTTTTGCCTCTCATTTATAACACCCAGCACCCCATAGTCACCATTGGAGTCGCTCTGCAAGTACCAGCCACCATCAGAGCGGCTCTGTAAGCCCCCCGATATCTTGCCTTTGTTCCGGGGGAGCACGTGACACCTTGCCATTGTTGGTTAAACCATTCCCTCTTTTGTACATTTTTTTAAATTGTTGTGTTTATTGCTATTTTCTTTAGTAAATTGATATTCTAATGTTTTTAACCTCTCGTAGTCTTGTTTTGTTCTTTGTTTTTCCCCTCCCCTGTCGGGGGGGGGGGAGGGGAGGTCTTGAGCAATCTTAACTTTTCCCCACTGAGGTTTTTTTTAAAACATTACAAATGGGCAAAGGGTTGAGCCTCAAGGAGTATAGCAAACTTGAGTTTGCTGGCTCTGAAAGGCATCCTACTGGCGGAAATTCTGGTTGCATCCAGCTGGCAGTCAAGGAGAGCTCAAAGTGCCTCACTTAAGGACCGCTGTTTATAGGGTCACAAGATGCTTGGCTTTAGTGTGAGAGACTGGAAGGTTTGCTGGGTCAAAACATTTTGGGCACATGCTTGTGGAAAACGGCAAGACAAGTCTTGCCTTAGTGAGGGGATGCGTTGCTCCACACACCCCACCCCCCTGGGGCCTGTAACCCAGCCCCCGCAGTGGCTGCCGATCGCTAATACACTGGAGGTAATGCTCCACCGCTGGAGCCTCTAACCAAGCTCCTAAGTGGCTACCAGACCGGAAGCCCTACCTGGAGAAAGGGCCCAAGAAAGTCAAAGTGTACTTAAGCCAAAGAACAAGGCAAGCACATATATTGACCCTACCTTCATTTGGATTTAATATCAGCTGAAACATTGCTGGAACCCAGGAGTGGTAGCTATATTTGTTCTTATCTATATGTCTTCTCTCTCACTCTTCCTTCTTCAATTCCCTCTTCTCAAAGTTTGAGTAACTTAAATTTGGATCCGTTGGAGTTTGCTAAGTTAATGCTTTGTGAAATGTTCTATGTTGATTGAACGTTGCTCTAAACATTTGAAGAAGTTCCCTGATTTTCTGAAGTTTGCCAGTAAGGTTTTTTGTTATTTTGACCTCTTGAGAATGACTTGTTGGTATTTCTCCCTTGCATCTAACTCAGGGTACATAAAAAACCTGCAAGCCCTTTCAAGAGACTCATTGAGCAAGTTCTGAGGCCTTACAATTAGCCATCTGTCAATCTCCAGGATGATGCAGCCAGCTAAAGTTCCTAGGCTATCAAGAGTGACTGAATATCTCTCGTCCCCCTCCTTGGTTAGGCAACAGAAACTCCTGGTACAGGCAGTATCATACCTACCTTAGTCATGCATGTCTTTCTGATAAGGTCAAGGAAATCATCATTTTCTAACTCATTACTGAAGGCCAAGGCCTAACAAGAATTTCTGAGATTTTAGAGTGGCCCGATGTAAGGGTCGGTCTGAAGTTTCCCTCGATTTTGCCTCTTGACCGTCGCAAGGAGACCTCAAGGACCCCCACCCGGGTTGACTCCAAACAATGGTTTCCTGGCCTGGGCAGGGTGGATTCTTGTCAAGTAACTGTGTGCAGGTGTATTGTGTTCACTGGACTGTGCTGTTGTGGCACTAACCGGAGATTGTGCTGTACCAACTGGAGACTGCATGTACTGCCCGACAGCACCTGTCTCCCACAGCACCACACAATGGTCCATAAATCTTCCCACCTCTTGGCCAGAAGCCACTCGCTTTGGAGAAGGACTATAAAAGAGCGACCCTCTGGAGAAGACCCTTTGAGTACTCCCCACGGATGAAGACTCATCTATTGGCTGGCCCATGAGGACATCTGTCTCGTCTCATTGGTAGCTATTTTCCCATTCCCTTCTTTTTCTCTCTATACTTTGTTTCCTATATCTCTCCCCTCTATCACAACTGAGTTGTTGGCATTTAATAAAAATGCATTGCTGTTGTTGAATAAACTGATTTTGTCCCCTGCATTTTGCCTGTTTGCACCTCTGAGATCAAACAAACCATCATGACCCCCACTCTGTATTAATAGCAGATTGTGACACCCGAGAAGGTGTGGGGGGGGGGAGGAATGCACCACCATGCTGAGGAAACTGATGGATGAAGTGACTAATCCACTATCCATCATATTTGAGAAGTTGTGGTAGTCTGGTAAAGTTCCCACTTACTGGAAAAGGGGAAACATAACCCGAGTTTTAAAAAAGGGAAATAAGGAAGACCCAGGGAACTACAGTCCAGTCAGTCTCACCTCAGTGCCCAGCAAGATCATGGAGCAGCTCCTCCTGGAAACTGCTAAGGCACATGTAAAATAAGGAGATGATTGGTGAAAGCCAACATGGCTTCACTAAAGGCAAATTGTGCCTGACAAATTTAGTGGCCTTCTACAACGGGATTACAAAGGTGGTGGATGAGGGAAAAGTAACTGAAGTCATACACCAGGACTTGTGCAAAGCATTTGACACTGTTCTTCATGACATTCTGTTGTGAAAAGCGTATAAAATTTGACAGAAAATAAACCCCCTTGTGTTTCAGCTGGTCCTCAGATATCAGAGGGGCTGGGTGCAGCTAGACTTAATTTTTGATTATAACCAATTTGACACTATAAGTCTGCGTTCAATAAGAACGTGTTCAATTTTGTTCTATTTTGTTCATCAACACACGTTTCATCAGGATAGGTGTCATTTAGCCACTGATAAACACCATTCCCTTCTAGTAATAGCAACCTTTCAGATGAAATAGCTTTCCAGGTTTTCCTTTGCCCCCGTTTTCTGTTGTTTTCTGGCTGGGGGAGGGTGGTAAACTGCAGAAACTCATTTCCTACATTGTTTGCTTTCCTGAGTTGTGTGGTCCAGCACATGAGCCTCTGCCATCTTATCTTTGTCTGGGAAACCTCGTGAAGTAGACAGCATTGGAATGGCCACCATTTTGTCTTTGTATGGAGAAACCACGTGGCACAGAGCATGGGAATGGCTTCCATTTTCTTTTTGTCCTAGGGGGGCAGGTGACATCTTGCCTTTGTTGAGTAAACCATTCTCTCTTTTATCCAATCTATTATTAATACTGTTGTGCTTAGTGCTATTTCTTCAGTAAATTGTGATTCCAAATTACAATCTCTCCTAGTATTTTTCTTCCACTATTGAAAGGGGGCAGTTTGAGTGGGCTTAATTTTCCCTGCTGAGTTTTTAAACCAGCACATCATCAGTCATATGTTTCTAGGCCAGCTGTGTCAGCTCAGCAGCTCTAGATAAGTTATCAGTACTATCATTTGTTGGTTCTTTTGTCAGGAATTTTGTCTTCCACATCCTCACCCATGCCAGTTTCTGACAGGAAACATTTCTCATCCTCAGTGGTTAACTTTGGGATTGATGAGTCAAGCTGGTCTCAGCATTCTTCATCACCAAAAGCAGTGTAACTCCCTTCTCCATCCTTCACTGATAACTTTTGCAAATAGGGTAAAATTTGAGGTCTTTTACCCCCTGCTTCTGCTTCACTCCAAACATCATTCAGTTGCTAAGTACGCCCTTGCTGGAGTCAGGTGCAAGATGAGCAATTGGCTCAGCCCACCATCCTGTTTAACCAGCCCCAGCAACTCTCTGCCAAGTCATGGCTACCCCGCACTTTCACACAGCAAGCCAGGCAATTTTCCCCAGGTATTAAAAAAATCTACTTTGCCTGAATAGTTTTGACATTACAGATGACAAAAAGAACTCTCTCATGTATTCTGCACTCCTGCTTTTTAAAGGAATACATACCTTAAATAAGAATGCAGTAAATAATAGATGTTAATTGGCTCAAGCTTTTGTCTCATAATAGGCAATGTGACTAGCTATAGAAAGAGACTCTAGGTCTCATAATTAACAGAAAGTAACAATTGCATTGGTCTGAAAGTTAGGCTTATAGGAAGATACATATTATTTCTATGTGTTTCAAAAGAGCATCATAGCACAGAATCCTTAAGGATGCAGTATTCTAGCAATTCTTACAAAGACTGCTATAAAAGTGTGTTTTCTTTTGAGGCTCTTGTCATTACAGTCAAATCACATGAGCTAGATGCCAAACTGAACATGCTGATGTGCCATGGCATATTTCAAGAGGCAATGCAAAGCAGCTACACAATCAACATCTAAGAAACAAAATAGAGTAAATTTTACCTTGTTACTACCTGGTATGTATAAATGCTATTTAGACTTCTAAAAGATTTTGTGTCTTGGTTTAAGAAAATTTATGGGGCAGACATTCCAAAATGAGTTGCCTTCCCTTTTAGTTTTAACCACTCCCCTTTAATCAATAACGAAAGGCAAATGTGAGACGATATAAGAGAAAAAATAACAGTTTACTAGAAAAAAAACCAAAACATCAACAACCAAGGTAACAGGAATAAACACTAGATACAAAGGTGCTGAATCCTACAAACTCCTGGGGAACAAAGAAAACAAAACAGTGGAGAATTCTCTCCCCTCAAGATGGCACTTTCTATAAATGGCCATGTAGTCCAACAGAGAAAAGTAAAATGGTGGATAATCCCCCTTCTCCTGACCACATGTGGAGAGAGTGAGAACAAAGAGAGAAAAACAACACAGCAACCAAATCTTCATGATTACAAAACCTCCCTATTCCCCCAAACAACAACCAACAGGGAACAAGGACAAAAAAAATAAAGAAAACCTGGAGTCCAAAAACAGGCAAATGCCCCTCTAGCAGTTTAGTGCATGCCACTCAACAGGGTCTCTCCCGATGGCAGCAGCTCTGTCAACAATGGCAGCTGGAGCTCAGGCAGTGGCTGGAAACTGTGAACTGAGGCAGCAGAGAACCTGCATTATCAATTTCTCTGCTTCTTTTTTGGCCAGCTGGACCCAGTTGGTGTTGGCACTGCAGTTCTGAGTCATTGGTGAATTGCAGGGGGGGAAGAAGTGGTCCCACCAAGCACCAAAAACCAGCAGCCCCTGCCCTGCAGGCAGGGGTCCAGAGCTGGGGGTGTTGGCAACTACTCCAAAGATCTGGGAAAAAAACAAGACAGCCTCTGGCTGAATGTCCCATGTTTTAAAGGGACCTCAGGCCAACTGCCCCCATGACCCCTGGTGAAACACCCTGGTTTTGGTTCTGGCCTCCGAATCTTAAAGGGACAGTTACAATCTTGGGTATATGGCATAGCACAGTGTCCCAGGGTGGATGACTTTATGATGCTTGTATTCTCAATTGTCTGTTCTGTTTATGCTGGATATTAAGTTCTACACCTTTAAGACTGGTTCTGAGAGCGAAGGGGAGAAGAGAAGAAGCGCACAGTTTGTTTTCAGAAACTGCACTTGCTCCCCAGCATCCTTCTCACAGACTGTGTTGTCTGCAGCATGGACAGTGGGAGAGAGCTCTCCTTTGCTTTTTACTTATTTTTTTTTAGCTGGCTGAGGCAGAGAAGTTTCCCGGACTGTGGCTTTTCTTTTTCTTGGAACTGTTCAAACCTGCTCTGGATTGAGAACCCAGAAAAACATGGAGAGCTTACACCTGTGGCCCACGGGGGCCCTGAACGTGTCATTTTCCACTGCAGGAGGGACTGGTAAGAGACTGAGCGAGTGGAGCTACACCCCACGTAAAGGACTTTCTGAATTTGTCATCTCTTCAGAGCAGTGAGAGATTTTATTGTTTAATATTATTAATTTTTTTATGCTTGTGAATACTTTGGTTGTTAAATAAACTTTTTTTTTCCACTTTTCTACAAGGAAATCTTTTCCTGAATCAGTATGGGGAGGGGCTTGAATCTGCTTTCTAGAGGGACCCCTTTTGGAGTTTCCTCCCAAAGTTGCCCTAAACCAGGACATGCAGATATGGAATGCACTACACAGTTTTTGTGTTACCCAGGAAATTTTACCTAGTCAAAGGCAGCCAATTTTAAAACCCCATTTTCATCTAACAGTAAGTTATTTGGCTTAAGATTCTGTTAGTATAGAAAGAAAAAACTTCTTTTTGTTTGTGTTGATAAAACTGGGCATATAATGAACGAATCACTTACCATCTCCCACAAGCAGACTGATGCCCATCTAGTCTCCAAGCAACAGGCACCTTGGAATCCAAACACTTCCCTTCTTCTTCTACCCCAGTTTTTATTGCTGAGTATGGCATTATATGGTATGCAATATCCCTCTAGCCAATTCAGGTCAGCTGTTCCAGCTGCATTGCCTCCCAGCTTAGAATCATAGAATAGAATCATAGGATCATTTAGGTTGCAAAAGACCCTTAAGATCATCAAGTCCAACTGTTAAGCCAGCACTGCCAAGTCCACCACTAAACCACATCTTTAAGTGCCACATATACACATCTTTTAAATACTGATAAGGACAGTAGAACAGAACAGCATTTTACTCACTTAATAAGGACAGGAGAACAGAACAATATTTTTTTATTCCTATCGAATAAAGGGAACGATGTAGTCTTGGAGAACTAGATAAGTCTGACAAAGCAGAAGTCATGCAAGACAATGTTATTGTGCTTACTCAAAAGTGGGAGTCAAGGAACAGCCACCTAAAAAGGGCATTAGACTTTGAAGACAGACTCCCAAAGAACCATATAAGGACTTCCCATAAAGAGTGCGACTATGTAAAATAAAGTAATACATATACATCAAGTAAGTGGGGATAACTAATGAACATGTAATCAGTGTGTATGATAAAAACTGTTTACCTGACACTCGGCACTCGATTAGAGAAAGGATCCTCCAAGTGACCAGAATGCTTCAGTAAAGAATGCCTGTTCTCTAATACTCAAAACAGTGTAAGAAAGTTTCTATCTGTCCGAATTCAGTATCAATACCTCCAGGGATGGTGACTCAACTACTTCCCTGGGCAGTCTGTTACAATGCTTGACAACCTTTTCAGTGAAGAAAATTTTTCCTAATATCCAATCTAAACCTCTCCTGATGCAACTTGAGGCCATTTCCTCTCGCCCTATCACTTGTTACTTGGACAAAGAGACCAACATCCATCTCCCTACAACTTCCTTTCAGGCAGTTGTAGAAAGCAATAAGTTTTCCCCTCAGCATCCTTTTCTTCAAGCTAAATATCCCCGGGTCCCTCAGCCACTCCTCATAAGACTTGTGCTCTATACCCTTCATCAACTCTGTTGCTCACCACATTTTGCCCATCTACAGCCTACTCATTGGGGCAGGGGCAGAGTGGGAAAAAGAAAAATCTTCATTAATGAAATGAATAAGGGCAAGGAGACCAGCTCCCGTTTTAATGTCTTTATTGAGAAATCAGCTCTGGGTGGGAGCCCGACGGGTCACGTGCACCACCGCTGCTCCCGATGGACAATCCAGAGGAGGAGGAATTCAGCTTTGCTGTGCAGCAGAGCTGGGCCTTCTGTCCTCACAGGAGTCCCCCAGAAGACACTGGTTAGCTCGTAATTCAGGGGTGTCATGTCAATCGGGTGCTGTTCAGGTCATGGTGACAAGGCAGGAGAGTCCTGGTTGGTGATTTTATCTTCTTCACTGCTTTTCTTACTTGGGAGTACCATTTTTGTTTTTTGATGTTATATTGGCTCGTTGCTTTTAGGGGTTTTTGATTACTGAGTTGTGTCCCATAAGCACTTGCGGTCTTCTCATTTGCCAGGCATCATTTTGGGAGCAGCAAAGGCGTTACCCACGGGGAGGGAAAGGGCACAATGGCAAGACAATTCCAGGGAGTGGGGATCAGAACAGAACAACAGCAACAATGAACATAAAAACAGGGTATTTTCCACAGTTAACAGAACATTAACAGAACAAACAGGAGCTTGTTCCTAACAGTTAATGCCTAAGCACTGCTCAGCAATAGCCAAAATGTTGGTGTGTTATTGTGCTGGTTTGAAAGTAAACCGGCGGGAGAAATTAACCCCCTCACAAATACCTTAAGAGAGGTTTCAGGTCAGAGTTACAATTTAATAGAAAAATTACAATAAACGCAATGATACAGAAAAACTCTCTTAAAACCACAGTCAGAATACAACCTGACACCCTGTTGCTCAGGGTGGTAGTTCCGGTCCAATTAAGCAGTGGTTGCAGTGCTGTTGAAGTGATCGTTGCAGTCTTCTTCAAAGAGGTGGTCGTGTGGAAGGTCTGGTCCTCCTGTGGAAGTTCAGGTCCTCCTCTGGATGTCCAGTGGTGGTGCTGGTGTCCCAAGTCCCCAAACTGCCCAGATTATATATGGTGAAGTTCAGGTGGTACCACTCTCAGGGCAGGGAGTTTCACAGTGGAATGATGTAATCCTATGAGTCAAAGGATATTTTTGGAGTCCTTGATGATCATTCCAGCTGCCTTTCCTGCCGGTGCCTATTCAGTTCCTTATGGCCCAATAGCAGAGACACCCCCCTCAGGATGGGTGGGAATGTGCTGCTGCTTCTCTGGAGGGAGTTACCAGGGCTGAGTCATTGGTGTGAACAAAAAGAAACATTAGCCTGCCTCGCAGGTTGTCTCTTTTTCCTTATCTCAGAGACCCAGCTTGTAGCCTGAGGGGTGGGGTGTGCACTGGGCAGCTGTTGCAAACGACCCACCATTAACAGTTCATTAGGAATAATGTAGATGGGTATAGAATACATAGTTTGGCAACAACCATATTGGCACTCTTTCTCCTGTAAACACAACAGTTAACAGTAGTTTGGTCACAAATCAAAACATGGCACCATCTGTGTTAGTTTTGCACAGCCTGGTTTTTGGTGGGGGGATTGGGGGGGCACAGAGGTGGCTTCTGTGAGAAGCTGCTAGAAGCTTCCACCATGTCTGGAAGAGTCAATCCCTGATGGCTCTGAAGGTGGACATGCCACTGGCCAAGGCTGGGCCAATTAGACAGGCTGGTAACGCCTCTGTGACAACATATTTAAGAAGAAAATCAAAACAAAGTGAAGGCAATTTTAATTCCATCTAGAGAAGAGGAGATGAGAACATGTGAGGGAAAGAACATAGAGACACCAAGGCCAGCGCAGAAGGAAGGGGGAGGAGATGCTCCAGGTGCCAGAGCCAAGATTCCTCTGCAGGCTGTGGTGATGACCATAGTGAAGCAGGCTATTCCCCTGCAGCCCATAGAGGTCCACTGGGGATGCAGAGATCCACCTGCAGCCCATAGAGGCAGTGCCCATGCCAGAGCGGGTGGATGCCTGAAGGAGGCTGTGATCCAGTGGGAGACCCAATGGAGAGAGGGGGCCGCTGCTTCCAAGCTGGAGCAGCCTGTCCTTGGAGGACTGCACCCCATGGAAGAGTGACCCACACCGCAGCAGTTTTGGGAGGATTGATATGAGAGGAATGTTGAATTTGTCTTTACAAATGAGTTGTGGATCAGCCTGTAGATAAGGCTAGCACTGAGAGAGAAAAGAAACAATGGGATGGATTCGACTGATTGATGAATGCAAAGAGATATTTGCCTTTACAAACAAACTGTAGGGCTGCTGATAAATGAAATTGGATATCGAAAGATGAAAGAAGCAACGGGGGGAAAACTATGAATTCTATAAGAATTAAAAATTAAAAGGGAGGGTTATACATTAGAGGGGAATTTCAGCTATCAGGCGTTCCGGGAAGTCTGTGCCTCTCAAGTACCTCAGCCGATGGGGAAAGAGAGAGGGAAATGCGGCCGGGAAAATAGGATAAAAAGGAGGCTGCGTCCTCCGAAAATTTGAGAGATCCCAGGGGAATGTCCCATGGCCTCTCCCTTTATTCGAATAAAGCAAAAAGGACTCCTCTGTCTCCTTTTTGGACATAAACCTCTGGTGTTTCTGGATTAATTTTCCTGACAGATACTTGTGAGATTGGACCCATCTCAGAGAGGTTCATGGAGAACTGTCTCCCTTGGGAAGAGACCTTGCAGTCTCACAGGTGGAAGGATTCTCCCTGCGCAGCAAAAAAACCCCTTTGGTGGCAAACTGACCGAAATCCCCACACCCCATCTCCCCGTGCTGTTGGTGGGAAGGAGGGAGGGGTTGGGGGAAAAAAGGTGTCTTTGAGGACTTATTTTACTTCTCATTATCCTCTTCTGATTTTGTTAGTAATAAATCTACTTTGTACCTCTAAGCTGAGCCTGTTTTACCCCTGGAGTGTTTTCTCCCCGTCCTTATTTCAACTCATGAAGTGTTTGCTAAATTTTCTCTCCTCTGCCCAGCTGTAATACAGGAGGGTGAGTAAACAGCTTTTGTGGGTGCCTGGCTTTTGGCCAGTGTCAAACTGCAACACTAGCAAAAGTAAAAAAAAATTCAAAACCCCTTCTTTTTCAGGGTATAATAAGATTTGGTTTTGTTTTAAAGAGACGTTACATCTTGGAAATATCAGTTGTTCAGTGTGGCACTTCCAGATTGAGGCACACTGACAAACCTCAGGAATATGCCTCTCTTCTCTTTGAAATAGAAATATTTAATAGGGCAAGGCACACATCCTTTTATATCACGATGTGAGTATAGAAAAGCTATGGTGGCCAAAACCTGCTCCCCCTTTATTGAATCTGTTAATATCCAGGTTTTATAGAGGAAAAACTTGAAGGGGTGTACTTTAGCAATCACACTGACTGCATTGCATCAAACCCTGATTCTTGCAGGGTAGCAATTCCTCCTTCAAAGATGCTGGTAGGTATGGCTTATATGAAAACTGACTGGCAAACAAATGCTTCTGTGGTATATTGTGCAGCAAGAGTTCCAGCTGTGTGTAAGCTGAAAAAACAGTATTGTCCCAAACTTGGGATCTGATTTACCATGTGAGACTCTAGCACAGTTTTGGGTAAATCTACATTAATTACTTTACCCTCATCATTTACCTATTTTAATTACTTATTGTGAAATTAAGTCAACAATGTTTGCTTTCAGTTGGACAAAGCCTTAGATTCAGAAAAAAAAGTATGCCAAGTTAAGAGTTATCTGATAACACAGGAAAAATAGACATTATCATTATTATTATTTGTCACAGTGCAAGCTGGCTTGTACTGGGCAGTTAATCTGACTACTGATTGGATAAGCAGCCTGGCTTAAAAGGCCAGCCCCCAAAGAACAGAGATAGGACAAGATTAGAGACAGATAAGGATTTAATCCAATGAGTTCCAGCCCTGGCTGCAGAGAGCTATTGGTCAGCCCGATCTGTGAGCCAATCACAGACGCTTGCCTGGGAACATTGAAAAGGGTATAAAAAGTGAGGTCAGAACTCAATAAAGGCTTTTGTCACATAGATCACAGAGTGTGGGGTCTTCTGTCTCGGGTCCCACGCCATTCGAACTCAACATCTGGTGAGTCCCGACGTGATCTGGCACAGCCATACCGCCGCGAGCGGGGGAGACAGGCCGTCCACAGAGACGGTGGACACTGGCCGAGAGCCAGGGCTGTCCGATAAAGACGGGTTCTGCCCATAGAGGCAGGGGGAACACTGGCAAGAGTCAGGAATACGTCCAAGAGACGAGAAAGATGCCCAAAAAAGAGAGGCGACAGGAGCTGATCACAGCCAGAGCGTCCTAGAGATAGAGGAAAACTTCAGCCAAAAAGCTACAAGAAAACAATGGGGAGCTTCTTTTCTACAAACACACATCCAGTGATAGAGGTATGGACAGAGTTTTTGGAGGAGTGGGAAATTGAATATGAAAAAGAATTGCTTTTTGATTTAATACTATGGACAAAAGAAAAGGGGGTGGAACCGACTGTAGAAACTGCATTAAATACAGACTATTGGACTAAAACTGGAGAAGAAATACTAAATGCTGCCTTAAAAAATGATAAAAATGCAATTAGAGCTTTAAAGCCTTGGAAAACTATCTTAAAGCCGATAAAAGAGATAAAAGCTGATTTATCCAGCGAAAGCATGGAAGAAAAAGTACTTACTCCATGCAGAAAGACTTTACTGGCCAGTAATTCCTCAGTTGTCAGCCCAGAGACTAAAAACACCCCAAACTGCTGCGGGAGACATCCGAGAACTATCCCAAAATGGTGGCGGCCGCATGGCTAGGGGAGGGAGAAAGGAAATACAGCCTCCCTCGTGGGACATACTTCCACCACAAGCCCAGCCCTGGGGGGGCACGCCTTTGCTCCAAGCCCAGCCCTGGTGGGACGTGCCTCCAGCTCCAACCATGCCTTGGTGGGAGGTTCCCGCGGTCTCAGTCCAACCTCAAGAAGGCGGAGTCCTGACCCAAGACCAGCCCCGAGCAGGCGTGCATCGGCCCCGAGCGGCCCTGCCTCCGGGGGGAGGGGTTTCGGCCCCAGCCCAGCCTCCAGAGGGCTTGTCTCCTCCCCGGCAAGAGGGCGTGGCGCCGCCCCGAGTCGCCATGGAAACCCCCACCGACCCCCGAGCCGAAGCGCACTGAGATGACGTCACACCAGGAGCGACACAAGAAAAACCTGGAAGTTCATCGGGACCGAGAGATGCCAGCACCAAAGCCCTGAAAACGACTCCAGAACCG
The DNA here is from genome assembly GCF_052056855.1 of Sturnus vulgaris. NCBI lineage: Eukaryota > Metazoa > Chordata > Aves > Passeriformes > Sturnidae > Sturnus > Sturnus vulgaris. The sequence continues at coordinate 27,869,662 of NC_142282.1, read as the reverse complement.
AGAATCAGCCCCGATCCTGCTGGAGATACAGCACCCACAGTTTCTCCACACCAGGAGCCGAACACGGAACAGCTCCAAGAGGTCTCTGCACAGAGAAACAGCCAACACACCCAAGGAAAAGACACGAGCTGCACCTCGGCAGCCAACCCCCAAACAGCAGCTCCAGCCCCGTTAATGTTTAAATCAGATGTCGTCTCCTCCAAGGACCCGGTAATCTTCTGGTCAGAGGTAAAACAAAAGGCGATAGAATGTGGGGATATAGAAACTGCTGTATTAATTTCTGTGCCAGTGAATTCAACAGCACCAAGCAGCCAGCAACGGGGGGATGGGACAGTTGAGGCTTTCCCGGTTAGTAATGGAACAACACCTAATCAACATGTACCTTTCAATTGGCAAGTCATTTTAGAGCTACACCAGTTAGCCGATAAGCATGGGTTGGGATCCCCTGCTGTGATAAATATGCTTAAACTCGTAACTGATAGTGAGCTAACACCCTATGATATGAAGCAAATTGCAAAGTTACTCTGTACTCCACTACAGTATATGATATTTGAATCGACCTGGAGAATATATATAGAGGAGCAAGAGTTACAAAACTCGAGGCTATCACAGCAAGATCCATGCTTTGGGGTGGGGGTTCCCCAGTTGCTGGGAGTATGTTCCATGGAAGATCCTCAAACCCAAGCATGCTTAAATTTTGTGATATTAAACCAGGCAAAAGAATTAGGAATGAGAGCCCTAAATAAGGTTACAAACATGTCTGAGCCAACCCCGGGATATAGAAACATAAAACAAAACCCAAGTGAACCATATACACAGTTCATAGAGTGATTGCAAGATACCATAGAAAAGGAAGTAGATAATATTGATGCAAAAAATCTAGTATTGCTACAATTAGCACGAGATAATGTGAATGAGGACTGCAAAAAACTCATAAATGCAAATCCATCCTTAGAAGAAATAATTAATGCATGTGCTAAACTTGAGACAACATCAACTAACATTCAGAGGTTAGCTGATTCTATTGCAACTGCAGTGAAGCTGAGAGCAGAAAGCCTCAATCAGAGATAACAAAGCCACCGGAAGGCAAGTTGTCCCAAAAATCCTGCTTTACAGAAGAAGGCTAGAGGACCAGGTAACCTCAAATCATCCTATAATAGAGGTGGGAAAACCAGAACAGTTATAATCAAAATTAAAAAAACTAGCCACACCAATCGTGGCAATGTAACCAGCAATGTTCACCTTCAGCAAAGCTCAACAGCTGCTTCATCCACCTTCAACTTGATTTTAGCAAAGCCTGCATATCTTGCAAGTTTTACTAGGTTGATATTTGCCTTGTTAACCTGTTTTCTTACAGTTGCTAAAGGAATATTTTTTCAAAGTTGCAAATATAGTATACAATTTTTTAAGTGTGTATTGAAGTTCACAGTTGAATGTTTGCTGACTTTATTCATATACATTGCAATAGCATCATACTCAATCAGCTATCTTAAAAAATGAAAATCTTGCTTACTCTAAGTTCTACAAAACAAATTTCTATGGATCAGTTAGTAAAAGGTATTTCATTAGCAAATCACAGTTGCAAAATTTCTAAAGTATATACCTCTTGTCACTTCAGTTTGCAATGTTTAAAATTTATTAGAGGTTTGTTTTGAAATATAATAAAGAATTTTGCCTAGTCTAAAGTCTCAACTCTGGCCATTTTGGGATTTTAACTAAGCAAAAGGAAATGTGCATCATCAAAACCTTCTCAGACTCTTTCAATTGTGGCCAAATTGGAATTTGACTTACAAGGAGAGCAAATTAGAAAATCCATATATTTCTGAGTTTAAAAGAGAAAGAAATCATTTTGACTATCGAATTTAGCCTTGCTAAAGCTAAAATTCCTTCCTTTGGGATAAACATGAAGAATCTTATCAGGAAAAGATTCTCCTAAGTTACCATTTAAAGGAAAACTCTTCAACAGTATTAAACACTACAATTGGATTATAACATATCAGTAATTATAATTCTCACCACATAGAAATAATTTAAAGGCCTATGTTTTGCTTCTTGTTTTAAATTCTAAAAACAAAAAAGGGGGAGAAAGGATAGAAAATACATGTGTTCTTAATTGAAACAGTTTTAAGTTATCTAGTGTATTGGTTCTTAAATAAAACAAAGAAAAGGGAGTAAGGAATAAAGGAAATACATATGTTTTTATTTGAAATGGTTTTAAGTTAAATGGTTTCTTGTTTTTAAAAAATGTTAATGCTTTAGAACTAAGTGGTTCTTGTTTAATGTTAAATTGTAACACTGTAGTTATTAAGCATTGAGCCTGTAACATGTCAAGCTGAAAATCATGTTAACAGTTGTCTAAATAAAAACAACATAACTCCAATGATACATCAAGCACATCAATAATTTGGAATACTAAGCTTAAAACATTCAATAACAAAATTTTAAATTTAAAGGATTTATGGCAGTAAATATTGCAATTTTTCTAAATGATACAATTTAAAACCCAGCCAGCCTGTTAAGCAGGCAAAGTGCCTGAGTGAGAATCTCAGTTCATCTATTAGACCTTAAGAGCTCATGTATCATTGGTTGTGAAAGTAAATGACAGAAATTGCACCTACCTCACAGAGTTATAGGACACTGAAATAACAGAGTTGCTTGTTTACAAAATGTTTTAATGTTTACCAATTGTTTTATCAAGTTGGAATTTTGCACAGTTCTAAAACTGAATGTTATATTAAGTTATAATTTCAAAAGAAAAGTTTAAAGTTTTATAGTTATAGAGTTAAGTTATATTTTTATGTTAAACAGTTAAATTGTTATATGTGAAACCAAAAGTGTTTAATTCACCTGACTGCCCCTGAACAAAAGCCCTGCAGCTTCTGGTATGTGGAACTCATCACTATCCAAAAAGCCAAATTTATTAAGCTAGGTAAAACCCCATTCCAACTGAATAGATGCTGTTAATGTAATTTTGCATGCAAAAGGGCCCTTGCAGGCAAGACTACAGAGAACAAGCCGCACATTTGTGTTTCAAAATTTTTATTCAAATTAATAAAAAAGAAACGGGGAATTGTCACAGTGCAAGCTGGCTTGTACTGGGCAGTTAATCTGACCACTGATTGGATAAGCAGCCTGGCTTAAAAGGCCAGCCCCCAAAGAACAGAGATAGGACAAGATTAGAGACAGATAAGGATTTAATCCAATGAGTTCCAGCCCTGGCTGCAGAGAGCTATTGGTCAGCCCGATCTGTGAGCCAATCACAGACGCTTGCCCGGGAACATTGAAAGGGGTATAAAAAGCGAGGTCAGAACTCAATAAAGGCTTTTGTCACATAGATCACAGTGTGGGGTTTTCCTGTCTCGCATCCCACGCCGTTCAAACTCAACAATTATTAATGTATTTGAACTATAGCTACACATTGTATAGGCTAAAAGTAATTGGCTGAACGACTGTTCTTGAAGGACAGTAGTCCATTGAAGGCCAGGTAAATCACAACTGTTTCAGTCCAACTGGGAGACTCCAGGATGAGTGCTCAGTTTCTCTTTAAAAATTCTTCCATTAGAATGGAATTGAAGAGTTGAGAGCAAAGGTTCTTTACCGGAAAGTTGGCAATCTGATGCAGGATCCCTTAAGGATGGTAGCCTATACACATACAAAATCATACTGTGCCACAGAGGCTGTAAGAGAAGACCATGATTATTGGGGTTTTACTTGTCTGTCAATTAGTGTAATTCCTCTGTAATTCACGGTTCCACCCATTGCTTCTTTCATCTATCAATATCTGGCTTTATCTATCAGCAGGCCCACAGTCTGTAAAGACACATTCCTCTGATTCCTTTCACCCCTGACAGGTCGGCTGGGCCCAGCTGCTTCTTGATAGATGGTCAAGGGGTTCTTGTGATGGCCCTCTTGTGACTTGGGTAGGGCTGTGATGGAGGGAAGCCCCCTGGTCCTGGGGCTGCCTGCAGCAACACTGGCTTTGGCGGCCTCTGCCTGGTCTGTGTACTGGCCTAGCCCTGTCTTACCTTCTGCACACAATGATGGGGCCCTGTTGTGAGGTGGGGTGATACTGTGATTATAAGGTGAGAGGGTCGGCCTTGTGCGGGGGGGGTGGCTGGGGGAGGCAGATTGATTCCCCCACCACTGTCCTGACATCAGGCTTTCATAGCCTCCTCCTGAGAGAAGGCCCTGGCACTGACACCTCTCCAGCCCGAGGAGCTGCTTTCCATGACTTGATGGCTGTGCCTGAGATGTCAAAGTCCAAGTCTCTGCAGAGGCTAAACTAGCATGCCCCTGTAGTCTGGAGCCTCTCCCTAATTTGCTATAGTTGATTCAAAGAAAATCACCTAATAGTGAGACACTGTTAAGAAAGCATTCCTTTATTTGATATCGGGATGGTATTCAGGGTGTCCCTCCATGAACGCATCTGCTTGGGCATTGTTCCCTCGGGCTTATATACATTCTAACATTCAAATGACTTCCCCAAACCCTCTCCACTTGGTACTTAACCTGTGCGTCACCTGAGACTTTTGTGGATTTTTTGCCTTTATGTTTTTGTGGAGCAAGATTGCCATCCACTGTCTGATATTCTGAACTGCAGTGCTTTTATTCTGGGGTTCTTGGGCTGCTTACTTCGATTTTATATGATTTCCTTGTCTTTCTCATTATGTCCTCTGTTTGAACTGTCACGCTGAGTTATCACCCCTTTATCTTGGTACTGCAGGATTCATGCAATTAGCCCCAGCCAAGTGAGACCCAGGACTCTTTCATCTGGACAGGTTTCTACTTATTTAGTGTTCTGAAGCTCTTAGGTCATTGTAATCAAGCCACAGCTGGCGAGTTTTGCTCATTTTCTCAGCCTCTTGTTATCAATGTTCTACTGCAAGCTAATGGTCTAAATAGCAATTAAAACAAAGGTATGAATGCCAGTTACAAAGTAAAACCGGACTATAACATGTAAATTACAAAGTTTAGGCAAACTACTAAATCAAGTAGAAACAAACTACAAAACTCCGGGAGAATAAATTGTGAGAAATAAGGAATAGGGCTGTGGCCAGCCGAGCCTCATCCCTAATGGGATGCAGCTGTGTAAGACAGCTGAACAGCATTGAAGTGGGCCTGCTGGTAGATAAAGCCAGATATTGATAGATGAAATAAGCAATGGGTGGAACCGTGAATTCCAGAGGAATTCCACTAATTGACGGACTGTTGCTCACCCAAGGCCATGCTAAATTCCTGGACTTGGAGAAAAAGAATAGAGATACAAAGATAAAGGGGGTCTGTATTAGGCAATGCAGGAAGTCTGTACCTCTCAAGTATCTCAGCCAATGGGGAAAGAGAGAAGAAAATGTGGGTGGGAAATTAGGATAAAAAGGATGCTATGTATTCCAGCAATTTGAGAGATCCCATGGGAAATGTCCCATGGCCTCTCCCTTTATTCGAATAAAGTTACAGGACTCCTCTGTCTCCATTTTGGATGTAAACCTCTGACATCGTGGAATAATTTTCCTGACAGAGGAGACCCCCAGCACTGTGTGGGTCGGGGGGGCTAAGGAGCTCTGTATATATGAACTTGTCCCTCCCAAAGAAGTCAAGTTTCTCGTTGTACTTGGCACGCACTCATACATTCATTGCTGCCGGGGCAGGAGAATAGGGGAAAGACAGAGGGGTGGAGAATTTGTCGGCGCCACCACACCCCTAACCACCCCACCTGTCTCTTACGCAGTTTCACGCTAGCGGCTCATGAGAGCTGCCTGCAAAGGAGAAGAGTGGTGATGAAGCAATCAGTACCGTTCTCTCTAGTGCTGGGGAAGACTGGGGAGGGGAACGTGCAGCTGCTCTTCCATGTATAGGTTACAGCACTCCGTGGCCCCTTGGTCGAAAGCTGCGTGATTAAAGGCTAAAGCCAAGGCCATTGGATGTACCAGCCTGAGATATACAGGTAGACCATAACTCACTTTGATTTGCCACATGAAAGAAAGGCTTTAGTTATGGACTAGGCATATTAAGGACTATGCAAATTAAGCCTAGAGATCAGGTATATTGTGGACTTCTACCTGGAATTAGACCCAAAGGGCTCTCTTTTGAAACAGCTACTAATTTAAATATTCCCTACTTCTATATTTATTTTCCCAACCTCAATCTGATATTCAGGTGCAAAACTACTGAAAAAAAAAATCCCAAACAGTCTTAATAATATTTGAGAATACTTCTGTGTCCCTTTTCTGCCCATAAAATCAACCCTGATGAGACATTTGAATATTCTTAAATGGAAAACTCAGTTCTATTGGAGAATTTACAAATGGCTAATTAGAAAAAGACATCAAATGCTGTTGTGAAGGATAAGGATTTGACAGGAAGGTCTCACAGATATGTATGTATAACAGAAAGATCTTTGAATGTAGAATCTGAAGAAGGAATAGAAATGATAGCAAGTTTTGATATAGAAGAAAAGAATTGCTGAGCCAGTCTTACTGGGTAACTAGAAGGCAAAGAGCAAGTGAGTTGGAAGGGGCTTTTATGACTTAGAGCAAAGGATAAATCCACCTCAAACAAAAGATGTTTTTAACAAGCAAAAAGATTTTCACAGACAAACAAGAAAGCCAATGTTGCAAGTAGAGAAAAGATCTCAGAATTTTCCACTGCAAGAAAATTGAAAAAGAACTTCTAGCTTACACTGTAACACACTAACCTTTTGTGATTGGAAAATAGTAACATGAATATGGTAATGCTAGTAGTTAGGATAGGTAATAGTAAAAGTATTGATTGGTTGTCATGTTTTAAGATGCTCTACAATGAAAAGTATATAATACATTGTAACCAGAACTAGAGTTGGCTTCAGACAAACCCACAGCTGTGGCTGAAAAGGCTGTGGGCTGGGCTCTTGTCACCCACGACCCGTGAATTGCTGTATCATTTGGATACAATAAACAGCATTTTAAAGATCCACCTGGAGCCCCATATCCCTCATTCGGCTCTTACAAAATGTTAGTTAGATTTTTGGTTGATGGCTTCCTCAATAACAAGTTAATATATAGTGTGTTGTGTCAACCTTCTCACTCTTCATATGGGTTTTTATTAAAGCTATTAGTATACCTGTTGCCTTTTTCCCAACCTGGAAATGAAACTCGAGATAATTTTAGTAAGGAGGTAATATAAGAGCAGATCTTTATTTGAAGGCCTTCAGGAGCAGCTATGGAATGATGTCCACAAAAGCCCCCCTGCCAGGGGTGAGTACATTTTTATAGGTTTTAGGAAATTAGCATAATTGATAAAAAGCACCAATTAGGAGGACAAGTGGTGATTCAATTTCTCCCCAGGTCAAGCCCCTTCTCTGCCCCCCCCACCCCCCTTGGTACTAGCTATACTTTGTCCATGAAATGTATCTCAAAGAGTTCTCAACCTTGGTTCCCAGGAAGAACCAAGATAGCACGGGGGCCCTGCACCTCTGGGGGCGTTGAGCTCTGGAATTTGTTTTGTCTTTCTGCATAGTGAAAGGCCATGGAAAAGTACTGGGAAAACGAGTCACTAATACAATAGGCTACAGAGCTACAAATATATGTGTGAAGAATACAGAGAACATATAAAAGAAAAAAAGGCAAAACCCAAACCAGCATCACAATCATAATATTAAGGAAATGCCTTTATTTTGAATATAATATTTCATTCTTCAACAGTGGCAAACAATCTTCCATATTTATTCTGGACCTCCACGCTGTAAAATAAAAGCATATAGTTAAATGTATTTCACTAAAAGAATGGAAAATGGAGATGAAATATTTTTCACTGTTCTAGATTAACAAATAGGGTTTTAATTTTAATTTTTGATTTAGACATTGATTTTTAACCTGTATAGGAACATGCACAGAGTGTCAAAGTATCAGCATCTACCCATAAGAACTCAATTTTTTCAGGGGAGAATACAGAAAGTTCAATACCTGCAACCTATATTTATAGCTTCTTCCAGTTCTCCCACTCTGAAGAAACACGACTCTTACTTTAGAAAGGTCTGATAAACAGCAGTAGTAAACAGAAGTTTTAGAATTATTTTCACTGCCCAAATTCCAAAGCAGAAACAAACCCAAGGTCAGCCATTATAATCTTTATGAGAAATCAGAAAGGTACTCAACTCATTATTTTGCTAATAAAATTATTTTACCATTTACCTCACCATTAGAAAATTTATGCTAGAAGTCAAGGAGCGTATTACTATGCAAAATGATTAATTTTATTTCTAATTATAATACCATACTGATATACATGAAGGAAAAGTGATTTCCTCTATTAATATGATCACACTGTAGGTGTCCTTATAATTTAACAAAGCTGTCTTTTCATTTCAAACTCACACCCATCTCTCCAGTTCTTCATATTTTGTGCATTCTCCCTTTTTAAGCATCAATGTTTACAACTGAAAATCGTTACAGAACAAAAGCAGGTTTTTCTTGCCTTTTATGTACAATGGCACATTTGCAAATATTGCAGAAAACATTTATATCAAGTTTAATAAAATGTTTCTACTGCTAGAAATACAAGTGGTAACTTACTAATAAGTCATTTATAAAAACTAGCTTGATTAATATTTTGGACTTCAGTTGCCTGGTAATAGCCTTTGCTGGTCTAAGAACAGACTCTTGTGCTCCTGTACAACATATTCAAATTACACATTAAACAGCTGTTACACAACAGGTAGTGACTGTGATTAATGTAGGCTATGACTATCACAAGCCGTCTGCATGTCTATCTCTAATTAGTGATACCACAAGCTACTAATTAGTGAGAGTTGGGTACCTTGTGTATGAAGATTTTGTAGTTTGGGTACTGTGCATCAAAGCAGTGAAAATTCTGAGTACACACTTGCCAAGAATTAAAATGTAATATCGTGTTTTAAACTTGGAAGGAGGTATAGAAATAAGATAAATACTAGGTAAATATAGGCAATACACAACAATAAATGAAACTTACTTGAGTATATTCAATCTCTTCATCTGACATTAGTTTTCGTCTGTACTTCTGAGGTAAGGTTCTTGTTAATTCAAAATTGTCTGGTATACCTTGTACTCTACTAACAGGTGAAATATTTTGAAATCCTGGTGATCTGCCTCCTACAGACTTCTGTGCTTTTGAAGCACCAAGATATGGCATACTTGTTTGTAGAGATTCCAGTACTGAAATCCAGATTGCAAAACCATTACAGAAATATAACAAGACTGTAAAATTAATTAGTGAGCAGACAATAAAAGTTACCAGTTACTGACAATGTTCTTCATTATAAAAAATACTTTAAAAAATTAAAAAAAAATAAAAGATACTCTACTTCTCACAAGCTGTTTTTATTGTTGTTAAATATACCAAGAACACAGTGAAAAAATTCTGAAAGTAAAAGAAAGCATATTTGAATGGCAGAAATACGGATGTGGAAAGAGAAGATAAATCAACATAGATCCTAACAAAGGCTTTTTCACTGGGAAGCTGTACTTGCAGAAGCAGCATGAAGTTTCAAATGTGTGTGGAGGGGGTTACATAAAGATAAATAACTAACATCCAACTAAGATGTTGCTTTTTGTTTACTGCAACTGTAAAGACAAACAAATGAAAAAGAGGTAGAGGCTTAGAGAAAGCAAGCTCACAACTACAGCATACCACAACGTGTAATAGAATGCTATATCTATTCTTAATATTACAAAATGGCATCGAGAAAGTAAGGTCTCAAACAGCAAGGAGGAAGAGAACCCATCAGAGGGAGCAGAATCTGAACAGGGGGCATGCCATTAAACCAAAATTTTAAAATTTAAGAGCAGAAGGCAAAGGGAACAGAGCATGAAAACAGAAGAAAACAACACACAGATTATAATAGCTTTGTCTAGTAATGACTACAAAATATTTTGAAGAAGCAGCATACCTTATATATGAAAAAAAAGAAAGTTTATCTGAATTTGTTTTATATACCACATAAATATTTAGAGATTTGCCTAAGATTTTCTTCTATTGTATTTTTTAAAGTCTGAAGTGTATTTGCAATAGAAGCATTAGCCAATCAAAAACCCGAAGACTAAAAATACCTGACCTAATACTGCTGTTGCTTAAGCTCAGATACAGTCCCTACTAGTTTTCCCTTCCCTGTTTGAGACCATCATGTTACAGTTGTAATATGATAATAGAATTTGGCTGGCCTTTAAAGCACTCACATCCCTAAAAGCATAGTCTTGATCTGCAGAGCTCTGTGTAGTTATGTAGAAGCAATATTCTGGTATGGCGAAACAGTTATTGCTACAGCTTTCAAGCAAAGTGAAGTAGATTACAATTTACTAGTGAGGCAGCAGAAATTAATGTAGAAAGGTCTAACATACTTAAAATATATAGCCACAGTAATCTTGCAATGCAAAGATAAGCATAAGCTAAGTAACATGTTTTTAAGCCTTTGAGAAAGCAATTCACTGGCATGGAAGGTGGTGCAATTGGCTGAACTGGGCACAATATACAAAATTCTGACTGAAAGTTATCACAGAATATAGTTCCTGAAGAATTCACAGGTAAGTCAGAAGTGGCACTGATGTTCATTGTAGATACTTTGCAGTGTTAATGGATAAACTAAACTTAAAGCTAAATCCTAAATATAATGCTGTGGCAAATATGTAGTATGGTATCATTTCTAAAGAAGTGAGAATAACAACAGAGCTTCTTAAAATATCTACTACTTTCGTTTCAAATGCTTTATTGACTCAAAAGGAATATTAAAACAACATATAGCTTATTAATTTTGATGCTCTAAATGTAACAGTATTGAGGTTCCTATAAATATAAACATAGCTAAAGGTGTAAAAATTAATGTCAAAGATTGCAATGAAATTAATTTTTTCTCCGCATTAATTATTAGCACAAAGAAACACTTCTTAAAATGTACAGTGGAATGGCTCTTAGCCATAAATCAAGGTTTTAAATACCACCATCACACAGTCCAATTAGGAAAAAAAAAGGATGAGGAAAATGTAATATCATTTTCTGCAAAGATCACTAAATACCTAAGGCTGTTTCAAATTCACTTGGATACTATCACTTCAGGCAAATATTAGTATTTTCAAAAATGTGACTTCTTATATAAGTAGAAAAACATCACTAGAAATCCTTGTGATTCTGCCTTGACCAAAAAATAAAGGCATGCATGTATTATATTCCCACAGTTGCATAGAGTCTGAAAAGGAAGCCTTCAAACTAAAACAATGATGATTCAGAAACTGCTCAGAATCAGTTGAGCTGCATAGTTGCAGAAAAATCGTGTGCTGATTTTTATATACAACAGTTTATGCAAAGAAATACGCCATAAGTTGTATCTATAGTTTAAATACTTACTTTTAGGTCTGGGACTACTTTTTCTGTCTGGGAACTTTATCAAGGGAGTATGTGGCTTGACTACCTAGAACAAGACAATGTAGTAGGAGAAACAGGGAGAATGAAATATATTTCTAGAGAAACATTAGCGTTACAATAATAAAATGGAACGTACAACAAATTAAACAACCACTTCTATGCTGCTGCTTTGTGCACCAGCACTGTGCTAAAATTACTACATGAATTTTATTTTTACCCAAGGAGAAATTTCACCTTTAAAGGCACTACCCCACCCTAGTGTTCAGAACAGGAATAAGCATTCTCTTCCTTTTCTCACAGCAATGTGTATGCAGAAATAGCTACTACAGTAGCAAAAATAGAATGATGACGTTTTAGCATGTGAAATTGCTAGCAGTGCTCTCTACCTGTACATATTTGTTCAGCTGGCTGGCTGGGATTGACTAGTTCCATTAAGAAAAACACCCCTATAAATTATAACGTCTGGTATTCAAAGCCACTGTGCTTATTTTTTAAATGTCTTTTCAAGAAGACATTATGTTTCATCTTTGAAGGGAAGTAGGATGGCTTAGAAAGGAGATAATGATTAGCGCCCTCCTTTCTTGAAGAGTGACCGAAAAGGGGCAGCCTGCAGACTGCTCAGTAACATCCTTTGGTACTAGAACCAGGCACAGGAATCAAATGACCGGCGCCACCGGGCCGGCCCCGCCGCATGCTTTTTTCCCCGCTCCAAGGACACCAGCCTCTCCAGCGGCGCCTCGGGCCTCGGCCACCTCAGGCCGCGGCCGCCGCGCGCGAAGCTAGGCCTGCCACCCGCGCCAGGTTCCAGGCCCCAGCCGCCCTAACCACCTCCCGGTCCGCAAGCCGCGCACCGCTACCTGTACGACTCTAGTGGCAGCCGCCATCTTACTGCCCATGGTGACGCCACATCCCAGCTCCTGAGGAGCAATACCAGGCCACGCCCACTATGAGTGGGGCCCAGAGAAGGGGCTGTTTGAGGCAGTGCCAAAATACAAATAAAATAAAGGGGAAACACATTAAAATTTAAAAATCGCTTCAAGTAGCTCTGCATTTTAATTGAATTTGATCAAGACACAGCCAATCCACATTTTAAAATCTGACCCTCACTTATAAAGAGTGCTAATGTTTTAATTTAACATATTACTTTGGTGAATTGACCTTGGCTAGACATCAGATGCCAGCCAAGCTGCCTTATCCCTTCCCCTCCTCAGCAGAACATGGGGGAGAAAAAGACGGCAAAAGGCTCATGGGTTGAAATAAGGACAGGGAGATCACTCAGCACTTGCCATCACAGGCAAACCAGACTCATTTGCTTCTCAACTGATATCTTCCTGATTACTGATACTTTTTTTGTATTCTCCATAGAGCACTTGCAGTTTGATTTCCAATTATTTCGATTAATGCTGAAATATTCACAATTGCTTTTTCCAATTCATTAACTCCTAACCAGGGGATAAACCATCTGGCAATGGAATGGAAAGTGGTGGATCTCTTTAATCAAAGGATTGCTAATTCTTTTGGTTAATTTTAGATCAGCCCTCAAATTCTTGGTAACTGTAATATTTGAGATTACGGCTACTAAAGTGAAAGTACCCTTGTCACCAAAAATCGTGAATAAAACTCTCTAACACTAATTTCAGTATTAGAAAGCATCATCAGTTTTATTTACGATGACAAGCATGAGGGGGATATTTCCACATAACCCATGCACCACAGCTCACTAACAAACTAGTTTAAATCTATGTAACTTATACGTATTCATTACATTTCTTGAAACTCACACATATATGCTAAACATCCCTTCAAATTCTTTTGCATAATTAAATAACTTCTCAGATCTTATTTACATTACAGTAGGGGTCTTTTGAGGGTCTCTGGTGGTCGTTTGGGGAACATCCCATTCCTCAAATTATCCTTTTTTTGTCACAAGCCTCCAAAAAAAGTTTCTTCTCTTTGAATGCATCCCAGTGATGTGGTCTGGCCAAGATATACCTTCTTATCAGTGTTGCTCAGGCTCACAGTCTTTAGGGCTAAGATAACCACTTGCACACATTAATGCAGGACTAAGCACTGTGGGTTAAAGCTAAATGAATTCACAAGACTTAAACACTATTTCTTACAATTAAAGATTTTCCCAAAACCCTACTAGTTCCAAGGTAAAGCCTTTTCACATAACAGTTAACCTGAGCAGGCCCAGGCCTGTACAGTGCTGCACCAATCCCTTGGCCACAGAATAAACTCAACCAGCTCATGATAACAGAGGACCCTACAACCAGCTTAAACTTGATACTGGTGATTGTGCCACTTGCATTACCTTGCCTTTATCTAAAAGCGCAGCACAAAGTTCTCATGAAAACATAATTTCTTGTTTGCTTTTAAGAAAATCTGATCACACTACAGTTCATATGGTTTCCTACAAAAGTAATGCTGATGCAATCTACTTTGTCTAGTCCTTTTTGTGAGATTACATCTGTTTATACATGTGCTAGGGTAAGGTGATGTCTCCAGATCCCACTCCTGATCTTTTCCTTCTTGATGTATATTAAATGAGGTACTTACCCACCATGTTGCCCATTTTATATCAGTGGGGATTGGAACTCTGATTAAATGTATTCCTTTTCCCAAATGTTCAGGCATATGAGCACATATCCAACAATCACTCAGATTAGCTCTTTATTACTTCCTACATCAATTTCAGGTGGAAACTGAAGCTCTATTGGTTTCCCAGACTTGATCTCAGTGGTATTGTTAAACTCAGTCCACTTAACAAGATAAATCAGAGTTAAAACTTTATATTGCTTTGAATAGAAATATATAAAATTTAATCCAAATGGAAATGCAAGCACCGTTGTAAAATAACTCCATTCACACGTGTTGTGCTTTGACACTGACCAAATGCCAGGCACCCACAAAAGCTGCTGGCCCACCCTCCCCTGCTACAGCTGGGCAGAGAAAAAAATTAAACGAAAGGTTCATGAGTTAAGGACTGTGAGAAAACACTCCAAGGGCAAAACAGGCTCAGCTTAGAAGTACAAAGTTAATTTATTACTGACAGAGTCAAATGAGGATAATGAGAAGTAAAATAAGCCCTCAAAACCACCTTTTTTTCCCCCAACCCCTCCCTCCTTCGCACCAACAGCAAACAGGGCATGGGGGGTTTTGGTCAGTTCATCACCTGAGATCTTCTGCTGCTCTGGGAGGAGTCCTTCCCCTGTGAGATGGTGGGGTCCCTTCCCATGGGAGACAGTTCTCCACAAACCTCTCCAATGTGGTTCCAATCTCACGAGCACACAGTCCTCCCAAAACTGCTGCAGCGTGGGTCACTCTTCCATGGGGTGCAGTGCTCCAAGGACAGGCTGCTCCAGCTTGGAAGCAAGTGCCCTCTCTCTCCACCAGGTCTCCCACTGGATCACAGCCTCCTTCAGGCATCCACCCGCTCTGGCATGGGCACTGCCTCTATGGGCTGCAGGTGGATCTCTGCATCCCCAGTGGACCTCTATGGGCTGCAGGGGAATAGCCTGCTTCACTATGGTCATCACCACAGCCTGCAGAGGAATCTTGGCTCTGGCACCTGGAGCATCTCCTCCCCCTTCCTTCTGCGCTGGCCTTGGTGTCTCTATGTTCTTTCCCTCACATGTTCTCACTTCCTCCTTTTCTCTGAATAGAAAAAAGAACCCCTGTGCCTGTCTTTATTTTGATTTTCTTCTTAAATATGTTATCACAGAGGCATTACCATCATCTCTAATTGGCCTAGCCTTGGCCAGTGGCAGATCCACCTTCAGAGCCATCAGGGATTGACTCTTCCAGACACGGTGGAAGCTTCTAGCAGCTTGCCACAGAAGCCACCTCTGTGCCTCCCCCCTGCTACCAAAAACCAGGCCATGCAAAACCAACACAACATGTTATTTCCCAATAACTCACAAAGTCCTCCCATGCACAGTTCATGTGGGATCTTAATAAACTTTAATTGTAGAGGTTTAGTTGATTTACTTTCCATTCCAACTTTGGTGATGCTTCAAGTCTGCTGTAATGAATCCGTGGATGGATTCTGTCAAGCTTGGTTGCTGTATGGGTGGTTAACAAAACTTGAAATGGTTCTTTCCACCTTTCCTTTAAAGATTCATCATTCCAGGTTAGAAGATTCACCCAATCTCCTGGTTGAAAGGGATGCACTTAGACATCCAAGGTAACAGGTGATCCTAAAACAATAAACCTATGCAAAGATGATATTTTTTTTCCCAAAGGTATTACATACTCCCACAAATTGTGGTTCCCTGTTATGTTACTTTCTTGAATATAATTACAGCCTGATATGATCTCCCATAGAGTATTTCATATGGGCTTACCTTTTCTTTAGAGCTTGAATGAATTCTAATTCTCAGCAATGCCAGGGGAAGAGCCTTTGGTCACTTAAGTGATGATTCCTGACAAATTTTACTCATTTGCCTCTTTATGCTCTGATTTATTCTCTCGACCTTCCCACTAGATTGTGGTCTCCATGGAATATGTATGTCCCATCTTATTCTTAATGTTTTGGACAAAGTTTGTACAATTTCAGCTTCAAACTGGGGTCCTCTGTCTGATGACATTCCTAATGAGACCCCAAATCTGGGTATTATGTCTTTTAGCAATATTTTAGTTACCTCTTTAGCTTTGTTGGTGTGACGGGGAAAGCTTCAGGCCAACCAGAAATGGTATCCACTAACACCAGTAAATACCTATATCACTCCTGTCGAGGCAATACAGAGAAATCTATTTGCCAGTAATCTCCTGTACAATTTCCTTTCATTGTAATTCCTGGTGGTGGTCATTTATTAATTTGTAGGAGTTATTACCAAGATGCCTTTTTCAGCTTTTGCCATTTTATATTTCCTTCAGACAATTACAATGCCTTCTGTAAAGCAATAAGTTCAACCTTCTGTACAGAAGCAAGCAATGGGCAAGCTTTTACAAGCTCTGAGTTGCCAGAATATCTGGATCTTTTATGGGAACATCCTTCAAATACTCTCTGTTAGAGTGATCTTGTTCAGGGGTTTGTAAACAGTCATGTTGTAATTCCTCTCCTTTTTTTCTGAGGATCTAAAACCAGATGGATTAAGTGCAGAATTTACTTTGAGTTCAACATTGTCTTGTTCCAAAAGAACCTGATATTTTAGCATTCTGCTAGCAGACAACCAATGATTTATTTCCATTTTTGTTCTAAAACAGTTGTAAGCATGTGTAGCAAATAGTCATCTTTTGTCCCAGAGTCAATTTTTTTAGCTTCTTGAATCAACAGAACTGTAGCAATGGCATAAAAGCAAGTGGCAAAAAGCAATGGCATAAAGCCATGGCATAGAGCACCAGCTCTTCCTGATGCATGTTCTTTTACAGAAACTTCCCAACAAGCTAAGACACAAACTCGGACCACTACTTCTTAACCTATTAGAATTCTGGTTTCTTAGTATGCCAGGTTACGTATAAACTACGTACATGGCCTATCTTGTTCTAACTGGAAAATGTAAGCAATATTCTTAACTCTAACTCTATTATGTCTGAAGCTGGGTTCTTGGAGCCTCTAAGGAAACACCAGTATGTTTTTCAACCTTCAGTAGAACATGTACTACTTCTCTGGCATCTAAGACCTTTTACTTACTAAAAGCACTTAAAACTTATTCCATTTACTTACTTCCTTGCTTGCTTGTTCACTTATGCTAAAACCTAAACTTTCACCTCTGCCTTATGTGTGAGTGGCTTAACATACTTCAATCCATCCAAAGGTTTTAATTCAATCCCTGCACTCTGATCTCTCTCCAAAGGATTCAGAGAAACTCCTGACTTACTGACTCCAACATTTTTTATGCAGCTTAAAGCAAGCATCATAATCACAATTATTACTATGATCACAATTACACTTTGTAAAAGTGAGGCCGACCAACCAGTCAGAGAAAATCCAAATCTTTCTTTAAATATTTTGTTTAACCAGTTACTTTCTAATTCTGCCCTTAATTCTCTGCTAGATGCAGCAACAAATTTTATCCTATCTGCTCATACAGTTTAGCAGTCACATTTGGAATGTGCTTACAAGTATTGTTGTTTAAATTCAAATAACCACATCATCCATGTTCATGTAACAGCAATAGGTCTAAAACAAATCTGTTTTGCAAGGTCATTTTAGTCATGGCTTGCAATTGTTCATTTATTTCAGTAAACCCCAACTGAGTTGCATTTGCTAAAGTTTCCATTTGTAGAGTCAAATTGTGTATGGCCAGCCTATTCCTGAAGGTGGATATTTGCCGAATAAAGATGGATTCTAAAATCCATCCTACTATGGTTCCTGTACTGGGATGTTTCCAAGTCTCATCACGTTTAACTTTTCCCCATAGTTGGGTTCCCAATGGTGGCTCCTTCCACGAAGGACATAATGTTAATAGTCTCAGCGTCAATTGTACTCTTGATTCTCCCAAGGGCAAATGCGTGGTCCAAATTCCATTACTTCCCACCTGTACTATGAGTCCTAATGATCTGACCACGTCCTGCTGACAGTCTATATCTCTCCAAGTCTCACTGTTTATTAGGTGACATCAGGTGTCATTAAGAAAGGTAGAATAATTTATAGAAACACATCTCAGTCTTAGAGCCTGTGCCACAGTCATGAGCCACTGTACCTCAGGATTCCTACTAGTGCAAGTGAATATTTGAGTTCAATTCCACTTTTTCTTTGCCCTTGGATCTTTTTGCCCTGACCTTATTAAATCAGAATATTTTATACTGACCCATAAGGGGTCCTCTGGGAGGCCTGGACTTCCTTCCCAGTCTAGATACCACTCAACTGGCTGGATATATTCCCATTGTCCTGTTTGAGGACTATTCCATATTTCTGGTATTTGACATCCCCAAGGGTGCAATCTGTCAGCCAATAGATATTTCCTGAGGTTATTTTCAGATCTGGTTTTGAGATATTACAATTCTCAACAGTATTGTCGTGGTTTAACATAGTTTGGTTTTTCCTTAACTGGAAAAAATCCACCAGCTACAGAAGTGATTCCCTGTAAGGACCTTACCATCTTCCTTTGGACCTGACAGAACCAATCAGCTGGCTAGTTTTGAATACTGACACCCTGTTAAAACACTTAAGAAAGCTGAACATTCCTCTGTGAAATCACACTTAAAAACAAACAAACCCTGGGAAAATCTCTCTTGCTTCGGGCTTTTGAACAGGCAACTGGACGTTGGCCAGACCAGGCCCCGCTCTGCTGCATGGCCCACGCAGCCTGGAGGGGCTGGGCTGGGCCCTGCTCTGCTGCAGCACTGGCCAGGCTGGGCCACACGGCCAAGTCAATCCATGGCGCAACTCAGCTGAGATTCTGCAGCTGTCAAGTTCCAGCCGTGGCCAGCTCCACTTGGCTTCGGGCAGAGATGAGCTGGGCTCCACTCCAGCCACGAGCTGCTGAACCATCCTGCTGGCATCGCAGAAAATCCTGCAGCTAAGAACAGAGGCAGCCCTGCAGCCCTGCTCAAGAAAGCAGCCCTGCAGCTGGAATTGAATGCAGCAGGGGCTGGAAAACAGCCCTGCAGCCAGAGTGGCCACTGCCCAGCAGAGATCACATGACCATCCACAGGCCCAGGAGAGATGTTAACTCTTTCAGTGCACAGATGAAACTTGCAAACTTCAATCCTCTGTTGAGTGAGAGAAAAGGGTGAAGACACTTAGAGAAAACAACATGGAGACACCAAGGTCAATGAAGGAGTCAAATCCCAGATGGGAGGAGAATGAGGAGATGCCTAAGTCTTGGGCTGAAATTCTCTTGTAAGGCTATGGTGGAGATATAATTGATACATAAGACTTTTTTTCCCTGTAACTCATGGAATGCATTGGGGAGATGTAGCATTCTAACCACAGCCATGAGCAGAGGCACCAGTGTTGAAGCAAGCAGATGTTGAAGTAGCTGTGATCTAATGAGAAGCTTGAACAGAGAGAGATGAGAGAGATGAGAAACCTGGCCCCAGGGATGGAAGAAGAAAACCTCTGTTCCCAGAGATAAGAGAACTTTCTTTGCTATATTAGAACAGCTCATCCTTGAAATTGCGCCCCAATAAGCTGAAATGACCCATGGTGGTAGTTGTGGGAAGACTACCAAACCGTGGGAGGAACTTCATGGTTGCGGATTTCTGGGCAGCTGCTCTTCATGGAAATTAAAACCAGGAGAGAACTGTTTCTTGTAGAAAAGTCTCCATGGCATGGCAGGAGAGACTCCTCTCCCTAAGTGAACTGAAGAAACATTATTTTAGAAGGGGTAAACTGACTGAAAATACCAAATTTTGTCTCTTTATGTTGTCAGTGGGAAAAGAAAGAATGGTTGGGGGGAGAAGTATTCTGAAAGTTTATTCTTATTTCTTATTATTTTCTTTTAGTTCTGTTAATAAACTTTTCTTTATACTCTTTAAAGTTTTGAGCCTGCTTTCACCCTTCTCTTAATCCTTATCTTGCAACAGAAAATGAGTAAATAATTCTAGTGAGTGCATGGGCATTAGACCCAGTACAAGTATCATTCTCACGTGTCCCTAGTAAGGAATATTCTCCTTCCATCTCTGTCCAATTGGCATGGGTGCTATTTCCTTCCCACATATGTTCCCAGGTTTTTTTTCAAATTGCTGACTAAAGCTCCCCATAGAACTGGATTTTCTGCAGAGGTTGGTGTTGGCAAACAAGCTGTTATATAGGTTTGTGCCAGTTTAAGACAAATTTAGGAGGAAATGTCCCAAAATTGTGTCTCCTCTAAAGAAGAGTAGGTTTTAGCAACCCTTCCCCCACAGGTTCCCACAGATTCAAAAGGAATTCCCTTGGAGAAAGTGAAAAAAGAACTGTTTATTTAGCAAGCAAGTTGCTCACAGGCATTTAAAAAAAAGAACAATGTTAACTAATAAAACCTCTTGCTGCTTTGAAAAGATTTAGCGTCTGTTCCATAGGTGTGGCTCAGTTCTCTCCTGATCCGGAGCTGGCCTCTGGGCCACAGCGCAGCATGGGACATGGGACGGGGAGAGGGCAGGCAGGCAATGTTCTCGTGTTTCAGACCAAAGCTGAACAGTTCCAGAAGAAGAAGAAGGAGAAGCCACAGTCCCAGGAAAAACTTCTTGTCTCAGCTAACAAATGAGAAGCTAGCTTAAAAAGCAAAGAAAAGCTCAGTCTCTCTCACTGGAGAAGGAAAATCAAGAGCTGGGGAAAAAAACCCGAGCAGCTTATCTCTGTTTTGAACACAGGCGCCGAAAGAATTACACTGCTTCCCCCTCTTCTCTCTTGGATCTGACTTAAAGGCACAGGGCTCATATCTGGCAGAAAGCAGATGATAGGGATACAGGACCATATAGTCACCCCAGGACATGGTTACATTCTGTAATTTGTCAAAATCTTGCACTAGCTTTAAGATCATATATTCCCTCCCAGAGATTAACAACATAGTTTCCACTGTATTTAGCATCTTCATCTAGATCCAATAAATAATATCCCCCTAGAAAATCATATCCTATACCTAAAACAATAGAATTTATATATTAAAAAAAACCTCCACTCTGTTAGCCAGTCTTGTTTCTGCTGTGTTTGATGTGTGGTTGCTGGTTTTACCCACGTGTGATGAACCCAGGGTTCGATTCCTTCCACCTTGAGTGCAGCGTAGGCTACCAGGAGGACTTGGAGAGGTCCTTTCCACTTTTCTTTCAAGGAATCAGAGTTCCAGGTCTTTACATATACAAAATCCCCAGGTTGGTATGGGTGAACGGGTGCATCCAAAGCAACTGGTCCCAATAGGGTTATAAACTGGTTGACCCCAGCAAGAGTTTTTCCTAAAGAAATCAAGTATAGATTTTAATCT
Source organism: Sturnus vulgaris (assembly GCF_052056855.1). Classification (NCBI taxonomy): domain Eukaryota; kingdom Metazoa; phylum Chordata; class Aves; order Passeriformes; family Sturnidae; genus Sturnus; species Sturnus vulgaris. The sequence goes on along the minus strand of NC_142282.1, from coordinate 27,848,447 downwards.
GTTTCTCCCTTTGAATGTATTTCTCTGGGAATGGATGGTGTTTGATACAGCCGTCCGTACAGTAGATTATAGGGACTTACTTTAGTTTTTGACCTCAGCTGAATTGATTCACAAAAAAGCCAGAGGAAGGACCTGTGGCCATTTTAGGGAAGTTTATTGGCACATTTTGCTAATTTGTGATTTCAAAGTCTGATTCATCCTTTCCACTGTCCCACTTGACTGAGGTGTAAGTCCCATTTTATACCTAGAGTTTTGCTCAACTGCTGCATCACATCTGCTATAGAATGTAGGCCCCTATCTGAAGACATTACAAGTGGCACCCCAAATCTTGGCATGATTTCTTTAAGCATGATTTTTACCACTTCCCTAGCTTCATTGATGTGACAGGGAAAGGCTTCTGGCCATTTGGAAAATGTATCTGCCAATACCAAAAGATACCTTTATCCATTTTGTCTGCTTAGTTCAGAGAAATCTATTTGCCAATAATCCCCAGGTGAATTTCCCTGTTTAATTGTTCCAGAATGTGGCCTTTTCCTATTTGTGGGATTTTTTTAAAACAAATTGGACATTTCACTATTATTGATTCTGCTATTCCAGTCATTTCCACACTAAGTACAGAGTTTGGGAGACTAGATATCATGGACTCAATTCCCCAGTGGGTTTTGTTATGTTCTTTTTCCATTATTTTCCTCATTATAGGAGGTGGAACTAGAACCTGTTGCCTGTCTCTTACCCACCATCTCTGCTGATTCTTAGAGGCTTTTAATATATTTGCTAAGCATTGGACCTCACTGTCATAATTAGGCTTAAATTCAGATATGTCAATTTGGTTTTGTGACACTAACACTACGATGCCTTTTTCAACTACTCCTCGAGCTGCTTTGTCTGCCAATCAGTTTCTCTCTATAACATCAGTTTGTCCAGATTGATGTGGTTTGCAATGCATCACTGCCACCTTCTTTGGATTTTGAATTTCTTCCAAAAGTTTTAAAATTTCTTCTTTGTGTTTAATAGATGATCCTTGAGCTGATAGCAGTCCTCTTTCCTTCCATATAGTTTCATGGGCATGAATTACACCAAATGCATACCTAGAATCAGTCCAAATATTCACCCTTTTGCCCACTGCCAAATTCAATGCTTATTCTAGTGCTATTATTTCTGGTTTTGGGGTTGATGTCTTAATTGGTAAACATTGAACTTCTACTATCTCAGTAGCAGTCACCACTGTGTATCCTGCCATCTGTTTTCCATCTTTTACAAAACTGCTGCCATCTGTAAATAATTCTAAATCAGGATTCTCTGTTGGTTCATCCTGTAAATATATAATATACAGGTATATAAATATACCTGTTCCATGGTTTGGAAACAATCATGTGCCAGGGCTCCATCATCCACTGCCTTTGTATTGAGAAACATGGCTGGATTTGTGGCTGCTGTCATCTTCAATTCCACATCATCCTGTTCCAAAAGCACAACTTGGTATTTGAGCATCCTGCTGGGGGATAGCAAATACCCATTTGCTTTAATATGGATATGACCATGTGAGGAACAAAAACAGTTATGCTCTGTCCAGTCATGAGCTTCCTGGACTCTCAGAACAGTAGAACAGTTGCAGTAATCGCGCTCAAACATCCTGGCCATCCTTTGCTCATGTTGTCCAGCTGTTTTTTAAGAAATAGCCCACAGGTCTTCTCCAGGTTCCCAACTTCTGTGTCAGGACCCTCGGGGCTAAATGTTGCCTCTCATGTACAAACAGTTCAAAGGGTTTGGATAAATCAGGAAGCCCTAATGCAGATGCCATCATTAATGCCCTTTTCAGTTCTCAGAAGGCAGTTTTGCACTTGGGAGTCCACACCAATTGTCCTTCCTTTGTCTCTTTTAGAGCTTCATAGAGAGGCTTCACTAAAAGTCCATGTTTAATGTCCATAACCGGCACCACCTGACCACTCCTAGAAAGCCTCATAATTCTCAGATGTTCCAAGGTTCTAGAGTTTGTCAGATTTCTTCCTTTCTGTCAAGGCCAAGAATTCTCTGCCGTTGAGCCATCCTGAAGCTCAAATAGTTCACAGTTGTCTTTTCTATTTGAGCTTTTCTTTTAGTTACTCTGTAATCATTCTGTCCTAGAAAGTTCAATAGACTTATAGTCATTTGTAGGCATTGTTCTTGTGTCTCTGCTGCCAGCAGAATGTCATCCACATACTGTAAAACTACTCCTCCACTGTTGTTTTTCTTCCATTGTATTTTGCTAGTTGATTTCCAAATATTGTTGGACTATTTTTAAATCCTTGCAGTAGGATGGTCCAGGTTAACTGAACTTTGCGTCCAGAGGTGGGACTTTCCCATTCAAAAGCAAATATTGCTTGATTATTTTCCTCCAAGGGTACTGTGCTGGTTTTGTATTAATTTATTTTTTTGTAAGGAAGGAAATGAACCAGTTATGAAAATAATTCCCTGTAAGGACAGTGGCAGCTTCCTTTAGACCTGAGAAAAATCAATCAAGGGCTGATTTTTAATATTCACACATTTTTACACCAATGAAAAAGTTAGATGCGCCTTTGTGAACACACACATAAAGATGAAAAAAACCTCGGGAATCCCTCTTTTGCTTCCGGTTTCTCAGCAGGTAACAAGTGGCCCGGGGGCTTGATGGGGCTGGGCTGAGCTGGGCCCTGTCCCTGCTGCAGCGCTGGCCAGGCTGGGTTCCCCTCCAGCACAACCAGGCGGGCCCACAGCACTGCTGAAATGCTGCTGCTGCTGAGTTTCACCAGAAACCACCAGGGGGGTTTCTGGTGGGAGAGGGGAGGCCATTGGCCACTGAAATCCTGGCTGCTTCCCCCTCCCCCCAGCACAGCAAGACTGGCATGTGACTTGGCTGGAATGCTGCTGCTGCTGAGTCTCACCAGAAACCTCTGGGCCTTGGAAGCAGCTACTGGCCAGGCCAGGCCCCCTCTACCTTGGCCCGTGTGGCCCAGAAGGGGCTGGGCCCGGCCCCAGTGGCTGCCAGGCAGGGAGAGGGAAGACCATCAGCCCGTGGTTGGAATTGAATGCAGCAAAAGCCAGAAAACAGCCATGCAGCCAGAGCAGCCACCACCGTTTCTCTCTGGGCCCCTGCTATCCTGGCCCAGCCCCCAACGTGGCCTGAAATACTCCACTGCAACTGCTTCAGCTGCTGCCCGGGCAAGATATTTATTCTTTCAGTGCACAGATGAGACCTACAGACCTTCCATCCTCTCTCGAGTGAAATAAAAGGACAGAGTGAAGACATGCAGAGAAAAAACATGGAGACATTGAGGTCAGACAAGAAGAAAGAGTCAGGTCCCAGATGGGAGGGGATGAGGAGATGCCCTAATTTGGACTGAAATTCTCTTGTAAGCTATGGTGATAGAATATGATATATTGAATATCCCTATAAATCATAAAAAAGGATGGAGTGGTTGAAGTATTCAAATTGCAGATATGAGCAAAGGCATTTATGCTAAAGTAAGCAGATGTTGAAGTAGATGTGATCCCATGAGAAGTTTGAACAGAGAGATGAGTGATGAAGACCCTTTGCCCTCAGGGAAGGAGAAGAAAACCTATGTTCCCAGAGATGAAGATGATCTCAGAGACAGATGAAGAGAACATTTGCTTCTGAACTGCTCGTCCTTAAAAGTGTACCCCATTAGCTAAAGAGTGAGCCCTCGAAAACAGTTGTGGGGAAAGCTGCAAGTCAAGGGGAGGGACTTTTACTCAGTGAGCAGATTTCCATTGAGAGAACTGTTTTATTGTGGAGAAGTCTCCATAGCATGACAAGAGAAACTCCTCTCCCTAAGTGAACTGAAGAAAGACTATTCTAGAGGTGATAAACTGACTGATTTGTTTCTGTACATTGTCAGCAGGAAATAAAAGAGGGTGTAGGGCGAGGAGAAGTGTTCTGAAGGTTTTATTCTGTTTCTTATTATTCTTTTAGTTTTGTTAATAAAGTTTTTCTTTATACCCTTTAAAGTTTGAGCCTGCTTTGCCCATCAAAATTTTTACGATCATGTCTAGGAGCTATCAAAGGCACAATTTTACTGGGTGCTGCTAAGTAGTTGTGGCTACACCTTAAAACAATAAGATAATGTTCTCTCGCGGGGGGGTGGGTGGGGGGGGGGAGGGGGGGAGCCAGGAAAAGGAAAGGTGGGACATGATGTCTTCACTTTTGTTCTTGCCTTAAGTTTCTCTCTCCCACGGCTTCCACTGTACCAGGGCTAATAGGTCGGCGGGACTACTCAGCTTCTGTAGCTATCTGATCTTTCACAGTGAAGGGCTTATGGAAGTTCATTTTCAGCTGGATGTAGCATCCTATACTTCCAGTATCGCAGAAATATGTTCAGGATCTGCTGCCCTAAAAAAATCCCTAGAAGAAAAAATACATTGCGGGGCATCCCTTTTCTCATGTAAGCCATAAATATTTGTGTTATTATTTTTTTCCAACTTGCGTGCACTTTTACAGTTTTGCTGTCTCACTGAGCTCAGCTCCATAATTTTAATCTGCACTAGGGTTTCCATCTTTCCTTCCAAACTATATGGACTATCACATTCTTGCAGTCTTGCAGATATCCTGTACCTTAAATAAACGTATCTAATGTAAATATCGGTCACAAAAGGTGCCCACTGAGAAAGTTGTCTTCATTTTTGTGATAGGTTGACTTGGGAAGAAGAAACTCAGAGAGAGGTTCTCTCTAAGGGAATTTCCTCTGTGGGGGTTGGGACACCTGCAACAGCCAATTAGAGAAAGTTAGTTCGCTCCGTGCACACACATTTTGAAGGAGGTAATCCGGAACTGAGTCTCTTTGTCTTTCCGGTGGCTGAGCAGGTAACATCAACCCGAGTTCCCCCCGCCATGCGGGGGGGGGAGGCTCGGGAGGCCGCTTCAGCCCCGTTTGCAAACGAGGTGACCCAATGGCCGGGGGAAGAAAAAAGTTCTGTGATAATACCTTCACGGCTTCCTCCTCCACGGGCCTGCGGCTCTGGCGTGGTGGGGGGGGGGCCCGGCTCCTGCTGCTGTCGGACAGGCCAGGCCTGCCAAGGTGGCCATGAGCAGCGTGGGGCTGCAGCCCAGCCCCAGAAAGGCTGATTGACACCTCAGCTGCCCTCCCCTGCACGGCCTGAGCCTGGCCCAACTTTTGTAGTTGTGTTAAACTTTAACTCTTTAGTGCACAGATAAGATTTGCAAAGCCTCCAGCCGTTCCTTTGAATATGAAAGGAAATAAGAAGATTTCTGAAGTCAGTGACGTAAGAGCTAAGTTTTTAAAATGGAAGGAGAATGAGAAGATGCTGAAATGGCTGAAAATCTTTTTGTAAAATTGTAGGGATGAACTGATGTACTGAATATTCCTATAAACCATGGAAAAAGACATGGGGGGATGGAAATGTTCCATTTAATAGATAATTTGACCAAAGAGCACCTGTGTTGAGAATTTCTGCCTGGAAAAAAGAAGAGGATTTCAGTTTTCTGAAAATGAAGCCTGAGCAAAGAGAAAGGAGACGGAGAGAACATTTGCTGTCGAACATTTCATTCTTAAAAGTAATACCCCATGGGACAGACATGGCCCACATCTACAGCTTTGGGATGGCTGTGGAGTTGGGAGGAGCGTCACGGTTGCAGGTTCCCGGGAGGATGCAAATAGTGAAAGATAAAACCACGAGAGGACTGTCTTCTTCTTTCTTGTGGAAAAATCCCTACAGCTTTCAACAAAAGGAGGCTTCTCTCTCCAGAAGTGAACTGAAAAAGACTAAATTAGGGACTGACCAAAGTATTTGTTATATGTTTGTTTTGTTGTTATGAAGGTTGGGAGAGGGAAGGAAGGAGTGATCTGAAAAATCTTATTCTGATTTTTTTTTTTCCTTTCTCTTTCTTTGTGTAGTTAATAAATTTTCTTTTATACCCTCTCAAGTTTATGCCTGCCTTGCTCTTTTACTCCTGGTTCTGTCTCACAACAGGGAAAATAAGTTTATTTAAATTGGCAACTCAAAACGAAGACATTAATTTGGTGCATTGGCTGGGAAATCGAAATTAAACCAAGACAACTTTCAACTCTAAAAAATAAAGTCTTAAAACAAAAAAGACAGTGCTGGGCATCACCTTCTGCTCGCAGGCAATAAATTGCACTACCCACACACTCACACAAACAGGTGTTATGTTATTTTCTTTCCAGATGAATGTACCATCTCATTTTTTCAATTTCTCAGAGTCCACTAGAAAATTGAAAATGCCCAGCAAGAAGCTCAGCCAAAAATAGTGCCAACTGAGGAAGATCTTGATAGACTTTTTATGTTTGCAGCTTATAAACTGTACTGCCAACAACGAGGCAAATCACTTTCCTTCCTAGGTGTCCTGGTTTAGGGCAAATTTGGGAGGAAACTTCCAAAGGGGTCCCTCTAATAAGCAGATTCAAGTGGCCCTTCCCTGTAGGGACACATATTGAGAAAGTAAGAAAATTACAGCCTGAAAAATATTCCAGGCTGGAGCTTTTCAGCTCTGTTCCCAGCCGATAAGCTGGTCCAACTCAAGGCTAGCGAGAATTTCTCCCAAAGTGAAAATTTGGTCAAAATAAAAAGGAATTAATAACAAGATAGAACACCTGTTGTGGTACGTGACCAGGCCCTGGGAATGGGGTGTCTTCTCTCTGAACCAATCACCTTTTCTCTACTCTTGGAATTACGAGTCATGCTATAAAACCAAGTGTGTTTCTGAATAAACTTGTCTCTCTTTCATTCTGTCATGAAAGACGACCATGTAGCTGTGCATCTTATTTCCGCCACACTTAAAGGGTTAAAACCCCTTTCCACAGCTACACTTCCCCCAACTGGTTCTGGAAAATATTTTCTTCAAGAAAAGTGGAAAAAAAGCTGTTTATTTAACAAGCAAGGTATTCACAAGCATAAAAAAATGAATCATATTCAACAATAAAACCTTTGACTGTTCTGAAGAGATGGCAAATTCACAAAGTCTTTTTCTTGGTGTGTAGCTCAGCTTGCTTAGTTTCTTATCAGTCCATCTTGCTCTGGAAAATGCTGTGTCCAGGTCCCCGGAGGGCCACAGGTGTGAGCTCCCAGTGTTTTACTGGGTTTTTAGTCCAGAGCACATTTGAACAGTTCCAAGAAAAAGAAAAGCCACAGTCCGGGGAACTGCTCTGCCTCAGCTAGCTAAGAAAAACGAACCAAAAAGCAAAGGAAAACTCTCTCCCGCTATCCGTGCTGCAAACAACACAGTCTGTGAGAAGGAATTGCAGGGGAGCAAGTGCAGTTTCTGTAGGCAAACTGCACGCTTCTTCTCCCCCCCCCCCCCCCCCCCTTTGCTTTTGGAACCAGTCTTAAAGATGCAGAACTCAATATCTAGCATAAATAGAACAGACAATTGGGGGTGATAGAAGCATCATAAAGTCACCCTAGGACATTCTACCCCTTATCCCCATATCGTCAGCTTACTACCAAAACTAATATATATTCTAACTACAAACACATACTTTTATATATACATATATATACACATATATACAGTATACAGCCACAGTAGCAGTAGATTTTCCATTCCATCTCCTCATGTTTTCTCAGCAGTCAAGCAGGAAGAACCACAGCTCAGCTCGTGGGGTGTACCTTCTCTCCTTATCTGGAGAACGTCTGCGTTGGGTACCAGAACCTCTGATCTGTACTGCTGAGATTTGGAGAAGGTTCTCTTTAATCTCCTCTCTGAGTTTCTTGTGATTCTCCTCTATTTTATCTTCTAATTTTTGCAGACATGTTTCCACAGCTGCTATCCTGGCATGTGTTGGGCCATGCACAGCATCTGCATATGCTCGGAGCTTCTTTGCCATATCAAGCACGGTCTCCTCCATCATCCCGCTTCATTATTGCTAAAGCAGAAGCGGACTTGTGGCCCAAGTTGTACAAGTTTTTGCCACATCATGGATGTACATGACACCAAGTCTAGATTCCTAGTTGTTAGGTCATCTGAGAAGACAATCTCTGCCACTGCCATTTCTCTCAAGTGTTGAATCCCTTGTTCTATGGTCTTCCACTGGGTTTGCTGCATATAGAGATCATTTGCACACAGATATCTTTGTGCCACACTTCCCAGGACCTGTGTCCAGAGACTGTGAGGGTTAGCCCCCCTCATCATTCCTTGGTCAATAACGGGATCATGTGACAGGGATCCCAAATGCCTCGCTTCAGTACTGCCCAGAATTGTAGCTTCACCTGCAGTGTCCCAAAGACGGACTAACCAACTAATTATAGATTCATCAGGTCATCGAGTGTAATTCTTTTTCAGGTCACAAAGGTCCTTCAGGAAAAAGGACTTAGTAGTGACTTCTGATTTTGTGTCAGTTGCTGGAGCTGGCTTTGAGGGTCCTTCCCCCAGATCATCATCGTCTGCTGGTAGATTGGTTTTGGTTTTGTGCTTCTTTCCCTCATTAGCAACTGCCAGTGGCTTAGGTTCACTGTCTGTTTTAGCTGCTGGCTTAGGCTCACTGTCTGGTTTAGTTGCAATCTGAGTAACTGGGGTGTTGGCAGCAGCCTGAGTGACTGGGGTGGCTGCTGATTTATGTCCCTGCCCCCTGGCCTCTATCTGCTGCCCTACAGTATCTAGCAGCATGCAATAAGCAGGTGCCAGGGCCCAGCTTATTGCAATGAGCTTTTTCTCATTAGAATCATCATGGAAGTTCTTTTGCAAATATTTCCCCACTTCAGTTGCGTTCTGTATTTGTTCATGTGGAAAGTGCCAGACTACAGGGTCAGAAAATTCCCTCAGGGTTTGGCCCATATCCTCCCATTCTCCACACCACTCAGGATTTTCCACGCCTTGGTCTACTGTTGGGTCAGGGGTCTTATCAGCTCCTCTGGACATACCAGCACTCACTCTAGACATACTGTAGACCATATAGAGGAAGCTTACCAGATTAAATACTAGGAAGGTGGTCTCCTTAACATCCAGGGGAAACTGAACATTCTCCAAAAGTGATGTAACAGATTCAAAGGAGAAGAAAGAAAGGAAAGACCGAAACGCCTCATCCCCTGCTTCTTTAACAAACTGGGTGCAATTACTAATAACCCCTCAAAACATGCTATTGGAACTGGAATGCAGGGTAGGATGAAGAAACTATAAACCATACATACCTGGAACAAACTCCAGTAGCTTTATAAACTTTTTATAAATCATTATCACTGAGTCTAGCACAATAGTTATTCTAATTTGTGCTCCTCTACTGAAGAAACTACGTGTTAGGGACACTACCGGAGCTATCTCTGGATAAGAAAATAAGCCTAGAGACCAGAAAGGTATTAAAACCTCAAAAAAGCTTAGGGACCCAAGACACATGAGGGCCTCCACCCTGAGAGACATTATGAATTCAAACAACATGGTTACTGACTGCTTTACCCCAATATAGAGTAAATACTACCAAAATGCAGTCAGAACAGGTTTTTTTTCCACTTTCTCGGGCCATGTGTTGGGCGTCAATAAATATTTGTTCTGGTTTAGGATAAATTTGGGAGGAAACTTTTGAATGGATTTATTTCAGGAAACAGATTCAAGCAGTCCCTCCCCCAACTGGTTTGGGGAAAAAATATTTTTTTGGAGAGAAGTGGGAAAAAACCTGTTTATTTAACAGGCAAAGCACTCCCCAGCACAAAAATGAACAATACTAAACAGCAAAACTTTTTGCCGCTCCGAAGAGATGACAAATTTAGAAGAGTCTTTTTCGTGGTTTGCAGCCAGGCTCACTCAGTTTGTTCTCAGTCCCTCCAGCCCTGGGAAATGCCGCAGTCCAGGCCAGGCCTGGTGGGCTACAGGTGTGAGCTCTTGGTGCTCTTCTGGGTTTTCAGTTTAGAGCAGGTTCGAACAATTTTAAGAAAAATGAGGAAAAAACACAGTCTAGGGAACTTCTTTGCCATAACTGGTTAGAAAAACTAACCAAAAGCAAAAAAAAGAGACCTCTCTCCCGCTGTCTACTGCAGACAACACAGTCTGTGAGAAGGATGCAGGGGAGCAGGTGCAAGGGGGAAAGCCAGGGGGTTGAGACTTTGTGTCCTGGGGCTGTAATTGGACAATTGACCCCAGTAGGTAGATGAACCAAAACCTATAAAAGTGTAAAAACTCTTGACCGGGATCCATATTGGATTCAACCTGAGTGCAGCCCCGGCCAGGTTCTTGTACTGCCCAAGGTGTATCCTTTTAAGGCCTTTCAATAAACACCTATTTTATTCCTTTTAACTCTGTCTAGTCCCTGTTACAGACCAGCTTTTCTAGGCATCTGTCTTCACCACAGCCTGTAGAGGAATCTCGGCTCCAGTGCCTGGAGCACCTCCTCCCCCTCCTTCTACACTCACCTTGGTGTCACCATGTTGTTTCCCCTCACATATTCTTACCTCCTCCTCTTCTCTGACCAGAAGCAAAACTGTGTGACTTTGTTTTGATTTTCTTGTTAAAAATGTCATCACAGAGGCGTTACCAACCTCTCATTGGCCCAGTTTTGGCCAGCAGCACGTCCATCCTCAGTGCTGTCAGGGATTGGCTCTGCTGGACATGGTGGAAGCTTCCAGCAGCTTTTTTACAGGAGCCACCTCTGTGGCCCCCCTGCTACCAAAAACCAGGCTGTGCAAAACCAATACAGCTACCATTGATTTGTCACCTTAATTAATAAGATAACAATAGCATATCATAAAAACAAACATTTAGAAACTTATCCCATGGAGCAGAGTAGCTTCAAATTTCAAATAGGGATTTGACAAAAGTCTAAGCATCAAATTGTACCTTAAATGGAACATTTTATTTATGAAGATCTTAAGCTACTTCACTGAAATAACTCCATCCATTTAACTGGAGACAGATTTACACTAAAGCACAATTTATCACTAAATAATTTATTACAGAGGTCTCTTGGGGATGTGTGTTGGTTTTGCATGGCCTGGGTTTTGGTAGCGGGGTGGCCACAGAAGTGGTTTCTGTGAGAAGCTGCAAGAAGCTTCTAACATGTCCAGCAGAGCCAATCTCTGATGGCTCCAAAGATGGACATGCAACTGATTAAGGATGGGCCAATTAGATATGGTGGCAATGCCTCTGTGATATCATATTTAAAAGGAAGAGAGGGGCCCTGCTTCCACCTCTCACCTCTGTGAAACACTTATTTAAGAATTATCATTAAAATCCACATTCAGCACAAGCTCTTCACTTAGAACAACAAAAACAGCTAAACTAAACTAAGGAAAGGAAAAAGAAATTCCCCACACCAAAACCAAAATAACATCATCACAACACAGAATAAAAATGGACAAGTTACACAATATCCACTCCTCTACCCTCAAATTAGAACAAAAATTCCCGACATTCATTCTACTCTATAGCACTGTTTAATATTGATGCCTTAAGTTTTAAGTTTTTCTGTTCTGCTTGGATGTGCTTTTCTGATGTGCTTGGGTGATGAAGACAAAACAGTCCTATTCCACTTAAGAACTCAAGGACAATTTCTTCAAACTTCAGGCCCTAAGCATAAACAATGTGGAAAGAGGAGGGTGGGCAAGCAATCAAGGAGGATGAAACTTCACGGTTTGAGACTATTAATTGAACAGTTGACTCCTGCATGCAAATGGACTAAAACCTATAAAGATGTGAGATCTTGTGACCAAGCCCTCTTCTGCTTCTATCTTGGAGCCATCCAGGCAGGGGCCACGACTGGGGCATTGGTACTGCCAGGGTGTGGCCTTTGAAGGCCTCTCAATAAATATCCATTTTATTCCCCTTAACTCTGTGTAGCCTCTGTTCCAGCTCCTCTAGGCATACTTGTTTCACCCATTAACTCTTCCAATTAATATCCTTATCTCAAAATCCTCATGAGTACCCACATTCTCCACCAAAAAAGACAGTTGTGGGTTGATGCTGGTTGGATATAAGGCACCCACCAAAGCCACTCACTCACTCACTCTCCTCTGCAGCTGGACAGAGGAGAAAAAATTTAACTAAGGATTCATGAGTTAAGGACCGGAAGAGATCACTCACTAAATACCATCAAGGGCAAAATAGTCTCAACTTAGAGATATAAAGTGAATTAACTACACTGACAAAATCAATGAATAATGAGAAGTAAAATAATCCCTTAAAAACACCTTCCCCTCACCCCTCCCTCCTTCCCAGCTCTACATCTTACCCCAGTGGCACAAGGAGACAAGGAATGGGGGTTATGGTCAGTTCATCACCCTTGGCTTCCCCTGCTGCTCAGGGAGAGAAGTCCTTCCCGTGCTGCACTATGGGGTCCCTCCCATGGGAGACAGTTCTCTCTGAACTTCTCTGATGTGAGTTCATCTCACAAGTGTCCTGGGGTACAATGCAAAAATGTGTATTCTATCACCATCTGTTAAAACGTGGGAGGGGTGTTGATCCTTATCTCTGTGGGAGATATCCTCTGCTGATGTGCCATCTGATAAGATCGGGGGATGATCATCGTTATCTATTCACAACCCATCCTTCCTCCAGAAGATATATTCTGTTAATGGGCCATTAAGTCCTATTGTGTGACTGATAAGATTACATCATCCCATTGGGAGATGCCCCAACCAGGGGCAGGAGCCAAGCCTTTCCTACCTAGATAAAAAACTGGGGTTTGGGACCCGAGGGCAGACCTTTCTACTGGATCCCAGAGGAAAGTCGGACCTTTTCCACATCATCGCTGGATCTTCGGAGGAAAACTGCACCTTCTACAGGAGCACTGCTTCAACAGAACCACATCCGTCATCCAGGAGGACTGCAGCCACCCTTTATACGGACTGCTACCAACACCCTGACTGACAGGGTGTCAGGTTGTATTTCTGACTGTGTCGGTGGTTGTTTCTTTTATATTATTGCATATGTTTTATTTTTTCTCTTTTCTCCTATTAAATTGTATTACTGACTTGGAGTCTCGCACTGGTTTTACTTTCACACCAACACATTAATTGGCGCCCAACGTGGGGCCCGAAGGGTACTGAGGAAAGTCAGTATTACAATTTTGTTTTCACCATGATTCTCAACATGCTTACGTGGGTTTTATATCTTGCTCTCTATATTTTTCCACACATGGGGAACTATCTGCCAGCTGTAATGCTCCTGTGTAGACCAGGATATGGTATAAAAATTGCTTTACTGGCCTATTATGTCTACTGCATGATAACCTCTGAGGCAATGAACATAATCCGGAATATATACTCGACTTTGTTTGCTTGTCCTAGTCTAGGCTGCTACATCCGGGGTTTTAACAATCACACCCAGCCCTTGGGGGGGGGGGGGGTAAAGGATGATTTTTTCCAATCTTTCCGGCCTGATACAGTAGTTTTTGGAAATGTTGAGTTCCTGCTGGATGCTAAGGACAGCATAATATTGTTGTTAGTTCTGCTTTGTCTCCTCTGCACAGCCTTTACAGCCTACAACATGCTTAGAAACAGAACACTACATGGCGTATTGATGCGTATTCTTGAGGAAGAGGAAAAAAGAAACAAATCAACTTCATCCACGACTGCACAGAATGTCACAAAGAGGAGAAGAACCAAACAAAAAGCAACAGTGTCCGTGTCTATGCAGACTGCCACAAAGGAGGAAAAAGCCAAAAGCAAAGCAACAGTGTCCGTGTCTAGGCAGACTGCCACAGAGGAGGAAAAAGCCAAAAGCAAAGCAACAGTGTCCGTGTCTATGCAGTCTGCCACAGAGGAGAAAAAAGACAGAAGCACCATCAGCATCTCCACACAAACCATCACTGAGCCAGAACAGCCTAGACCAGTAGCAGTTGCGCCCGTTCAGAAGAAGAAATCAAAGAGCAAATCAGTTTGCATAGTGACTGACGAGGACGTGGCAGGACCTTCGCACCCAGCAGAAGTGACAGAGCCAGAAATCATCACTCGCTCTCTATCCCTGGGTGAGCTGCGTGACCTGCGGAGGGAATTCACCCGCCAGACAAATGAGTCCATCTTGACCTGGCTGCTCCGCATCTGGGACGCTGCAGCCAATGACACCATTCTGGATGGATGTGAGGCCAGGCAACTGGGATCTCTGTCCCGGGATGTGGTCATTGACCAGGGGATTGGGAGAACCCAAGAAACTCTCAGCCTCTGGCGGCGACTGCTGACAAGTGTGAAGGACAGATACCTTTGTAAAGAAGATCTTCAGGTGCACCAAGGAAAATGGAGCACAATAGAACAAGGTATCCGATGCCTGAGGGAATTGGCCGTGCTGGAGATCATTTTCTCAGAAGATGAGAGATTTCCTAAGAGCCCAGACTGTGTCCGGTGCACGTCACAGATGTGGTTGAGATTTGCACGACTTGGACCAGAGATGTATTCCCGTTACCTGGCAACGCTGCAGTGGAGGGAAGGTGAGGACATGGTAGGCGTCTTGGGCAATAAACTAAGAATTTATGAGGACACTGTCACAGCCCCATTTCGTACCCATGTCTCATCCGTGGAAACACGGCTGGTGGAGCAAGTCCGAAGCCTGATTGAAGAGGGCCATCAGAAACTAAAAAAAGAACTTAAGGAAAACAACTACCAGATCTCTCCAGAACCAACAAGAGTTTCTGCCATTAGGAGCCGGCGTTCCTCAGGCAGGGAGAGAGGACACACTCCACGAGGTAACCTCTGGTTTTTCCTTCAGGAGCATGGAGAAGACGTGAGGAAGTGGGATGGAAAACCCACCTCCTCCTTAGCAGCCCGGGTACGTGAGCTGAAAAGAGGGACACCTACCCCAAGAAGCTCATCTAGAGTCAATGCTGCTCCAGTCTCTCGTGTACAGAACTCCAGACAGTATCAGAATGATGATATGACTGATCCTCTTGAAGGAACCTCAAGAACCTATTTACAGGGAGAGAGCAACGTGTACCAGGATCAGGAATAGAGGAGCCCTGCCTCTAGCCAGGTAGAGGAGAGGGATAATCGGATCTATTGGACTGTGTGGATCCGATGGCCTGGCACATCCGACCCACAAAAACATAAGGCTTTGGTTGACACCGGCGCCCAGTGTACTCTGATGCCATCAAAGTATGTAGGAGAAGAATCCATCTCTATTTCTGGGGTAACAGGAGGATCCCAGCAGCTGACTGTAGTGGAGGCCGAAGTGAGTTTAACTGGGAACAGGTGGCAGAAACACCCCATCGTGACTGGCCCAGAGGCCCCATGCATCCTTGGCATAGACTATCTTAGAAATGGATACTTCAAAGACCCAAAAGGATATCGCTGGGCTTTCGGGATAGCTGCTGTAGAGACAGACGACATTAGAAAACTGAGCACCTTGCCTGGTCTTGCAGATGACCCCTCTGCTGTGGGACTACTGAGAGTTGAAGAGCAACGGGTACCAATCGCCAGAACAACAGTACACCGCCGGCAATACCGTACTGACAGAGACTCAGTGATTCCCATCCATGAAATGATCCGTAAACTGGAGAGCCAAGGGGTGGTCAGCAAAACCCACTCACCCTTCAACAGCCCCATCTGGCCTGTGCGTAAATCTGAAGGAGAATGGAGATTGACCGTGGACTATCGTGCATTGAATGAGGTGACTCCACCGCTGAGCGCTGCTGTGCCAGACATGCTGGAACTCCAGTACCAGCTGGAGTCCAAGGCAGCAAAGTGGTATGCCACTATCGATATCGCCAATGCATTTTTCTCCATTCCTCTGGCAGCAGAATGCAGGCCTCAGTTTGCTTTCACCTGGAGGGGCGTGCAGTACACCTGGAATCGTCTGCCCCAGGGGTGGAAGCACAGTCTCACCATCTGTCATGGGCTGATCCAGGCTGCACTGGAGAAGGGTGAGGCCCCCGAACATCTACAGTATATCGATGACATCATTGTATGGGGCAGCACAGCAGGGGAAGTCTTCGAGAAAGGAGAGAAGATTATCCAGATTCTGCTGAAAGCTGGTTTTGCCATTAAGCGAAGTAAAGTTAAGGGACCGGCTCAGGAAATTCAGTTTCTAGGAGTCAAGTGGCAAGATGGACGTCGTCAGATCCCAACAGAGGTAATTAATAAGATCACCGCTATGTCTCCACCTACCAACAAGAAGGAAACACAAGCCTTCCTAGGTGCCATAGGCTTTTGGAGAATGCACATTCCTGAGTACAGTCAGATTGTGAGCCTTCTCTACCTGGTTACCCGCAAGAAGAACAATTTCCACTGGGGCCCTGAGCAGCAGCAAGCCTTCGCCCAGATCAAGCAAGAGATTGCTCATGCAGTAGCCCTTGGCCCAGTCAGGACGGGACCAGATGTGAAGAACGTGCTCTACTCTGCAGCCGGGAACCATGGTTTGTCTTGGAGCCTGTGGCAGAAGGTGCCTGGTGAGACTCGGGGTCAACCACTGGGATTTTGGAGCAGAAGCTACAAAGGATCTGAAGCCAACTACACTCCCACAGAGAAGGAGATCTTGGCCGCCTATGAAGGAGTTCAAGCTGCCTCAGAGGTGATTGGCACAGAAACACAACTCCTCCTGGCACCCCGACTACCAGTGCTGGGCTGGATGTTCAAGGGAAAGGCGCCTTCCACACATCACGCCACTGACACCACATGGAGCAAGTGGATTGCTCTCATCACTCAGCGCGCCCGTATTGGGAATCCAAATCGCCCTGGGATTCTGGAAATAATTACAAACTGGCCTGAAGGTGAGACTTTTGGATTGTCTTCTGAAGAAGAAGAGGAGCAAGTGGCACGTGCTGAGGAAGCCCCACCATATAATGAGCTACCGGAGGCTGAAAGACGATATGCCCTCTTCACTGATGGTTCCTGCCGAATTGTAGGCACTAACCGGAAATGGAAAGCTGCAGTATGGAGCCCCACACGACAAGTTGCACAAGCTACCGAGGGACAAGGTGGATCGAGTCAGGTCGCAGAGCTAAAAGCCGTCCAGTTGGCTTTGGATATTGCTGAACGAGAGAAGTGGCCAAGGCTCTATCTCTACACTGACTCATGGATGGTAGCTAATGCTCTGTGGGGATGGCTGGATCGCTGGAAAAAGGCCAACTGGCAGCGCAGAGGGAAACCCATATGGGCAGCTGAGATTTGGCAGGACATTACTGCCCGAATAGAGAAATTGACCATGAAGGTTCGACACGTGGATGCGCACATACCCAAAAGCCAGGCTAATGAAGAACATCACAACAACGAGCAGGTGGACCGAGCTGCCAAAGTGAAAGTATCACAGGTGGATCTAGACTGGCAGCACAAGGGAGAAGCATTCCTAGCTCGTTGGGCCCATGATGCCTCTGGTCATCAGGGGAGAGATGCGACGTACCGATGGGCCCCTGACCGAGGGGTGGACCTTACCATGGACAGCATCTCACAGGTCATCCACGACTGTGAGACCTGTGCCGCAATCAAACAGGCCAAGCGGGTGAAGCCTCTGTGGTACGGTGGACGATGGTCAAAGTACAGGTATGGGGAAGCCTGGAAAATTGACTACATCACCCTTCCCCAAACCCGCCAGGGCAAACGCTACGTACTGACCATGGTGGAAGCAACTACAGGATGGTTAGAGACCTACCCTGTGCCTCATGCCACTGCCCGGAACACCATCTTGGGTCTAGAAAAACAAGTCCTTTGGAGGCATGGTACCCCTGAGAGAATTGAATCAGACAACGGAACCCATTTCAAGAACGGCCTTATCAACACGTGGGCCAAAGAACATGGCATTGAATGGATATATCATATTCCTTACCATGCGCCAGCTGCCGGGAAAGTTGAACGGTGTAATGGACTCCTTAAGACTACTTTGAAAGCACTTGGTGGTGGAACCTTCAGAAATTGGGAAATGAAGTTGGCCAAAGCCACCTGGATGGTTAACACCCGAGGGTCCATCAATCGAGCAGGTCCTGCCCACTCTGAACCCCTGCACACAGTGGATGGGGACAAGGTCCCTGTGGTACACATGAAAGGTATTTTAGGAAAGACTGTTTGGATTAATCCCACCACAGGCAAAGGCAAACCAATCCGTGGGATTGTTTTTGCTCAAGGACCTGGTTGCACTTGGTGGGTAATGCAGAAAGATGGGGAAACCCGTTGTGTACCGCAAGGAGACCTAATTTTTAGTGAGAACTGTATGTAAGGTTTCATTTTGTATTATATATCTGTAAGAGGGTATTGGTTTGGGTGTGATGTAGATGGTAATAGAATAAGTGGTGGATTATGTCCTGGGGTACAATGCAAAAATGTGTATTCTATCACCATCTGTTAAAACGTGGGAGGGGTGTTGATCCTTATCTCTGTGGGAGATATCCTCTGCTGATGTGCCATCTGATAAGATCGGGGGATGATCATCGTTATCTATTCACAACCCATCCTTCCTCCAGAAGATATATTCTGTTAATGGGCCATTAAGTCCTATTGTGTGACTGATAAGATTACATCATCCCATTGGGAGATGCCCCAACCAGGGGCAGGAGCCAAGCCTTTCCTACCTAGATAAAAAACTGGGGTTTGGGACCCGAGGGCAGACCTTTCTACTGGATCCCAGAGGAAAGTCGGACCTTTTCCACATCATCGCTGGATCTTCGGAGGAAAACTGCACCTTCTACAGGAGCACTGCTTCAACAGAACCACATCCGTCATCCAGGAGGACTGCAGCCACCCTTTATACGGACTGCTACCAACACCCTGACTGACAGGGTGTCAGGTTGTATTTCTGACTGTGTCGGTGGTTGTTTCTTTTATATTATTGCATATGTTTTATTTTTTCTCTTTTCTCCTATTAAATTGTATTACTGACTTGGAGTCTCGCACTGGTTTTACTTTCAAACCAACACAACAAGCAACAGCTTTCTGTGAACTGCTGCAGAGTGAGTCCATCCCACAGGCAATAGTATCCCTCAAAGTGCCGCAGGGTGGGTCACTCTTCCATGGGGTACAGTCCTTCAAGGACAGACTGCTCCAACATGGGAGCAGGGCCCCTCTCTCCAGTGGGTCTCCCACAAGATCACAGCTTCCTCTAGGCATCCACTTGCTCCAGCATGGAGCGCCTCCTCGGGCTGCAGATGGATCTCTGCATCCACATGGACCTCCATGGGCTGCAGGGGGACAGCCTGCATCACCATGGTCATCACCACGGCCTGCAGAGGAATCTTGACTCCAGTGCCTGGAGCACCTCTTCCCCCTCCTTCTCCAGTGACCTTGATGTCTGCATAGTTGTTTCTCCTCACATATTCTCACCCCGTTCTTCTCTAGCCACAATTAAAACTGCACCAAAAACTTTGTTTTGATTTCTTCTTAAATATGTTGTCACAGAGGCATCACCAACATCTCTAATTGGCCCAGCCATGGCCAGCAGCATGTCCATAGTCAGAGCCATCAGGGATTGGCTCTGCCAGACATGGTGTAAGCTTCTTGCAGCTTCTCACAGAAGCCACGTCTGTGGCGCCCTGATGCCAAAATGATTTTTGCTTTTATTTTTCCTTCATATATATTTGTAGCTCTGTAGACTATTGTTGTATATAGTTCCTAGGTGATGCCAGTACTTTTCCTACCCTGATAGACAGAAAGACAAAACGCATTCCAAAGGCCCCAACCCTATCTTGCTTTTTCCTGGGAACCAAGGATGAGCAACTGTCCCAAGAGACGTTCTCATAAACAAAGTACAACTAGTACCAAGGGGAGGGGCTTCAGAAGACGTTGAACCAAGAGGGGAAATTACCTCATCACCTGTGCTTCTAATTAGGAATTCTTGTCAGTTATGCTAATTTGCTAAACTTATAAAACTGTATTTGCCCTATGTAGAGTGGGCATTTGTCCATATCTGCCCCTGGAGGCCTCCAAATCAAGACAAGCTTTTATATTACCGCCTACACTAATATTGTCTCAAAAGTGTGTTGTTTTATTTCTAGATCTTTAAGGCATCACCCCCACTACCAAAAACCAGGCCATGCAAAACCAACACAGCATGTCAGTCAATATTCCCTAAGATACATTTTAAAGTGTATGAACATTAAATTCTTAGAATCATAGAATGGTTTGAGTGGGTTGGGACCTTAAAGATTATCTAGTTCAACCCCCTGCCATTGGCAGGGACACCTTCTTCTAGACCAAGTTGCACCAAGCCCCATCTAACTGGTCCTTGAACACTTCCAGGGATGGGACATTCAGTACTGCTCTGGGCAACCTGTTCCAGTGCCTCTCTTCTTCAAAACCATTCCCACTTGTCCTATCACTATCTGCCCATGTAAAAAGTCACTCTCTTATTTTAAATACTGCAAGGCCACAATTAGCTGTCCCCAGAGCCTTCTCTTCTCCAGGCCAAACAAAGCAAAATCTCTCAGCCTGTCCATCCTTCTGACAACCTTCATTGCCCTCTTCTGGACCCATTCTAACAGGTCCACATCTTGTGCTGCGGACTCTGGAGCTGGACCCAGTACTCTAGCTGGGATTTTCCAAGGGCAGAGTAGAGGGGGAAAATCACCTCTACCTGCTGGCCACACCTCTTTTGATGCAGCTGAGGATATGGTTAGCCTTTTGAGCTCCACTTTAGTCTTCAACAGTGATGATGGACTAAGGGGATCCCAGTGTCCTGAGCTGAAGGACCATGACTGCAAGAATGATCAACTCCCAGTTGCCTCTGAACTTGTGTGGGATCTCCTGCTCCAGCTGGATCCCTATAAGTCTATGGGGCCTGATGAGATTAACCCAAGAATCCTCAAAGAGCTGCTGACGTCATTGCAAGGCCTCTCTCAATGACTTTTGAGAGGTCTTGGGAATCTGGAGAGATCCCAGCTGACTGGAAGCTGGGGAATGTTGTCCCGATTTTCAAGAAGGGCAAGAAGAACTCCAGGAAATACAGGCCTGTCAGTCTCACTTCAGTGCCTAGTAGAGTTGTGGAGCAGATTATTCTGGGAGGTATTGAAAAACACCTGGAGGACAATGCAGTCATCAGTCACAGCCAGCATGGCTTCATGAAGGGAAAGTCCTGATTGTCAAACCTGATTTCTTTTATGACAAGGTGTTTTCGTTTTGAGTTGCCAATTTAAATAAAATTATTTTTCTGTTGTGAGACAGAACCAGGAGTAAAAGAGCAAGGCAGGCCTAAAACTTGAGAGAGTATAAAAGAAAATTTATTAACTACACAAACAAAGAAAAAGGAAGAAAAAATTCAGAATAAGATTTTTCAGATCACTCCTTCCCTCCCTCTCCCAGTCTTCATAATAACAAAACAAGCATATAACAAATACTTTGGTCAGTCCCCAATTTAGTCTTTCTCAGTTCACTTCTGGAGAGAGAAGCCTCTTCTTGTTGAAGCTGTAGGGATTTTTCCCACAAGAAAGAAGAAGACAGTCCTCTTGTGGTTTTATCTTTCACGATTTGCATCCTCCCGGGAACCTGCAACCGTGACGCTCCTCCCAACTCCACAGCCGTCCCAAAGCTGTAGATGTGGGCCATGTCTGTCTCATGGGGTATTACTTTTAAGAATGAAATGTTCGACAGCAAAGATTCTCTCTGTCTCCTTTCTCTTTGCTCAGGCTTCATTTTCAGAAAGCTGAAATGCCCTTCTTTTCTCAGGGCAGAAATTCTCAACACAGGCGCTCTTTGGTCAAATTATCGATTAAATGGAACATTTCCATCCCCCCATGTCTCTTTCCACGGTTTATAGGAATATTCAGTACATCAGTTCATCCCTACAATTTTACAAAAAGATTTTCAGCCATTTCAGCATCTTCTCATTCTCCTTCCATTTTAAAAACTTAGCTCTTACGTCACTGACTTCAGAAATCTTCCTATTCCCTTTCATATTCAAAGGAAAGGCTGGAGGCTTTGCAAATCTTATCTGAGCACTAAAGAGTTAAAGTTTAAGACAACTACAAAAGTTGGGCCAGGCTCAGGCCGCGCTGGGGGGGGGCAGCTGAGGTGTCAATCAGCCTTTCTGGGGCTGGGCTGCAGCCCCACGCTGCTCATGGCCACCTTGGCAGGCCTGGCCTGTCCGACAGCAGCAGGAGTCGGCCTCCCCCCCCACCACGCCAGAGCCGCAGGCCCGTGGAGGAAGAAGTCATGAAGGTCTTATCACAGAACTTTTTTCTCCCCCTGGCCATTGGGTCCCCTCGTTGCAAACGGGGCCCAAGCGGCCTCCCAAGCTTCCCCCCCCCCCCCCCCCCCCCCCGCATGGCGGGGGGAAGCTCGGGTTGATGTTACCTGCTCAGCTGCCGGAAAGACAAAGAGGCTCAGTTCCAGATTGCCTCCTTCAAAATGTGTGTTCACGGAGTGAACTAACTTTCTCTAATTGGCTGTTGCAGGTGTCCCAACCCCCACAGAGGAAATTGTCTTAGAGAAAACCTCTCTCTGAGTTTCTTCTTCCCAAGTCAACCTATCACACAAGGTAAGCCACCTGGTTGATCAAGGGCAGTCAGTTGATGGAAATTTTTTGGATTTCACCAAAGCTTTTGATACTGTCTCTCCCAGGCTCTCAACCTGTCACTAGTGAGGTTCTTAGGGGCAGATCTCTTAAATGTCTTCATGGATGATTGGACGCAGGACTGGAAGGGATACTAACTGATTTTGCTGACAATACCAAATTGGGAGGAGCTGTTGATTCCCTCAAAGGCAGAAAGGCCCTGCAGAGAGACCTCAATGAATTAGAGGCCCAGGCATTGAATGCCTGTCAGCAGTGTGCCCTGGCAGCCAGAAGGGCCAACTGTGTCCAGAGGTGCATCAGGCACGGCATTGCCAGTCGGTCAAAGGTAGTGGTGGAGTCACCACCCGTGCAAGTATTCAAAAACATGTGGATGTGGCACTTGGGGACATGGTTTAGTGATGAACATGGCAGAGCTAGGGAATTGGTTGGACTCCATGTGTGGTGGTGCACCTCCTTTCCAGGCTGCAGTGTGATCTAAGAAATTTGTTAGGCCTTGGCCTTGAAAACACCACCCTGGGCTCAGCTCTTCCCAAGCTTATCATAAACACTGTCTGCTCCCAGGAACTGCTAACAAGCTCCTGTTTTCCTGATGACCAGCCTTGGAAAATATTCCTCTTGCCTGAATGGCATTCCTGTTCTCACTCTTTTAAAGAGAGTGCTGACCCAAACTGTGGCCAGGATGAAACATTGTTATGACTAAAGCCCACTCTCTTGCGACCCTATAAACAGTAGTCCAAAATGGAGGCCTTTGAGCTCTCCTGGACTGCAGCAGGCCTGCAACCAGCAATGCCTCTCTGAGTAGGCCGCCTCTAAGAGCTAGTGAACTCTCAAGTTTGCTATCGCCAAAACACAACGTATCCTGGGCCGGTAACCCCACTCCTTGAGGCCCAATCCTTCGCCCGTTGGGAGATGCAAAAGTGTCCAAAGTGAGTATTTCATTGACCTCTGAGGGAGAATTTTTCACAGGTACCTTGTTTGCTGTCTTAGGTTAGAATGTAAGATGGAACCAAAAGTATTTATTCTATCATCATTTTCATAAGTTGTTAAAAACAGGTGGGGCAGTGTTCTTTATCTCTTCCATGACTTATCCCTGATAACTCCCTCCAGGGGATATCTTCTGCTGATGGGCCATCAAGTCTCACTGCACGACTCATAAAATTACATCGACCCATTGTGAAATGCTCTGCCCAGGTGGAGGAGCCAAGCATTCCTATCTGGATATAACCTGAGGTTTTTGGAACAGCAGAGCAGCCTTTTCTACTGAATTCCCAGAGGACAAGAGGTACAGAACCACCACTGGTCCTTCAGAGGAAGACCAGACCCTTCAACAGGATCACCACTTCAACAGAACCACATTTATAATTTCAACAGGACCGCAGCCACCATTTAATTGGACTACTACCACCACCCTGACCAACAAGGTGTCAGGCTGTACCCTGACTCTGTCAGTTTAAGCCAGTGTTTTCTGCCTTTATCTTAATTTTCCTATTAAATTGTAATTCTGACTTCATATCTCTCACTGGTTTGCTTTCAAACTAGTACACTTGCATTGACTGTTTCTGTCTGTGTGCATGCACCTGTGCATATGCTATAGCAAATCTGAGAGAAATACTGCTTTCTTAGATGTTTAAGTACCTTGTATATCTCAGTAAGTTAGGCCTGTAAGTAAGGTTAAGTCATAGTTATAAACTTACTTAAATGCTGCTAAGTGTTTTTTTGCTAAGCTGTTAAACATAAGTTATAAGCTAAGCTAAGTGTTGCTAAGTGTCCTGTTAAGTTGCTAAGTATAGCTTCGAAGTTATAGTTAGGTTAAATGTTGTTAAGTGTTATTCCTCTTTTAAATTGTTAAGGTTAAGCTATAAATTAAGTGATACGTTAAGTTAGGTATAAGTTAAGCATTTTTCCTGTGTTAAATTTTTAGACTTAAGGTATAAGTTAACGTACTGTTAAGTTTTAATGTTGTTAAGCTTTTAGTCTGTATTCCAATTTATCTTTGCCCGAACTCTCTTTTGACACAGACACACCTAAAGACACTGTGCTGGTTACACCTGGGGGAGGATAGAGAGATTTTTCTCTATGAGAACTTCCTCTGTGAGTTGATGGGACCAATTGGAGGCTGGTTTGGTTATTGACAGCCTGAGAAACCAATTGGAGAAGTTAGTTCGCTCCATGAACACATATTTTGAAGGAGGTGACGCAGGAAAAAAGTTCTCTTTTATTTCCAGTGGCTGAGCAGGTAACACCGGCCCGGCTTGAGCTCCCTCCCATGAGGGGTCTCAGGAGGCCGCTGGGCCCCATTTGAAAACCAGGGGACCCGATGGCCGGGGGAGAGGAAAAGCTCAGTGATAAGACCTTAGCCCTGCTTCCTCCTCCCTCAGGCCCGCAGGGCCTCCCCAGGGGGGAGGTAGCCAGGCCCCCTGTCTGGGAAGCAGGGGTGGCCATGGACAGTGGGTGCTGCAGCTAAGCCCCAGAAAGGTTGATTGGGATCTCAGCCGTCCCTTCACCCAGCGCCAGCGCGGCCTGGGCCTGGCCCAGCCCCTGCAACTTCTGCGTGAAACTTTAACTCTTTAGTGCTCGGATAAGACTTACAGACCTCCGACCTTCCTTTGAATGAGAGGGAAAAAAGGAGATACTCCAAAGTCAGTGAAGCAAGAGATAAGTTTCTTCAGATGGAAGGAGAATGAGGAGATGCTGTGAAGACAGATGAAAATCCTTTTGTGAGCTGTAGGGTGGACTGTTCTGCATTGACTATTCCTATAAACAGTGGAGAAAAACATGGGGGGTTGGAGTGTTCCATTTGATAGATTGTTGACCAAAAGCACCTATGCTATGAATCCTTAGCCTCGAGGAGAAAAGGGGATCTCTATTTCTGGAGATGAAGCATGAACAGAAAGAGATATGAAGAGAACTTTTCCTTTAGAACAGCTCATTCTTAAAAGTAAATACGCCATGTGTTTAACATGGCCCATAAGCACAGCTTTGGGAAAGCTGTGAAGATGGGAGGAGCTTCACGACTTGCAAGTTTTTTCCCGGGCAGATGCGAATCGTGAAAGTGAAGCCAGAAGAGAACTGGTTTTTTCCCTCCTTGTGGAGAAGTCCCTATAGCCTGACAAGAGGAAACTTCTCTCTCCAAAGTGAACTGAAAAGGACTATTTAAGTTGGGAACTGACTGAAGTACTTTTTGTATGTTTGTTTTGTTGTTAAGAAGGTTGGGAGAGGGAGGACGGAGTGATCTGAAGATCTTATTCTGAATTTACTGTTTTCTTTTTCTTTGTGTAGTTAATAAATTTCTTTTTATACCCTTTTAAGTTTTAGGCCTGCCTTGCTTTTGCTCCTGGTTCTGTCTCACAACAGAAAACGAGTATATTTAAATTGGCAAATCAAAATTATTACATTATTGGCGCATTGGCCGGGAAATTCAAATTAAACCAAGACAGACACACATCCACACACTCACACACCCACATCCACCCCCCTAGATAGTTCTCAGTTCATTTCTGTTTTGATTGTCTGGATTTTGTTTGGTTTTATTGTTGCTTGTTTTCCTTTGTTGTGCCTTGGCTGTCCTGTAAGTAGTAGAGTGAATCTTGCCAACTAACTTGTTGTGCTTTGTCGCTTAATAATAAATATGACTTTTGCTCATTCCCTTGTTGGTGATTTTTTAGGCTATCTCAAACACTCTTGTTTGTAACACCATGATCTTGGTGGTCTTTTCCAACCTCAGTGGTTCCATGATTCCATAATTCCAAATAAATTGAATGCAAGAAGACTGAAAATACATTATATTTTTTCTCTTAACAGGAAAACTCATAAAGTTTGATAAGCAAGAATGTGAAGCCATGTCCCTGGTATGAGATAGTCCCATATATTGCTGCATTCTGGGAACTAACAGGCTTGATAAGGAAAACAGCGGATGCCAGAATGAATGAGTTTGCATTACAAATGAGATAAACTAAACTGGGCTGCAGTAAGAAGCACATGATCAGGAGATCATTGTTGCTTGTTTCATATCTGAAAGACTGACTAGTTTGGGGCCCTTAAATTAAAGATGAACTGAAGAAAACTGTGTGGAGAAACTGGAAGAGATCCAGTAGAGGACTTTTGAGGTCGACAAGGCTCTCAGACATATGTGCTATGAAAAAAGACTAATGTGATGCCAAATTGATTTTTGCCTTTGTACTTTTATATATTTTTTATATTCTTCATAGATATATTTGTAACTGTGTGGCTTATTATTGTATAACTACATAGATTCGTAGCTAGCTGTCCTAGGGTGACGTTATGGTGCTTGTATCCCCAATCGTGTGTTCTGATTATGTTTGGTATTATGTCCTGTGCTTTCAGGACTGACTCTGAAAGTGAAGCTTTGTTTTGTCTTGTTATCAGCCAGCTCACCTCCCCCATGGTCTGTGTTTAGGAGAGGCTAGGCTTTGCTTGCTGGTTTGCAGACTTGCTTGCTTTCGCTTTGCTCTTGCTCCTACTTTTTGCTTTTGCCCTTGCTTTTGCTTTTTGCTTATTAGTTAGTTTAGCTAGGCAGTCCAATTTTTTTCCCTGGACTGTTTTTTTTTCTTTCCCTTTCCTGAATACCATCAGAACCTGTTCCGGATGGGGACCTGGGAAACACCAAGAAACACCGGGAGTCTGCATTCTGTGACCTGCAGCAGTCATTCCCAGTGCCGGAGACCGATAACTGGGCAACCACTCGCAGGAGAGACTTTCTGAGTTTGTCATCCTTTCAGAGTGGTCAAAGAGTTTTTGTCATCTGGTGTTGTTAATTTTTTTTTTTTTTTGGGCTGGGGAGTGTTTTTCTTGTTAAATAAACAGGTTTTTTTCCACTTCTCTCTGAGGAAATTCTTCCCGAACCCGGTGGTGGGGGGAGGAGTCGTGGGGGTTTGCTTTCTGGGGGCTCCTTCGGGAGTTTTTCCCCCAAATTTGCCCTAAACCAGGACACTAGCATTTCATCTACATTCTTAGACAGAAAGACAAAATACATTCCCCAGAGGCTTCAAGCCCTGGAGGACCAAGGTTAGTTCTCTGGGCAACAAGACTAAAAAGACACTTCAAGACACTTTTTCATAAACAAAGTTTAGCTACTATCTAAAGGGGGGGGGGGTCAGAAAAGGGTTGAACAAGGGGGGAATTACCTCATCACCTATGCCTGTAATTGAGGATTCCTGTCAGTTTTGCTGATTTGCTAAACATATAAAATTGTGTTTGCTTTATGTTATGGTGCTCATCTTTGGCACTTTTTTGGCTCATTTTCCAGCTTATTGTGCACCATAAGGATCATTATAAAGGTAACGGCACTTCTTTATCAACTATCTGTGTCTGGATCATGATTTTTAGGACCAGGGAAAAGGCATCACTTTCTGGTGAACTCTGCCAGGACAAGAGGGACTTCTGGATACAGTCTGTTGGATCAAAGACCACCCCCCCCCATCCCCCCATTCTGCCAGCATGTTAAAGCAGGGATTGGTTTTTTTTCAGCCGTCCGGGAGGAAGCATTGTGAGTTCCAGAATCCAGCACGGAAGCAAAGGTATGATAAAAAGGCGGTATTTTGTTGCTAGCATATTTGGGTTTTGCATTTGTAGTTCACCAGTGTAGATACGGGAGCCTGGGAAAGCAGAGTTTTCCCAGGCCTTTGAAAGAAAATATAAAGGAAAGAATTAATAAACAAAAGTTGCACCCGCTGCTGTTGACATTGCATGTGTGTGAGACGTGATGTTTTGGTAAAAGCAAGAGGTGTTCCCTTCCTTGGACCAATAAGCTGACTCTATTCTTGGGTCAGAGAAGTGTTCTATAAAAATGTGTGTAGTTCTATAATAAAGAGCTTCTTCTACTCCTCAGAGGAAGCCGTGTGGCTGAGTCTCCTTTCACTGCTCCTACAGCAATAGCAGCACTTGAAGGTTCCACCGAGATTGCACTTGGGACTTTACCGGCATGAAACCGCGGACGCCCCTCTAGACGCAGTGGGACATCGGACTATTCTCTCCCTCATTGAAAGAGGTACTGTGTTTCTGTCCTCCCTTGAGAGGATCAGTTTTATTGAATATGAGCATAATAGCTCAGGAGCCTAGTGGATCAGCTCGGTGTGGAAGGCCCCCTAGCGAAGCTACTAGGAGGGAAGAGCTCTCTTTAAGGATGGGGAGCCATCTATCTAAACAACAGGAGACTGCCCTGTCTGCTTGGAGAAATGTTGTAGCAGGCATGGAAACACGGATTTCTGATGAAATCCTATGTGCTTTGTTAGCTTGGGGGAGTGATAGGGATTTCTTGGAGGATGCGGAGGTGGCTGGGAGACCACTTATGGGACTCCCTGCAGAAGGGGAACTCTTCAGTTTCCTCTCTGGTACGTGGATAACTATTAATACTAGTATGACGGGCCGAACCCCACAAAATAGTGAGGCACCGGAGCAAAGTGAATCATATCCAGTGTCCGAACGGGATGAGGAGGACTCTGCCTGCCGGTCCGATACCGGACGAGACAGTGCAGCAGTTCTTTGCTCTGTGACTTCCCCCGGAAACCCGCAGGACTCGGCGGTCACCCACCCGTTGTTGGCCCCGCCGAGCCTGACAACCCCTCGGGCATTGTACCCGTCACCCAAGGATTGCATTCTGCCTGTATACCCATCCTCAAATGATTATAGAAAGCTGATATACACTTCACCAGCGGCGGTGGAGCGGTCACTCGTGGCAGCAGATAATGGCGCCGACTGGTCCCTGCCCTTTGCGCCTCATAGGGTGACTGCCCCTCCCCCATAGGCGCCTGCATCTGGATTCCCCGTGCTGGGCCAGCTACCTGCTGACATCACTGGGGCGGTCACTCCCACTGCTCCTCTGCTGCCTGTGGAGACTGCACATGTTCTGTTTTTTCCTATGGAAGCCGCGGCCTGGGCTGCTGTGGATGCAAATAGAGCAGTTGTGGTGGCAGAACAAGCGGCAGCTGCAGTGCAAACTGCAATATCAGCGTTAGCAGCTGCCTACGCCAGTAGGCTGTGGGTGGCGCACTGGCAGGGCTGGGACTGTGAGTGCCGCCCACTGTAGCTGGTGAGGTGGAGCCAGTTCCTCCTTCGTCCCGGTCGCAGGAGTGGAACTGCTTTCTGCTTTACCCCCAGCATCATGGCCCACCTACCCGGAAGCAATGGCCTCTCCATAGGCTTCAGCAGGGATGGTGCCGCCTCCCCGCCGTCTCTGGCACCGAGTCCTGCCTCACCAACCGAGGAAGATGTCCCTGCCCGGGCGCCAGCGAGCAGGCCCCGCCCATCGATGCCTCCGGTAGCTGTGCCATCTTCCGACGGGCAGCCGCCGCCTTCATCGCTCTCACCCAGTGCTGTCGCCGCCGATGGGCAGCACCCCCATCCCCGGGGCATGGCTACACTTCGGAGAGCCAGCACCAGATTAGTCCAGCGGCTTCTTCCCGGAGCCATCTCTGGACGCTTCCCCCGTGCTCGGTCACTGTGAGACCGAAGAATAACCGTAGTTTTTGGGAGGCAGTGAAGCTTCGTGTGTTACAGCAGGGTGATTGGGACTTGCATGCCGGATGGTGGTGTCCTTCACATAGAGGGGGTGGAGGAGAGTGTTCAGGTAGATACTGGTGAGCTCAACCCGATCTCGAAGGAGGAATTGCCCCAAAATTGTAATGATACCGTCCAGATGCAAGGGGAAATCCAGGCTTTTCCCATGTTTAAGATTGCTCCTAATACAGGGCAACATGATAGGCACGGGATCATTGCCTGGCATGTAGTCCAGGATTTACAGGACAAGGTTGCACAATATGGGCTTGGATCTATGCAACTTATGCAAATTATTAGGGTATTGAATATGGATCTGCTGGCACCATATGATATTAAGCATATAGCCCAAGTGCTGTTTCAGCCTGTTCAATTCAGGGTTTTTGAAGATACTTGGAGACAGATGACTGAAAAGGCAGCCACAGAGAATATGCTGCGCCCTCAGACAGATCCCTTGTTTGCAGTGGGATGTGATGCTTTAATGTTATAGTTTTGATTTGCTAATTTAAATATATTTATTTTTTTGTTGTGAGACAAAATCAGGAGCAAAAGAGTAAGGCAGGCGTGAAACTTAAAAGGGTATAAAAAGAAATTTATTAACTACAACTACACAAAGAAAGAAAGAAACAAATTCAGAATAAGATTTTCAGACCACTCCCTCCTCTCTCTTCTTATTTCTTCTTAACAACAAAACAAACATACAAAAAACTAGTTTAGTTAGTTCTTAACTTAAATAGTTTTTTTCAGTTCATTTCAGAGAGAGAAATTTTTTTTTGTTAGTCCATAGGGACTTCTCCACAAGGAGGGGAAAAAACTAGTTTTTTCATGGTTTTACTTTATACGATTAGCATCCGTCTGGGAAAAAAACTTGCAAATCGTGAAGTTTTTTTTTATCTTCACAGCTTTTTCAAAGCTGTGCTTATGGGCCATGTTAAACTCATGGGGTATTACTTTTAAAAATGAGCTGTTTTAAAGCAAAAGTTCTCTTCATCTCTTTTCTGTCTGTTCATGCTTCATCCTCAGAAAACCGAGATCCCCTTCTTTCCTCGAGGCAAAGATTTTTAACACAGATGCTTTTGGTTAAATGATTTATTAAATGGAACACTCCAACCCCCCATGTCTTTTTTTCACGGTTTATAGGAATTTTTAGTGTGATATCAGTTTATCTTTACAACTTACAAAAGGATTTTTAGCTATCTTCACAGTATTTCTTCATTCTTCTTCCATTTAAAGAAACTTAGCTCTTTTATTTTTCCCTTCTCACTCCAGAGAGGATTGAAAAATTTGCAAGTCTTATCTGAGCATTGAAAAAGTTAAAATTTCACATAAAGAATGCAAAGCTGCAATGCTAGAGTTGTGTCAGAATTTCAGAAACTCAAAGCATGCTAAAAAAAGGGAGGAGGGGGAACGGCTGGAATCTTAATCAGCCTCCCTGGGCTCAACAACAGCAACCACTGCCAATGGCCACCCCTCCTCCCTGCCAGAACATTCCAGATCTCCAAACAGGGGGGTCCAATCCTGCCCCCCTGCCAGGCCCGCAGGCCTGCAGTGGGGCCAGGTAGGCCTTGTTACCTGCACTACTGCCGAAAAAAAAAAGCTCTTTTCCAAGTTACTTCTTTCAAAATGTGTTTTCACAAAATGAACTACCTTTTTCCAATTGGTTCTTCAGACTGTTAATAACCAAACTAGCCTTTAATTAGTCCTATCAACTCACAAAAGAAGTTCTCATAAAGAAAAACTTCTCTGAGTCTGTCCTCCCCAAGTAAAACCAGCACAGGGTGGCACTGTTTTTCTAATCCTGATGTCCAGGCTACCTGGGATCCTCTGGTCCTTGAGCAGTGACAAAAAATAGGTTTTGCGGCGATGTTAAAGACGATAGAGGCAGCAGCTCCCAAGCCGAGATATGTAAAGATCATTCAGGGTCCTAGAGAGCTGTTATTACAATTTGTTGAGAAAGTGGCAGCAGCCTTGGAGAAACAGGTTGAGGATAATCTGAGACAACTGTTATGCAAGCAGCTGGCCAGAGGCAATGCAAACATCGATTGTAAAAAGATTATACAAACTTTGCCAGGAGATCCATCATTAACTGACATGGTTCAGACATGTGCTAATGTAGGTACCATAGACCATGAGGTCTCTGGCAGCTGCCATGTGGCACCACGATGAGATTTCAGGAGGTGGACAGTGGAAACAGAAAAATAATAAGGGCAAGGATAAGCAGAAGCCACAGCAGCAAAAGGCTAAGGGGCCCACTTTTCTATGTTCCAAGTGCAAAAAAACAGGTCACTTCTCAAATCAATGCAGATCAAGAAAACATGCTAATGGCCAGGGAAACAGACAGATGAGCGCCAAGGGGTACAGCGCGCAGATACAAGAAGTACCTCAGAACCCGGCACTGGCACAGGATTCCTCAGCCAATGTTCAGCCAGTATCCGTGGGTTAGCCGGAGTGGATGTACACACAGCAACAGTCACATTAGACTCTAACAGTGTATATAAGATTCCTCTGGACACTTTTGGACCTTTGGGCCAGGGGTTGAGTGCACTGCTTGTGGAATGATCTTGTGCTACTCTTCAGGGAATCTTCGTTCACCCAGGTGTCATAGATGCTGACTTTACAGGTCAAGTCTCCGCTTTAGTTTCTACATCTTCTCCCCCTGTCACTATCCCAGCAGGAACTCGTATTGCTCAACTTGTGCCTTTTTGTTGATGTGTTCTTAGAGCTGATCAGCAAGATTTTAAAGACTGTGGCTTCAGATCTCTGGGACTGCCACAAGTCTTTTGGACTATGTACATCTCTGATCAGCTCCCGCAGATGTTGGGCACTCTGGTTTTGCCTGGTGCCAGCCCGCCTCAGATTCAGCTCAGAGGTTTGATGGATACCGGGGCGGATGTAACAGTGATATCCCTTTCTGCCTGGCCTCCCACATGGCCGATGGCCCTGCTTGGCCAGGCCATTGAAGGGGTGGGGGGTGCAGCACAGACCTTTGTGAGTCAACAGCCTGTGCTGCTCAAAAATTTTGAAGGGCAGACAGCCATAGGCCAACCCTACATTACAGCAGCCTCGATCAACCTCTGGGGGCGGGATGTTTTGGCCGCCTGGGGAGTGGGACTTGAAACACAACTTTGATCGAAGCCACTGGAATGAAGGGCAAGAATTATCCCATGATACCTTTACAGTGGTTGACCAACACTCCCATCTGGCAAAATCATGGCCCCTAGTGAAAACTAAGTTGCTCACCCTTCATCAGTTAATTCAGGAACAGTTACAGCAGGGACACATTGAACCTTCCAATAGTCCCTGGAATACGCCTGTTTTTGTGATAAAGAAAAAGTCAGGGAAATGGAGATTGTTACAAGGTCTCAGAAAAATTAATGCTGTGATGGAGAGCATGGGGGCATTGCAGCCTGGTATGCCCTCGCCCACCATGCTCCGTGCTGAATGGGACATTCTGGTCATTGATTTGAAGGATTGTTTTTTACAATTCCTCTTTGTCCTGATGATAGACTGAAATTTTCTTTTATGGTGCCTCCAGTTAACAATTCTGAGCCAGGACAGAGATATCAATGGCAAAGTTTGCCACAGGGCTGTCATAATAGCCCAACTATCTGCCAATGGTATGTGGCTCAGGCCTTGTCTGGAGTCTGCAAGCAGTTTCCTGATGCATACTGTTATCATTACATGGATGACATCTTAATAGCAACTTCTACTCAGGATGAGTTGCTGAGGATAGAGCCTCAGCTGCTTGCTGCTTTACGCTGTTATGGGCTGCTAGTGGTCCCAGAAAAGGTCCAGCCGCAACCTCCTTGGAAATATTTGGGGGTCAAAATCTTGGATCAGACAATTCAGCATGAAGAGGTGCAATTTGCAGATTCTATTAAGACTCTGAATGATGTCCAGAAATTACTGGGTGTTATTGGTTGGTTATGTCCTTTTTTAGGACTGACCACAGCACAGTTGTCCCCACTTTTCAACATCCTGAAAGGGGACTCTCGTCTGGATTCATCTTGGAGTCTGACCCCTGAGGTGCGGCAAGTGCTGAGGGAAGTGCAGCATGCTCTGTCTACTCATCAGGCATATCGAGTAGATCCTTCCATTGATATCACTGTGTTTATCACCAATCCAGATTTACATCCTACAGGTATCATTGGCCAGTGGAACAATAAATGGTCTGACCCCTTGCACATTTTAGAATGGGTCTTTTTGCTGCATCAGTTAAAGAAGATGGCAACTATGGTGTTTGAATTTATCACTCAATTGATAATTAAATGTCATCAATGATGCTTGCAATTGATGGCAGCGGATCCCGTGAAAATTGTTCTTCCTATAGAATGGGAATTCCTTGAAGGGAGCTTTGCTAACAGTATTCCTTTGCAGAGCGGGCTGCAGGCTTTTACAGGACAGACTGCTTATCATCTGTCCAGTCATAAGCTATTGCATATGGTGAAAACAATCAAGCTGTCGCTGAGACCCAAAAATAGTCGAGTACCAGTGCAAGGTCCTACCGTCTTCACTGATGGGTCAGGCAAAACAGGGAAAGTCATTGTTACCTGGGAGGATGAGTCTGTCTGACAAGTGTTGGAAGGCCATGAGAAAGGCTCTGCTCAAATAATTGAGTTGAAGGCTGTCACCATGGCATTCCAGAGGTTTTCTCAGGTACCCTTCAATTTGATCACTGACTCCGCTTATGTTGCAGACATAGCTCAGAGTTTGGATTGCTCGCTTTTGAAGGAAGTTGACAATGCTGTTTTGTTTCGGCTGTTGAAGGTCTTGTGGTGCGCAATCCAAGCCCAGGTTCATCCGTATTATATTCTGCACATATGGAGTCACACACACTTGCCAGATTTTTTAATGGAAGGTAATGCCAGGGCTGACAGGTTGGCTAACCCTGCCTGGGTGGCATCTCAGCCTGACAAGATTGCACAAGTCCGAGCATCACATGACTTTTTCCATCAGAATGCACATACTCTGCAGAGACAATTTCATTTGATGGCAACCAAGGCTGATGATATTGTCAGTTCTTTCACTGACTGTCATGGACTCCCTGCACCTTTGCCAGTGGGGGTGGACCCTAGAGGTTTAAAGGTCCTGCAGCTTTGGCAAACAGATGTTACTCACATGGCCAAGTTTAGTAGATTTAAGTATGTGCACGTGTCTATTGACACCTTTTCTTCTGCCATATGGGTGTCTGCTCATACCTGGGAAAAAGGTCGCGATGTGATTGCTCATTGGAGAATGGCTTTTGCAATCTTGGGCATACCTTCTGCAGTGAAAACTGACAATGGCTCTGCTTACGTCTCACAAAAGACGAGGCAGTTTTTGCAAATGTGGGGAGTCTCACACAACTTTGGCACTCCAGATTCTCCAACAGGTCAAGCCATTGTTGAATGCGCTCATGGTACTTTAAAGTGTGTTCTGGACAAACAGAAAAGGGGAATGACTGGGGAAACACTACACAGCTAATTGGAAAAAGCTTTGTACACTATCAATCACCTTACAGTGCCACAAGACTCAAACAATCCTGTTATTGTAAATCACTTTGCCTCATTAGAGGTGTCAGACGGGACATGCCTGCCTTGAGTGAAGGTCTTTATATGTGACCTAACCACCAATAAGTGGGAGGACCCGCATGAACTTATAATTTGGGGTCTCGAGTACGCTTGCATTTCAACGGATACCAGGGTATGCTGGTTACCTGCAAAGTGTGTCCGCCCTGACCTGCTACATCAGAGACAGAATGTGGCTGGTGCGCAACTTCAAATGCTGATCAACATACCGATCAACAACCAGATGATCCCTCGGCAAGTAGAGGGTGAAGATTCACCTGCTCACGTCGGAACTGTTTTGAAATCAGGGAAAGATTTTTAGATAGACAGATTTTATTAATATATTAGAGATAGTAAGAGATTTTAATCCTGTAAAGAACAGTCACTATTGTATTAGAAACATTAATCCTATAGAGAACAGTCACTATTGTATTAGAAATAGTATTCTGCAATTTCTTACAAGGAAGAGCAACAGGTGTGAAAATTTCCTAGGTACTCGAGGTATCCTCAAGTCCCTTGAGTTGTGTTTGTTCTCCCTTTCCAGGGGCCCTTCAAGGAACTACAAACACTTCTCTTTTTTATCTTTTTTTTTTTTTTTTTTTTTAATAAAGAAGGGGGACTTGTAGATAGGAGAGCCTGGGAAAGTAGAGTTTTCCCAGGCCTTTGAAAGAAAATATAAAGGAAAGAATTAATAAACAAAAGTTGCACCTGCTGTTGTTGACATTGCATGCATGTGAGACGTGATGTTTTGGTAAAAGCAAGAGGTGTTCCCTTCCTTGGACCAATAAGCTGACTCTATTCTTGGGTCAGCGAAGTGTTCTATAAAAATGTGTGTAGTTCTACAATAAAGAGCTTCTTCTACCCCTGAGAGGAAGCCGTGTGGCTGAGTCTCCTTTCGCCTCTCCTACAGCAATAGTGACACACCAGTGTGTTTGTTTGGGTGGGAAAGGGGCCAGGGGGACTCATAGGGGGTTTTCTTTCATTCACTACGCTTTGTTCTCCCCCAGTTCCTGCGTAGTTCAGTCTGATGGGGGGAGACGGGTGGGAAATGCCCTTCCTTTATGTTGGGGGTTGGCATTTTTCCCCTTTTCTCTCTGTGGAATTTTCCCCATTGTCATGCTAAAAAAAAAACAAAAACAAAAACAAACAAAAAAACACACAAAAAACCAAACAAAAATAAAAGTAAAAAAAAAAAAAAACAACAACACAAAAAAAAAAATCCAAAAAGAAGCAGGCAAAACCCACAGGAATAGCAGAATCCCTGGTCAGAGATACTGGTCGCGTGTGTCCAATCGAACAGCCCATGCAGAAAGAGGAAAGACTACCTATTGTCCCACCCCCAACTCCCTCCAAAAACCCCATCTTGGCTTCCAAACATTGCTATAGTCCAAGAACCAGGGTGGATGTGGGACAGGGTGTGGGAAGCAGCCACCACAGGCGCAAACAAAAACAAAACAGATCAAAACTCTCCAGAATTGTATGGGACAATAAACCATCCCCAAGACACTGGGAAATCACTTTTGTGATGAAACAGCAAAAGGGGTTGCAGGAAAAGGCATTCTTGCAGTGGTACCAAAAAAAGAAATAGATCTGTCTGAGTTTACCCCAAAATGAGATCAGACACCACAAGCTAATTAAGTTCCTTAAGACTGAAATTTAAGAAAGCAGGTGAGCTGTCACCCCAGTGGGTCAAGTTTTAGTTTCACCCCTGCTCCTTTGAGAAGTAAAGCAGCGAAAGCATGACAGTACCCATTGGGAACAGAAAATCTTTTGAAACATCTGAGGAAGGTAGTAATGGAGAGAGGAATGACTGATATTGCACAATCTATAACGAGCAAGTGTGAAATCTTTTGTGGAAACAACCCCGACATGAGCAAAAGGGTTGTGTTAGGGATAACAAAAGCAGAGGATCTCCCTAGAGATTATTGGCAAATAGATTTTGCTGAGTTACCATACAAAGGATACAGGTATGTATTGGTATTGGTTGACACCTTCAGTGGGTGGCCTGAAGCTTACCCCTGTCACAGTAACACAGGAAAAGAGGTAGTGAAAGTTCTGCTCAATTGTATAATTCCAAGCTTTAGGGTTCCTTTGGGAATGTCATCATATAGGGGACCACATTTTGTTACAACAGTGGTCAGGGAAGTTAGCCAAATTCTTCCATCCTTTGCTGATTCATTTTACCCCTTTCAAGGTGACGTAAGGTTTCCAAGTAGATAAACTACCTTTCAATAAAATGTTTTCTATATTTAGTCTGCCTCAGTAACTGCAGCTTTAGAGAAAGAATAGGGAAAAAAAAGGAACTTAGCATTATAAATATATTGAAACCAATAACAAGGATTCTATTTATACAGACAATTTAAATTCAGGTCAGGTTCTTAAATACCTTGAGACCCTAGAAATAATAATAAAATCTACTGCTCAAATTGATTATAAAGTTGATTTATTTATTGTTTGTAAAGTATATTACCAAATAACTAGGCTAGATACTTTTTTTCCTAAAGCTGTTCATGTCAGATGACTATATGTTTTGGCTAGTGCTACTCATATAAAACCACTAAATAGTAACATCTGTTTTAGTTCTTGTTTATGTTAAAATACAGATTTTCTTTCTATTGTAAACTTCTAAAACGTCCTGAGATTCTGCTGGGTAGCTTTCCAGCCACTATTTCCCAAGCCTGTACTGCTGCAGGGGGTTGCGTGACTGAAATGCAGGACCTGGTTCTTGGCCTTGTTGAAACTCATACAATTGGCCTTGGCCTATCAATCGAGCCTGTCCAAATCCCTCTGCAGAACCCTCCTCCCCTCCAGCAGATCAATGCTCTCACCCAACTTAGTGGTGTCTGCAAACTTTCTGAGGGTGCACTCAATCCCCTCATCCAGATCATAAATATAAAGGTATTTTTTCCTTAATAGATCAATACTTTTAAAATGTACACAATGTAGATAGATGATTATCAGTGCATTACAAAGGACCAATACTTCCAGAAACAGAAGATTTAATGAAAACTATATTGCCTCCCTCAAAATACTGGCAGGAACTATAGAGGGTCTCCACAAAGGGTTCAACTGTTTTAACTTTCTTCTTTTCCTCATTAATTTTATATAAGGAAAGTAAATATGGAAAATGTATTCTGTCTCTGAGATTTTTATAATGGATTGGCTGATATGCTATTAACAAATGCATCTGCAAATTTACCTGCAGCTTCCAAAAGGAAAAAAAAAAAGCAAATCCCTGGAAAAAGAGTGAAAAGACATAAGCAGACAAGTTCTTGGGGTCATATTCCATTTACCACAAAAATTATAATGGAATATAAAAGTCTTTCAAATAAGCTATCTTACAAGGGTTTTGTGCATTCTATTCAGAGTCTAAAACAGGTACTGTCTTAGGTTAAAAGAAAAAAAGAATTTTTAATGCCTATCATACACAAGGCTGGATCAATTGAAAAGCTTCTAGAGAGGCATCCATTCCAACCAAATCCCACAAATTAACAGCATAGTCATATCCACCAGTTTTTGAGCTGTCACCAAAATATAATATACTACTAAAGAAAAAAAAATAATTTTTTTTCCTTAAATGCATCAGCTATACTTTGTTTTTGAATTTTCACTATCTTGTGCAGTGTCTGAGTATCTTGGAAGGGGAATGGAAATGCAAATTACATAAGCTGAATAAACCACTGAAGACAGCAGAGAAAAGCTAGTTTAGAGTGTTTGCTCTCTAAACATCTCATTCCAGAATTTGGATATGTGTCATTTCTACAAAAAAAAAAAAATTGTATTCTAGACTTTTCTTAAAAGTATAATTAATATTTCTAGCAAGATACTGAAATGGCATTTAATATCCATCTGTTTAAAATTTTTGCTGGTTTATTCACGTGTGCATATATAAGCTGCTTGGTTACATTTGCCTTCCAAAAAAAAGATAAAATTAGAAAGCTTATTAAAAACCAAG
Organism: Sturnus vulgaris; assembly: GCF_052056855.1. NCBI lineage: Eukaryota > Metazoa > Chordata > Aves > Passeriformes > Sturnidae > Sturnus > Sturnus vulgaris. Next base: position 27,809,080 of record NC_142282.1, on the reverse strand, counting down.
ATTTTTTAAAAGTCACAAATCTAAAAAAGGATACTCTTTTAACTAAAAAAGCTAAAAAATACCTCTACCAAACCCATCTGTTTAATATAAAAAATTAGCTGCTTAAAGCTACTCAGAATTTTGAGGAAAGAATGCTTAAGGCTCATTACTCCCATTTGCTATCTCAAAACAGAGGTTTATTAAAATGGGATTTTTAGTCAAAATCCTATTTCAAACCTCTTTTTGAAGAAATTTGTTATAGTTTGTAACGTTGACTGGTGCTGTGCTTGAGATAGAAAACACAGAACTCTATGGTCCTTGTGACAAAAAGCCTCTTTATTGTTCTGACTTCACCTTAAATACCTTTCTTAATGTTCCCAGGTAAGTGCCTGTGATTGGTTCAAAGTTCAGGCTGCTCAGCTCTCTGACCAATAGCTCTCTGCAGCTTAGGTGGGGACTCATTGGGTCACATCCTTGTCTGTCTCCAATTCTGTCCTATCTCTGTTCTCTGGGGGCCTGCCTATTAGGCCAGGCTGCTTCTCATATCAGTGGCCAAATTAACTGCCCAGTACAAGCCAGCTTGCACTGTAACAATTCCTCGTTTCTTTTTTATTAATTTGAAGAAAAAATTTTAAAACACAAATATGCAGCTTGTTCTCTCTTATCTTAGTTGCAAGGGCCTTTTTGCACGCAAGATGACATTGACAGCATAAATTCAATTGGAATGGGGTTTTTACCAGGCTTAATAAATTTGACCTTTTTACATGGTGATGAGTTCCACATACCAGAAGCTACAGTGTTTTTGTTCAAGAGTGGTCAGGTGAATTTAGCACTTTTTTTTCCACATATAACCATTTAACTGCTTAACACAGAAATATAACTTAACTCTATAACCATAAAACTTTAAACATTTTCTTTTAAAATTATAACTTAATAAAACATTCAGCTTTTGAACTGTGCAAAATTCCAACTTAACAAAACAATTTGTAAACAGAAAAATATTTTGTAAACAAACAACTCTGTTATTTCAATCTCTTATATCTTTGTGAGGTAGATACAATTTCTGTAATTCACCTTTTCAACCAATGATACATGAGCTCTTAAGGATGAACTGGGATTTTCACTCAGGTACTTTGCCTGCTTAACAGGCTGGCTAGGTTTGAAATTGCATCTTTTAGAAAAGTTGCAATACTTACTGCCACAATTCCTTAACATTTATTTTTTTCTTATTGAATGTTTTAAGCTTAGTATTCCAAATTATTGATGTGCTTGATGTATCATTGGAGTTGTGATGTTTTTATTTAGAAAACTGTTAACATAATGTTGCTTGTCCCTCTGAGACGTCACCCTTGTTCCCGACTAACTCAGATGTTAGGATGAAGCCTCTGGGATCAGCTACATGGATGTGAAAAAAGATAACAAAAGAGACTCTTTCCCCCCTGGGGAGAGTCTGAGGTTTATTTCTTGTGGTCCTCCAGGAGCAAAAAGAGAGCGAAGTCAGGGGGTATAGGTCTTTTCTAGGGTCTGTAAGGGGGTGGGAAGAAATTGGATCTCGGCCAACTAAGCATGGCCAGAGGGGAGAGGGACCAGGCCGCAGGACATTGAAGGGGTCACGGAATCTACCATTTCCAATACATCTAGGGAGTTACAACATCTCCCCATTTTTTGTTTAACAAAGTTGAAGGAAGGATATTAGGCTCATCTTGATTCAAATTATGATCTTGCCCACTACTTGCAGTTGGTGGGAGAGTTAGATTGTTCTAGGTTTTTCATCTCTATATGATTGACTACTGAGGTAGAAGGAGTAAGACCATTAATCACCTTGAAAACCAAGTGACGTAGGATCCCGAACACCATTATTACAAGGAAAAGAATAATAAAAATTAACATAATTGTTTTAACTATAGAAGTCCACCACCCTGTGAGTACCCAGCCTTTGAACAGTTCATTGAACCAATCTTCAGATTCTTGCTTCACTTGTCCGATCAAGCTGTTCATGCTTCGGAGGGTAGCATGGATGTTAGGAGCTCTCGAGGTCAGGTTCAGGCAGCAAAGTCCTTCAAATTCCTGGCACTCATTTCCATGGAACAGTAGGAGAAAATCTATAGCAGCACGATTTTGGAGTGTGGCCTGCCTGGTAACTTCCTTGTCTTCCAGGAGGGAGCTGATTGCGGTGGATGTTAAGTTTGCCTGTTTGACTACCCAACACGCTAGGTGGCCCAATTCACCCAGAGCTTTGGCTGCTGCAACCCACTGAAGAAACTAAAAGCTTAACAACATTAAAACTTAACAGTACGTTAACTTATACCTTAAGTCTAAAAATTTAACACAGGAAAAATGCTTAACTTATACCTAACTTAACGTATCACTTAATTTATAGCTTAACCTTAACAATTTAAAAGAGGAATAACACTTAACAACATTTAACCTAACTATAACTTCGAAGCTATACTTAGCAACTTAACAGGACACTTAGCAACACTTAGCTTAGCTTATAACTTATGTTTAACAGCTTAGCAAAAAAACACTTAGCAGCATTTAAGTAAGTTTATAACTATGACTTAACCTTACTTACAGGCCTAACTTACTGAGATATACAAGGTACTTAAACATCTAAGAAAGCAGTATTTCTCTCAGATTTGCTATAGCATATGCACAGGTGCATGCACACAGACAGAAACAGTCAATGCAAGTGTACTAGTTTGAAAGCAAACCAGTGAGAGATATGAAGTCAGAATTACAATTTAATAGGAAAATTAAGATAAAGGCAGAAAACACTGGCTTAAACTGACAGAGTCAGGGTACAGCCTGACACCTTGTTGGTCAGGGTGGTGGTAGTAGTCCAATTAAATGGTGGCTGCGGTCCTGTTGAAATTATAAATGTGGTTCTGTTGAAGTGGTGATCCTGTTGAAGGGTCTGGTCTTCCTCTGAAGGACCAGTGGTGGTTCTGTACCTCTTGTCCTCTGGGAATTCAGTAGAAAAGGCTGCTCTGCTGTTCCAAAAACCTCAGGTTATATCCAGATAGGAATGCTTGGCTCCTCCACCTGGGCAGAGCATTTCACAATGGGTCGATGTAATTTTATGAGTCGTGCAGTGAGACTTGATGGCCCATCAGCAGAAGATATCCCCTGGAGGGAGTTATCAGGGATAAGTCATGGAAGAGATAAAGAACACTGCCCCACCTGTTTTTAACAACTTATGAAAATGATGATAGAATAAATACTTTTGGTTCCATCTTACATTCTAACCTAAGACAGCAAACAAGGTACCTGTGAAAAATTCTCCCTCAGAGGTCAATGAAATACTCACTTTGGACACTTTTGCATCTCCCAACGGGCGAAGGATTGGGCCTCAAGGAGTGGGGTTACCGGCCCAGGATACGTTGTGTTTTGGCGATAGCAAACTTGAGAGTTCACTAGCTCTTAGAGGCGGCCTACTCAGAGAGGCATTGCTGGTTGCAGGCCTGCTGCAGTCCAGGAGAGCTCAAAGGCCTCCATTTTGGACTACTGTTTATAGGGTCGCAAGAGAGTGGGCTTTAGTCATAACAATGTTTCATCCTGGCCACAGTTTGGGTCAGCACTCTCTTTAAAAGAGTGAGAACAGGAATGCCATTCAGGCAAGAGGAATATTTTCCAAGGCTGGTCATCAGGAAAACAGGAGCTTGTTAGCAGTTCCTGGGAGCAGACAGTGTTTATGATAAGCTTGGGAAGAGCTGAGCCCAGGGTGGTGTTTTCAAGGCCAAGGCCTAACAAATTTCTTAGATCACACTGCAGCCTGGAAAGGAGGTGCACCACCACACATGGAGTCCAACCAATTCCCTAGCTCTGCCATGTTCATCACTAAACCATGTCCCCAAGTGCCACATCCACATGTTTTTGAATACTTGCACGGGTGGTGACTCCACCACTACCTTTGACCGACTGGCAATGCCGTGCCTGATGCACCTCTGGACACAGTTGGCCCTTCTGGCTGCCAGGGCACACTGCTGACAGGCATTCAATGCCTGGGCCTCTAATTCATTGAGGTCTCTCTGCAGGGCCTTTCTGCCTTTGAGGGAATCAACAGCTCCTCCCAATTTGGTATTGTCAGCAAAATCAGTTAGTATCCCTTCCAGTCCTGCGTCCAATCATCCATGAAGACATTTAAGAGATCTGCCCCTAAGAACCTCACTAGTGACAGGTTGAGAGCCTGGGAGAGACAGTATCAAAAGCTTTGGTGAAATCCAAAAAATTTCCATCAACTGACTGCCCTTGATCAACCAGGTGGCTTACCTTGTGTGATAGGTTGACTTGGGAAGAAGAAACTCAGAGAGAGGTTTTCTCTAAGACAATTTCCTCTGTGGGGGTTGGGACACCTGCAACAGCCAATTAGAGAAAGTTAGTTCACTCCGTGAACACACATTTTGAAGGAGGCAATCTGGAACTGAGCCTCTTTGTCTTTCCGGCAGCTGAGCAGGTAACATCAACCCGAGCTTCCCCCCGCCATGCGGGGGGGGGGGGGGGGGGGGGGGAAGCTTGGGAGGCCGCTTGGGCCCCGTTTGCAACGAGGGGACCCAATGGCCAGGGGGAGAAAAAAGTTCTGTGATAAGACCTTCATGACTTCTTCCTCCACGGGCCTGCGGCTCTGGCGTGGTGGGGGGGGAGGCCGACTCCTGCTGCTGTCGGACAGGCCAGGCCTGCCAAGGTGGCCATGAGCAGCGTGGGGCTGCAGCCCAGCCCCAGAAAGGCTGATTGACACCTCAGCTGCCCCCCCCCAGCGCGGCCTGAGCCTGGCCCAACTTTTGTAGTTGTCTTAAACTTTAACTCTTTAGTGCTCAGATAAGATTTGCAAAGCCTCCAGCCTTTCCTTTGAATATGAAAGGGAATAGGAAGATTTCTGAAGTCAGTGACGTAAGAGCTAAGTTTTTAAAATGGAAGGAGAATGAGAAGATGCTGAAATGGCTGAAAATCTTTTTGTAAAATTGTAGGGATGAACTGATGTACTGAATATTCCTATAAACCGTGGAAAGAGACATGGGGGGATGGAAATGTTCCATTTAATCGATAATTTGACCAAAGAGCGCCTGTGTTGAGAATTTCTGCCCTGAGAAAAGAAGGGCATTTCAGCTTTCTGAAAATGAAGCCTGAGCAAAGAGAAAGGAGACAGAGAGAATCTTTGCTGTCGAACATTTCATTCTTAAAAGTAATACCCCATGAGACAGACATGGCCCACATCTACAGCTTTGGGACGGCTGTGGAGTTGGGAGGAGCGTCACGGTTGCAGGTTCCCGGGAGGATGCAAATCGTGAAAGATAAAACCACAAGAGGACTGTCTTCTTCTTTCTTGTGGGAAAAATCCCTACAGCTTCAACAAGAAGAGGCTTCTCTCTCCAGAAGTGAACTGAGAAAGACTAAATTGGGGACTGACCAAAGTATTTGTTATATGCTTGTTTTGTTATTATGAAGACTGGGAGAGGGAGGGAAGGAGTGATCTGAAAAATCTTATTCTGAATTTTTTCTTCCTTTTTCTTTGTTTGTGTAGTTAATAAATTTTCTTTTATACTCTCTCAAGTTTTAGGCCTGCCTTGCTCTTTTACTCCTGGTTCTGTCTCACAACAGAAAAATAATTTTATTTAAATTGGCAACTCAAAACGAAAACACCTTGTCATAAAAGAAATCAGGTTTGACAATCAGGACTTTCCCTTCATGAAGCCATGCTGGCTGTGACTGATGACTGCATTGTCCTCCAGGTGTTTTTCAATACCTCCCAGAATAATCTGCTCCACAACTCTACTAGGCACTGAAGTGAGACTGACAGGCCTGTATTTCCTGGAGTTCTTCTTGCCCTTCTTGAAAATCGGGACAACATTCCCCAGCTTCCAGTCAGCTGGGATCTCTCCAGATTCCCAAGACCTCTCAAAAGTCATTGAGAGAGGCCTTGCAATGACGTCAGCAGCTCTTTGAGGATTCTTGGGTTAATCTCATCAGGCCCCATAGACTTATAGGGATCCAGCTGGAGCAGGAGATCCCACACAAGTTCAGAGGCAACTGGGAGTTGATCATTCTTGCAGTCATGGTCCTTCAGCTCAGGACACTGGGATCCCCTTAGTCCATCATCACTGTTGAAGACTAAAGTGGAGCTCAAAAGGCTAACCATATCCTCAGCTGCATCAAAAGAGGTGTGGCCAGCAGGTAGAGGTGATTTTCCCCCTCTACTCTGCCCTTGGAAAATCCCAGCTAGAGTACTGGGTCCAGCTCCAGAGTCCGCAGCACAAGATGTGGACCTGTTAGAATGGGTCCAGAAGAGGGCAATGAAGGTTGTCAGAAGGATGGACAGGCTGAGAGATTTTGCTTTGTTTGGCCTGGAGAAGAGAAGGCTCTGGGGACAGCTAATTGTGGCCTTGCAGTATTTAAAATAAGAGAGTGACTTTTTACATGGGCAGATAGTGATAGGACAAGTGGGAATGGTTTTGAAGAAGAGAGGCACTGGAACAGGTTGCCCAGAGCAGTACTGAATGTCCCATCCCTGGAAGTGTTCAAGGACCAGTTAGATGGGGCTTGGTGCAACTTGGTCTAGAAGAAGGTGTCCCTGCCAATGGCAGGGGGTTGAACTAGATAATCTTTAAGGTCCCAACCCACTCAAACCATTCTATGATTCTAAGAATTTAATGTTCATACACTTTAAAATGTATCTTAGGGAATATTGACTGACATGCTGTGTTGGTTTTGCATGGCCTGGTTTTTGGTAGTGGGGGTGATGCCTTAAAGATCTAGAAATAAAACAACACACTTTTGAGACAATATTAGTGTAGGCGGTAATATAAAAGCTTGTCTTGATTTGGAGGCCTCCAGGGGCAGATATGGACAAATGCCCACTCTACATAGGGCAAATACAGTTTTATAAGTTTAGCAAATTAGCATAACTGACAAGAATTCCTAATTAGAAGCACAGGTGATGAGGTAATTTCCCCTCTTGGTTCAACGTCTTCTGAAGCCCCTCCCCTTGGTACTAGTTGTACTTTGTTTATGAGAACGTCTCTTGGGACAGTTGCTCATCCTTGGTTCCCAGGAAAAAGCAAGATAGGGTTGGGGCCTTTGGAATGCGTTTTGTCTTTCTGTCTATCAGGGTAGGAAAAGTACTGGCATCACCTAGGAACTATATACAACAATAGTCTACAGAGCTACAAATATATATGAAGGAAAAATAAAAGCAAAAATCATTTTGGCATCAGGGCGCCACAGACGTGGCTTCTGTGAGAAGCTGCAAGAAGCTTACACCATGTCTGGCAGAGCCAATCCCTGATGGCTCTGACTATGGACATGCTGCTGGCCATGGCTGGGCCAATTAGAGATGTTGGTGATGCCTCTGTGACAACATATTTAAGAAGAAATCAAAACAAAGTTTTTGGTGCAGTTTTAATTGTGGCTAGAGAAGAACGGGGTGAGAATATGTGAGGAGAAACAACTATGCAGACATCAAGGTCACTGGAGAAGGAGGGGGAAGAGGTGCTCCAGGCACTGGAGTCAAGATTCCTCTGCAGGCCGTGGTGATGACCATGGTGATGCAGGCTGTCCCCCTGCAGCCCATGGAGGTCCATGTGGATGCAGAGATCCATCTGCAGCCCGAGGAGGCGCTCCATGCTGGAGCAAGTGGATGCCTAGAGGAAGCTGTGATCTTGTGGGAGACCCACTGGAGAGAGGGGCCCTGCTCCCATGTTGGAGCAGTCTGTCCTTGAAGGACTGTACCCCATGGAAGAGTGACCCACCCTGCGGCACTTTGAGGGATACTATTGCCTGTGGGATGGACTCACTCTGCAGCAGTTCACAGAAAGCTGTTGCTTGTTGTGTTGGTTTGAAAGTAAAACCAGTGCGAGACTCCAAGTCAGTAATACAATTTAATAGGAGAAAAGAGAAAAAATAAAACATATGCAATAATATAAAAGAAACAACCACCGACACAGTCAGAAATACAACCTGACACCCTGTCAGTCAGGGTGTTGGTAGCAGTCCGTATAAAGGGTGGCTGCAGTCCTCCTGGATGACGGATGTGGTTCTGTTGAAGCAGTGCTCCTGTAGAAGGTGCAGTTTTCCTCCGAAGATCCAGCGATGATGTGGAAAAGGTCCGACTTTCCTCTGGGATCCAGTAGAAAGGTCTGCCCTCGGGTCCCAAACCCCAGTTTTTTATCTAGGTAGGAAAGGCTTGGCTCCTGCCCCTGGTTGGGGCATCTCCCAATGGGATGATGTAATCTTATCAGTCACACAATAGGACTTAATGGCCCATTAACAGAATATATCTTCTGGAGGAAGGATGGGTTGTGAATAGATAACGATGATCATCCCCCGATCTTATCAGATGGCACATCAGCAGAGGATATCTCCCACAGAGATAAGGATCAACACCCCTCCCACGTTTTAACAGATGGTGATAGAATACACATTTTTGCATTGTACCCCAGGACATAATCCACCACTTATTCTATTACCATCTACATCACACCCAAACCAATACCCTCTTACAGATATATAATACAAAATGAAACCTTACATACAGTTCTCACTAAAAATTAGGTCTCCTTGCGGTACACAACGGGTTTCCCCATCTTTCTGCATTACCCACCAAGTGCAACCAGGTCCTTGAGCAAAAACAATCCCACGGATTGGTTTGCCTTTGCCTGTGGTGGGATTAATCCAAACAGTCTTTCCTAAAATACCTTTCATGTGTACCACAGGGACCTTGTCCCCATCCACTGTGTGCAGGGGTTCAGAGTGGGCAGGACCTGCTCGATTGATGGACCCTCGGGTGTTAACCATCCAGGTGGCTTTGGCCAACTTCATTTCCCAATTTCTGAAGGTTCCACCACCAAGTGCTTTCAAAGTAGTCTTAAGGAGTCCATTACACCGTTCAACTTTCCCGGCAGCTGGCGCATGGTAAGGAATATGATATATCCATTCAATGCCATGTTCTTTGGCCCACGTGTTGATAAGGCCGTTCTTGAAATGGGTTCCGTTGTCTGATTCAATTCTCTCAGGGGTACCATGCCTCCAAAGGACTTGTTTTTCTAGACCCAAGATGGTGTTCCGGGCAGTGGCATGAGGCACAGGGTAGGTCTCTAACCATCCTGTAGTTGCTTCCACCATGGTCAGTACGTAGCGTTTGCCCTGGCGGGTTTGGGGAAGGGTGATGTAGTCAATTTTCCAGGCTTCCCCATACCTGTACTTTGACCATCGTCCACCGTACCACAGAGGCTTCACCCGCTTGGCCTGTTTGATTGCGGCACAGGTCTCACAGTCGTGGATGACCTGTGAGATGCTGTCCATGGTAAGGTCCACCCCTCGGTCAGGGGCCCATCGGTACGTCGCATCTCTCCCCTGATGACCAGAGGCATCATGGGCCCAACGAGCTAGGAATGCTTCTCCCTTGTGCTGCCAGTCTAGATCCACCTGTGATACTTTCACTTTGGCAGCTCGGTCCACCTGCTCGTTGTTGTGATGTTCTTCATTAGCCTGGCTTTTGGGTATGTGCGCATCCACGTGTCGAACCTTCATGGTCAATTTCTCTATTCGGGCAGTAATGTCCTGCCAAATCTCAGCTGCCCATATGGGTTTCCCTCTGCGCTGCCAGTTGGCCTTTTTCCAGCGATCCAGCCATCCCCACAGAGCATTAGCTACCATCCATGAGTCAGTGTAGAGATAGAGCCTTGGCCACTTCTCTCGTTCAGCAATATCCAAAGCCAACTGGACGGCTTTTAGCTCTGCGACCTGACTCGATCCACCTTGTCCCTCGGTAGCTTGTGCAACTTGTCGTGTGGGGCTCCATACTGCAGCTTTCCATTTCCGGTTAGTGCCTACAATTCGGCAGGAACCATCAGTGAAGAGGGCATATCGTCTTTCAGCCTCCGGTAGCTCATTATATGGTGGGGCTTCCTCAGCACGTGCCACTTGCTCCTCTTCTTCTTCAGAAGACAATCCAAAAGTCTCACCTTCAGGCCAGTTTGTAATTATTTCCAGAATCCCAGGGCGATTTGGATTCCCAATACGGGCGCGCTGAGTGATGAGAGCAATCCACTTGCTCCATGTGGTGTCAGTGGCGTGATGTGTGGAAGGCGCCTTTCCCTTGAACATCCAGCCCAGCACTGGTAGTCGGGGTGCCAGGAGGAGTTGTGTTTCTGTGCCAATCACCTCTGAGGCAGCTTGAACTCCTTCATAGGCGGCCAAGATCTCCTTCTCTGTGGGAGTGTAGTTGGCTTCAGATCCTTTGTAGCTTCTGCTCCAGAATCCCAGTGGTTGACCCCGAGTCTCACCAGGCACCTTCTGCCACAGGCTCCAAGACAAACCATGGTTCCCGGCTGCAGAGTAGAGCACGTTCTTCACATCTGGTCCCGTCCTGACTGGGCCAAGGGCTACTGCATGAGCAATCTCTTGCTTGATCTGGGCGAAGGCTTGCTGCTGCTCAGGGCCCCAGTGGAAATTGTTCTTCTTGCGGGTAACCAGGTAGAGAAGGCTCACAATCTGACTGTACTCAGGAATGTGCATTCTCCAAAAGCCTATGGCACCTAGGAAGGCTTGTGTTTCCTTCTTGTTGGTAGGTGGAGACATAGCGGTGATCTTATTAATTACCTCTGTTGGGATCTGACGACGTCCATCTTGCCACTTGACTCCTAGAAACTGAATTTCCTGAGCCGGTCCCTTAACTTTACTTCGCTTAATGGCAAAACCAGCTTTCAGCAGAATCTGGATAATCTTCTCTCCTTTCTCGAAGACTTCCCCTGCTGTGCTGCCCCATACAATGATGTCATCGATATACTGTAGATGTTCGGGGGCCTCACCCTTCTCCAGTGCAGCCTGGATCAGCCCATGACAGATGGTGAGACTGTGCTTCCACCCCTGGGGCAGACGATTCCAGGTGTACTGCACGCCCCTCCAGGTGAAAGCAAACTGAGGCCTGCATTCTGCTGCCAGAGGAATGGAGAAAAATGCATTGGCGATATCGATAGTGGCATACCACTTTGCTGCCTTGGACTCCAGCTGGTACTGGAGTTCCAGCATGTCTGGCACAGCAGCGCTCAGCGGTGGAGTCACCTCATTCAATGCACGATAGTCCACGGTCAATCTCCATTCTCCTTCAGATTTACGCACAGGCCAGATGGGGCTGTTGAAGGGTGAGTGGGTTTTGCTGACCACCCCTTGGCTCTCCAGTTTACGGATCATTTCATGGATGGGAATCACTGAGTCTCTGTCAGTACGGTATTGCCGGCGGTGTACTGTTGTTCTGGCGATTGGTACCCGTTGCTCTTCAACTCTCAGTAGTCCCACAGCAGAGGGGTCATCTGCAAGACCAGGCAAGGTGCTCAGTTTTCTAATGTCGTCTGTCTCTACAGCAGCTATCCCGAAAGCCCAGCGATATCCTTTTGGGTCTTTGAAGTATCCATTTCTAAGATAGTCTATGCCAAGGATGCATGGGGCCTCTGGGCCAGTCACGATGGGGTGTTTCTGCCACCTGTTCCCAGTTAAACTCACTTCGGCCTCCACTACAGTCAGCTGCTGGGATCCTCCTGTTACCCCAGAAATAGAGATGGATTCTTCTCCTACATACTTTGATGGCATCAGAGTACACTGGGCGCCGGTGTCAACCAAAGCCTTATGTTTTTGTGGGTCGGATGTGCCAGGCCATCGGATCCACACAGTCCAATAGATCCGATTATCCCTCTCCTCTACCTGGCTAGAGGCAGGGCTCCTCTATTCCTGATCCTGGTACACGTTGCTCTCTCCCTGTAAATAGGTTCTTGAGGTTCCTTCAAGAGGATCAGTCATATCATCATTCTGATACTGTCTGGAGTTCTGTACACGAGAGACTGGAGCAGCATTGACTCTAGATGAGCTTCTTGGGGTAGGTGTCCCTCTTTTCAGCTCACGTACCCGGGCTGCTAAGGAGGAGGTGGGTTTTCCATCCCACTTCCTCACGTCTTCTCCATGCTCCTGAAGGAAAAACCAGAGGTTACCTCGTGGAGTGTGTCCTCTCTCCCTGCCTGAGGAACGCCGGCTCCTAATGGCAGAAACTCTTGTTGGTTCTGGAGAGATCTGGTAGTTGTTTTCCTTAAGTTCTTTTTTTAGTTTCTGATGGCCCTCTTCAATCAGGCTTCGGACTTGCTCCACCAGCCGTGTTTCCACGGATGAGACATGGGTACGAAATGGGGCTGTGACAGTGTCCTCATAAATTCTTAGTTTATTGCCCAAGACGCCTACCATGTCCTCACCTTCCCTCCACTGCAGCGTTGCCAGGTAACGGGAATACATCTCTGGTCCAAGTCGTGCAAATCTCAACCACATCTGTGACGTGCACCGGACACAGTCTGGGCTCTTAGGAAATCTCTCATCTTCTGAGAAAATGATCTCCAGCACGGCCAATTCCCTCAGGCATCGGATACCTTGTTCTATTGTGCTCCATTTTCCTTGGTGCACCTGAAGATCTTCTTTACAAAGGTATCTGTCCTTCACACTTGTCAGCAGTCGCCGCCAGAGGCTGAGAGTTTCTTGGGTTCTCCCAATCCCCTGGTCAATGACCACATCCCGGGACAGAGATCCCAGTTGCCTGGCCTCACATCCATCCAGAATGGTGTCATTGGCTGCAGCGTCCCAGATGCGGAGCAGCCAGGTCAAGATGGACTCATTTGTCTGGCGGGTGAATTCCCTCCGCAGGTCACGCAGCTCACCCAGGGATAGAGAGCGAGTGATGATTTCTGGCTCTGTCACTTCTGCTGGGTGCGAAGGTCCTGCCACGTCCTCGTCAGTCACTATGCAAACTGATTTGCTCTTTGATTTCTTCTTCTGAACGGGCGCAACTGCTACTGGTCTAGGCTGTTCTGGCTCAGTGATGGTTTGTGTGGAGATGCTGATGGTGCTTCTGTCTTTTTTCTCCTCTGTGGCAGACTGCATAGACACGGACACTGTTGCTTTGCTTTTGGCTTTTTCCTCCTCTGTGGCAGTCTGCCTAGACACGGACACTGTTGCTTTGCTTTTGGCTTTTTCCTCCTTTGTGGCAGTCTGCATAGACACGGACACTGTTGCTTTTTGTTTGGTTCTTCTCCTCTTTGTGACATTCTGTGCAGTCGTGGATGAAGTTGATTTGTTTCTTTTTTCCTCTTCCTCAAGAATACGCATCAATACGCCATGTAGTGTTCTGTTTCTAAGCATGTTGTAGGCTGTAAAGGCTGTGCAGAGGAGACAAAGCAGAACTAACAACAATATTATGCTGTCCTTAGCATCCAGCAGGAACTCAACATTTCCAAAAACTACTGTATCAGGCCGGAAAGATTGGAAAAAATCATCCTTTACCCCCCCCCCCCCCAAGGGCTGGGTGTGATTGTTAAAACCCCGGATGTAGCAGCCTAGACTAGGACAAGCAAACAAAGTCGAGTATATATTCCGGATTATGTTCATTGCCTCAGAGGTTATCATGCAGTAGACATAATAGGCCAGTAAAGCAATTTTTATACCATATCCTGGTCTACACAGGAGCATTACAGCTGGCAGATAGTTCCCCATGTGTGGAAAAATATAGAGAGCAAGATATAAAACCCACGTAAGCATGTTGAGAATCATGGTGAAAACAAAATTGTAATACTGACTTTCCTCAGTACCCTTCGGGCCCCACGTTGGGCGCCAATTAATGTGTTGGTGTGAAAGTAAAACCAGTGCGAGACTCCAAGTCAGTAATACAATTTAATAGGAGAAAAGAGAAAAAATAAAACATATGCAATAATATAAAAGAAACAACCACCGACACAGTCAGAAATACAACCTGACACCCTGTCAGTCAGGGTGTTGGTAGCAGTCCGTATAAAGGGTGGCTGCAGTCCTCCTGGATGACGGATGTGGTTCTGTTGAAGCAGTGCTCCTGTAGAAGGTGCAGTTTTCCTCCGAAGATCCAGCGATGATGTGGAAAAGGTCCGACTTTCCTCTGGGATCCAGTAGAAAGGTCTGCCCTCGGGTCCCAAACCCCAGTTTTTTATCTAGGTAGGAAAGGCTTGGCTCCTGCCCCTGGTTGGGGCATCTCCCAATGGGATGATGTAATCTTATCAGTCACACAATAGGACTTAATGGCCCATTAACAGAATATATCTTCTGGAGGAAGGATGGGTTGTGAATAGATAACGATGATCATCCCCCGATCTTATCAGATGGCACATCAGCAGAGGATATCTCCCACAGAGATAAGGATCAACACCCCTCCCACGTTTTAACAGATGGTGATAGAATACACATTTTTGCATTGTACCCCAGGACACTTGTGAGATGAACTCACATCAGAGAAGTTCAGAGAGAACTGTCTCCCATGGGAGGGACCCCATAGTGCAGCACGGGAAGGACTTCTCTCCCTGAGCAGCAGGGGAAGCCAAGGGTGATGAACTGACCATAACCCCCATTCCTTGTCTCCTTGTGCCACTGGGGTAAGATGTAGAGCTGGGAAGGAGGGAGGGGTGAGGGGAAGGTGTTTTTAAGGGATTATTTTACTTCTCATTATTCATTGATTTTGTCAGTGTAGTTAATTCACTTTATATCTCTAAGTTGAGACTATTTTGCCCTTGATGGTATTTAGTGAGTGATCTCTTCCGGTCCTTAACTCATGAATCCTTAGTTAAATTTTTTCTCCTCTGTCCAGCTGCAGAGGAGAGTGAGTGAGTGAGTGGCTTTGGTGGGTGCCTTATATCCAACCAGCATCAACCCACAACTGTCTTTTTTGGTGGAGAATGTGGGTACTCATGAGGATTTTGAGATAAGGATATTAATTGGAAGAGTTAATGGGTGAAACAAGTATGCCTAGAGGAGCTGGAACAGAGGCTACACAGAGTTAAGGGGAATAAAATGGATATTTATTGAGAGGCCTTCAAAGGCCACACCCTGGCAGTACCAATGCCCCAGTCGTGGCCCCTGCCTGGATGGCTCCAAGATAGAAGCAGAAGAGGGCTTGGTCACAAGATCTCACATCTTTATAGGTTTTAGTCCATTTGCATGCAGGAGTCAACTGTTCAATTAATAGTCTCAAACCGTGAAGTTTCATCCTCCTTGATTGCTTGCCCACCCTCCTCTTTCCACATTGTTTATGCTTAGGGCCTGAAGTTTGAAGAAATTGTCCTTGAGTTCTTAAGTGGAATAGGACTGTTTTGTCTTCATCACCCAAGCACATCAGAAAAGCACATCCAAGCAGAACAGAAAAACTTAAAACTTAAGGCATCAATATTAAACAGTGCTATAGAGTAGAATGAATGTCGGGAATTTTTGTTCTAATTTGAGGGTAGAGGAGTGGATATTGTGTAACTTGTCCATTTTTATTCTGTGTTGTGATGATGTTATTTTGGTTTTGGTGTGGGGAATTTCTTTTTCCTTTCCTTAGTTTAGTTTAGCTGTTTTTGTTGTTCTAAGTGAAGAGCTTGTGCTGAATGTGGATTTTAATGATAATTCTTAAATAAGTGTTTCACAGAGGTGAGAGGTGGAAGCAGGGCCCCTCTCTTCCTTTTAAATATGATATCACAGAGGCATTGCCACCATATCTAATTGGCCCATCCTTAATCAGTTGCATGTCCATCTTTGGAGCCATCAGAGATTGGCTCTGCTGGACATGTTAGAAGCTTCTTGCAGCTTCTCACAGAAACCACTTCTGTGGCCACCCCGCTACCAAAACCCAGGCCATGCAAAACCAACACACATCCCCAAGAGACCTCTGTAATAAATTATTTAGTGATAAATTGTGCTTTAGTGTAAATCTGTCTCCAGTTAAATGGATGGAGTTATTTCAGTGAAGTAGCTTAAGATCTTCATAAATAAAATGTTCCATTTAAGGTACAATTTGATGCTTAGACTTTTGTCAAATCCCTATTTGAAATTTGAAGCTACTCTGCTCCATGGGATAAGTTTCTAAATGTTTGTTTTTATGATATGCTATTGTTATCTTATTAATTAAGGTGACAAATCAATGGTAGCTGTATTGGTTTTGCACAGCCTGGTTTTTGGTAGCAGGGGGGCCACAGAGGTGGCTCCTGTAAAAAAGCTGCTGGAAGCTTCCACCATGTCCAGCAGAGCCAATCCCTGACAGCACTGAGGATGGACGTGCTGCTGGCCAAAACTGGGCCAATGAGAGGTTGGTAACGCCTCTGTGATGACATTTTTAACAAGAAAATCAAAACAGAAGTCACACAGTTTTGCTTCTGGTCAGAGAAGAGGAGGAGGTAAGAATATGTGAGGGGAAACAACATGGTGACACCAAGGTGAGTGTAGAAGGAGGGGGAGGAGGTGCTCCAGGCACTGGAGCCGAGATTCCTCTACAGGCTGTGGTGAAGACAGATGCCTAGAAAAGCTGGTCTGTAACAGGGACTAGACAGAGTTAAAAGGAATAAAATAGGTGTTTATTGAAAGGCCTTAAAAGGATACACCTTGGGCAGTACAAGAACCTGGCCGGGGCTGCACTCAGGTTGAATCCAATATGGATCCCGGTCAAGAGTTTTTACACTTTTATAGGTTTTGGTTCATCTACCTACTGGGGTCAATTGTCCAATTACAGCCCCAGGACACAAAGTCTCAACCCCCTGGCTTTCCCCCTTGCACCTGCTCCCCTGCATCCTTCTCACAGACTGTGTTGTCTGCAGTAGACAGCGGGAGAGAGGTCTCTTTTTTTTGCTTTTGGTTAGTTTTTCTAACCAGTTATGGCAAAGAAGTTCCCTAGACTGTGTTTTTTCCTCATTTTTCTTAAAATTGTTCGAACCTGCTCTAAACTGAAAACCCAGAAGAGCACCAAGAGCTCACACCTGTAGCCCACCAGGCCTGGCCTGGACTGCGGCATTTCCCAGGGCTGGAGGGACTGAGAACAAACTGAGTGAGCCTGGCTGCAAACCACGAAAAAGACTCTTCTAAATTTGTCATCTCTTCGGAGCGGCAAAAAGTTTTGCTGTTTAGTATTGTTCATTTTTGTGCTGGGGAGTGCTTTGCCTGTTAAATAAACAGGTTTTTTCCCACTTCTCTCCAAAAAAATATTTTTTCCCCAAACCAGTTGGGGGAGGGACTGCTTGAATCTGTTTCCTGAAATAAATCCATTCAAAAGTTTCCTCCCAAATTTATCCTAAACCAGAACAAATATTTATTGACGCCCAACACATGGCCCGAGAAAGTGGAAAAAAAACCTGTTCTGACTGCATTTTGGTAGTATTTACTCTATATTGGGGTAAAGCAGTCAGTAACCATGTTGTTTGAATTCATAATGTCTCTCAGGGTGGAGGCCCTCATGTGTCTTGGGTCCCTAAGCTTTTTTGAGGTTTTAATACCTTTCTGGTCTCTAGGCTTATTTTCTTATCCAGAGATAGCTCCGGTAGTGTCCCTAACACGTAGTTTCTTCAGTAGAGGAGCACAAATTAGAATAACTATTGTGCTAGACTCAGTGATAATGATTTATAAAAAGTTTATAAAGCTACTGGAGTTTGTTCCAGGTATGTATGGTTTATAGTTTCTTCATCCTACCCTGCATTCCAGTTCCAATAGCATGTTTTGAGGGGTTATTAGTAATTGCACCCAGTTTGTTAAAGAAGCAGGGGATGAGGCGTTTCGGTCTTTCCTTTCTTTCTTCTCCTTTGAATCTGTTACATCACTTTTGGAGAATGTTCAGTTTCCCCTGGATGTTAAGGAGACCACCTTCCTAGTATTTAATCTGGTAAGCTTCCTCTATATGGTCTACAGTATGTCTAGAGTGAGTGCTGGTATGTCCAGAGGAGCTGATAAGACCCCTGACCCAACAGTAGACCAAGGCGTGGAAAATCCTGAGTGGTGTGGAGAATGGGAGGATATGGGCCAAACCCTGAGGGAATTTTCTGACCCTGTAGTCTGGCACTTTCCACATGAACAAATACAGAACGCAACTGAAGTGGGGAAATATTTGCAAAAGAACTTCCATGATGATTCTAATGAGAAAAAGCTCATTGCAATAAGCTGGGCCCTGGCACCTGCTTATTGCATGCTGCTAGATACTGTAGGGCAGCAGATAGAGGCCAGGGGGCAGGGACATAAATCAGCAGCCACCCCAGTCACTCAGGCTGCTGCCAACACCCCAGTTACTCAGATTGCAACTAAACCAGACAGTGAGCCTAAGCCAGCAGCTAAAACAGACAGTGAACCTAAGCCACTGGCAGTTGCTAATGAGGGAAAGAAGCACAAAACCAAAACCAATCTACCAGCAGACGATGATGATCTGGGGGAAGGACCCTCAAAGCCAGCTCCAGCAACTGACACAAAATCAGAAGTCACTACTAAGTCCTTTTTCCTGAAGGACCTTTGTGACCTGAAAAAGAATTACACTCGATGACCTGATGAATCTATAATTAGTTGGTTAGTCCGTCTTTGGGACACTGCAGGTGAAGCTACAATTCTGGGCAGTACTGAAGCGAGGCATTTGGGATCCCTGTCACATGATCCCGTTATTGACCAAGGAATGATGAGGGGGGCTAACCCTCACAGTCTCTGGACACAGGTCCTGGGAAGTGTGGCACAAAGATATCTGTGTGCAAATGATCTCTATATGCAGCAAACCCAGTGGAAGACCATAGAACAAGGGATTCAACACTTGAGAGAAATGGCAGTGGCAGAGATTGTCTTCTCAGATGACCTAACAACTAGGAATCTAGACTTGGTGTCATGTACATCCATGATGTGGCAAAAACTTGTACAACTTGGGCCACAAGTCCGCTTCTGCTTTAGCAATAATGAAGCGGGATGATGGAGGAGACCGTGCTTGATATGGCAAAGAAGCTCCGAGCATATGCAGATGCTGTGCATGGCCCAACACATGCCAGGATAGCAGCTGTGGAAACATGTCTGCAAAAATTAGAAGATAAAATAGAGGAGAATCACAAGAAACTCAGAGAGGAGATTAAAGAGAACCTTCTCCAAATCTCAGCAGTACAGATCAGAGGTTCTGGTACCCAACGCAGACGTTCTCCAGATAAGGAGAGAAGGTACACCCCACGAGCTGAGCTGTGGTTCTTCCTGCTTGACTGCTGAGAAAACATGAGGAGATGGAATGGAAAATCTACTGCTACTGTGGCTGTATACTGTATATATGTGTATATATATGTATATATAAAAGTATGTGTTTGTAGTTAGAATATATATTAGTTTTGGTAGTAAGCTGACGATATGGGGATAAGGGGTAGAATGTCCT
This sequence comes from Sturnus vulgaris, assembly GCF_052056855.1. NCBI lineage: Eukaryota > Metazoa > Chordata > Aves > Passeriformes > Sturnidae > Sturnus > Sturnus vulgaris. The sequence goes on along the minus strand of NC_142282.1, from coordinate 27,789,924 downwards.
AGGGTGACTTTATGATGCTTCTATCACCCCCAATTGTCTGTTCTATTTATGCTAGATATTGAGTTCTGCATCTTTAAGACTGGTTCCAAAAGCAAAGGGGGGGGGGGGGGGGGGGAGAAGAAGCGTGCAGTTTGCCTACAGAAACTGCACTTGCTCCCCTGCAATTCCTTCTCACAGACTGTGTTGTTTGCAGCACGGATAGCGGGAGAGAGTTTTCCTTTGCTTTTTGGTTCGTTTTTCTTAGCTAGCTGAGGCAGAGCAGTTCCCCGGACTGTGGCTTTTCTTTTTCTTGGAACTGTTCAAATGTGCTCTGGACTAAAAACCCAGTAAAACACTGGGAGCTCACACCTGTGGCCCTCCGGGGACCTGGACACAGCATTTTCCAGAGCAAGATGGACTGATAAGAAACTAAGCAAGCTGAGCTACACACCAAGAAAAAGACTTTGTGAATTTGCCATCTCTTCAGAACAGTCAAAGGTTTTATTGTTGAATATGATTCATTTTTTTATGCTTGTGAATACCTTGCTTGTTAAATAAACAGCTTTTTTTCCACTTTTCTTGAAGAAAATATTTTCCAGAACCAGTTGGGGGAAGTGTAGCTGTGGAAAGGGGTTTTAACCCTTTAAGTGTGGCGGAAATAAGATGCACAGCTACATGGTCGTCTTTCATGACAGAATGAAAGAGAGACAAGTTTATTCAGAAACACACTTGGTTTTATAGCATGACTCGTAATTCCAAGAGTAGAGAAAAGGTGATTGGTTCAGAGAGAAGACACCCCATTCCCAGGGCCTGGTCACGTACCACAACAGGTGTTCTATCTTGTTATTAATTCCTTTTTATTTTGACCAAATTTTCACTTTGGGAGAAATTCTCGCTAGCCTTGAGTTGGACCAGCTTATCGGCTGGGAACAGAGCTGAAAAGCTCCAGCCTGGAATATTTTTCAGGCTGTAATTTTCTTACTTTCTCAATATGTGTCCCTACAGGGAAGGGCCACTTGAATCTGCTTATTAGAGGGACCCCTTTGGAAGTTTCCTCCCAAATTTGCCCTAAACCAGGACACCTAGGAAGGAAAGTGATTTGCCTCGTTGTTGGCAGTACAGTTTATAAGCTGCAAACATAAAAAGTCTATCAAGATCTTCCTCAGTTGGCACTATTTTTGGCTGAGCTTCTTGCTGGGCATTTTCAATTTTCTAGTGGACTCTGAGAAATTGAAAAAATGAGATGGTACATTCATCTGGAAAGAAAATAACATAACACCTGTTTGTGTGAGTGTGTGGGTAGTGCAATTTATTGCCTGCGAGCAGAAGGTGATGCCCAGCACTGTCTTTTTTGTTTTAAGACTTTATTTTTTAGAGTTGAAAGTTGTCTTGGTTTAATTTCGATTTCCCAGCCAATGCACCAAATTAATGTCTTCGTTTTGAGTTGCCAATTTAAATAAACTTATTTTCCCTGTTGTGAGACAGAACCAGGAGTAAAAGAGCAAGGCAGGCATAAACTTGAGAGGGTATAAAAGAAAATTTATTAACTACACAAAGAAAGAGAAAGGAAAAAAAAAAATCAGAATAAGATTTTTCAGATCACTCCTTCCTTCCCTCTCCCAACCTTCATAACAACAAAACAAACATATAACAAATACTTTGGTCAGTCCCTAATTTAGTCTTTTTCAGTTCACTTCTGGAGAGAGAAGCCTCCTTTTGTTGAAAGCTGTAGGGATTTTTCCACAAGAAAGAAGAAGACAGTCCTCTCGTGGTTTTATCTTTCACTATTTGCATCCTCCCGGGAACCTGCAACCGTGACGCTCCTCCCAACTCCACAGCCATCCCAAAGCTGTAGATGTGGGCCATGTCTGTCCCATGGGGTATTACTTTTAAGAATGAAATGTTCGACAGCAAATGTTCTCTCCGTCTCCTTTCTCTTTGCTCAGGCTTCATTTTCAGAAAACTGAAATCCTCTTCTTTTTTCCAGGCAGAAATTCTCAACACAGGTGCTCTTTGGTCAAATTATCTATTAAATGGAACATTTCCATCCCCCCATGTCTTTTTCCATGGTTTATAGGAATATTCAGTACATCAGTTCATCCCTACAATTTTACAAAAAGATTTTCAGCCATTTCAGCATCTTCTCATTCTCCTTCCATTTTAAAAACTTAGCTCTTACGTCACTGACTTCAGAAATCTTCTTATTTCCTTTCATATTCAAAGGAACGGCTGGAGGCTTTGCAAATCTTATCTGTGCACTAAAGAGTTAAAGTTTAACACAACTACAAAAGTTGGGCCAGGCTCAGGCCGTGCAGGGGAGGGCAGCTGAGGTGTCAATCAGCCTTTCTGGGGCTGGGCTGCAGCCCCACGCTGCTCATGGCCACCTTGGCAGGCCTGGCCTGTCCGACAGCAGCAGGAGCCGGGCCCCCCCCCCACCACGCCAGAGCCGCAGGCCCGTGGAGGAGGAAGCCGTGAAGGTATTATCACAGAACTTTTTTCTTCCCCCGGCCATTGGGTCACCTCGTTTGCAAACGGGGCTGAAGCGGCCTCCCGAGCCTCCCCCCCCCGCATGGCGGGGGGAACTCGGGTTGATGTTACCTGCTCAGCCACCGGAAAGACAAAGAGACTCAGTTCCGGATTACCTCCTTCAAAATGTGTGTGCACGGAGCGAACTAACTTTCTCTAATTGGCTGTTGCAGGTGTCCCAACCCCCACAGAGGAAATTCCCTTAGAGAGAACCTCTCTCTGAGTTTCTTCTTCCCAAGTCAACCTATCACAAAAATGAAGACAACTTTCTCAGTGGGCACCTTTTGTGACCGATATTTACATTAGATACGTTTATTTAAGGTACAGGATATCTGCAAGACTGCAAGAATGTGATAGTCCATATAGTTTGGAAGGAAAGATGGAAACCCTAGTGCAGATTAAAATTATGGAGCTGAGCTCAGTGAGACAGCAAAACTGTAAAAGTGCACGCAAGTTGGAAAAAAATAATAACACAAATATTTATGGCTTACATGAGAAAAGGGATGCCCCGCAATGTATTTTTTCTTCTAGGGATTTTTTTAGGGCAGCAGATCCTGAACATATTTCTGCGATACTGGAAGTATAGGATGCTACATCCAGCTGAAAATGAACTTCCATAAGCCCTTCACTGTGAAAGATCAGATAGCTACAGAAGCTGAGTAGTCCCGCCGACCTATTAGCCCTGGTACAGTGGAAGCCGTGGGAGAGAGAAACTTAAGGCAAGAACAAAAGTGAAGACATCATGTCCCACCTTTCCTTTTCCTGGCTCCCCCCCTCCCCCCCCCCACCCACCCCCCCGCGAGAGAACATTATCTTATTGTTTTAAGGTGTAGCCACAACTACTTAGCAGCACCCAGTAAAATTGTGCCTTTGATAGCTCCTAGACATGATCGTAAAAATTTTGATGGGCAAAGCAGGCTCAAACTTTAAAGGGTATAAAGAAAAACTTTATTAACAAAACTAAAAGAATAATAAGAAACAGAATAAAACCTTCAGAACACTTCTCCTCGCCCTACACCCTCTTTTATTTCCTGCTGACAATGTACAGAAACAAATCAGTCAGTTTATCACCTCTAGAATAGTCTTTCTTCAGTTCACTTAGGGAGAGGAGTTTCTCTTGTCATGCTATGGAGACTTCTCCACAATAAAACAGTTCTCTCAATGGAAATCTGCTCACTGAGTAAAAGTCCCTCCCCTTGACTTGCAGCTTTCCCCACAACTGTTTTCGAGGGCTCACTCTTTAGCTAATGGGGTACACTTTTAAGGACGAGCAGTTCAGAAGCAAATGTTCTCTTCATCTGTCTCTGAGATCATCTTCATCTCTGGGAACATAGGTTTTCTTCTCCTTCCCTGAGGGCAAAGGGTCTTCATCACTCATCTCTCTGTTCAAACTTCTCATGGGATCACATCTACTTCAACATCTGCTTACTTTAGCATAAATGCCTTTGCTCATATCTGCAATTTGAATACTTCAACCACTCCATCCTTTTTTATGATTTATAGGGATATTCAATATATCATATTCTATCACCATAGCTTACAAGAGAATTTCAGTCCAAATTAGGGCATCTCCTCATCCCCTCCCATCTGGGACCTGACTCTTTCTTCTTGTCTGACCTCAATGTCTCCATGTTTTTTCTCTGCATGTCTTCACTCTGTCCTTTTATTTCACTCGAGAGAGGATGGAAGGTCTGTAGGTCTCATCTGTGCACTGAAAGAATAAATATCTTGCCCGGGCAGCAGCTGAAGCAGTTGCAGTGGAGTATTTCAGGCCACGTTGGGGGCTGGGCCAGGATAGCAGGGGCCCAGAGAGAAACGGTGGTGGCTGCTCTGGCTGCATGGCTGTTTTCTGGCTTTTGCTGCATTCAATTCCAACCACGGGCTGATGGTCTTCCCTCTCCCTGCCTGGCAGCCACTGGGGCCGGGCCCAGCCCCTTCTGGGCCACACGGGCCAAGGTAGAGGGGGCCTGGCCTGGCCAGTAGCTGCTTCCAAGGCCCAGAGGTTTCTGGTGAGACTCAGCAGCAGCAGCATTCCAGCCAAGTCACATGCCAGTCTTGCTGTGCTGGGGGGAGGGGGAAGCAGCCAGGATTTCAGTGGCCAATGGCCTCCCCTCTCCCACCAGAAACCCCCCTGGTGGTTTCTGGTGAAACTCAGCAGCAGCAGCATTTCAGCAGTGCTGTGGGCCCGCCTGGTTGTGCTGGAGGGGAACCCAGCCTGGCCAGCGCTGCAGCAGGGACAGGGCCCAGCTCAGCCCAGCCCCATCAAGCCCCCGGGCCACTTGTTACCTGCTGAGAAACCGGAAGCAAAAGAGGGATTCCCGAGGTTTTTTTCATCTTTATGTGTGTGTTCACAAAGGCGCATCTAACTTTTTCATTGGTGTAAAAATGTGTGAATATTAAAAATCAGCCCTTGATTGATTTTTCTCAGGTCTAAAGGAAGCTGCCACTGTCCTTACAGGGAATTATTTTCATAACTGGTTCATTTCCTTCCTTACAAAAAAATAAATTAATACAAAACCAGCACAGTACCCTTGGAGGAAAATAATCAAGCAATATTTGCTTTTGAATGGGAAAGTCCCACCTCTGGACGCAAAGTTCAGTTAACCTGGACCATCCTACTGCAAGGATTTAAAAATAGTCCAACAATATTTGGAAATCAACTAGCAAAATACAATGGAAGAAAAACAACAGTGGAGGAGTAGTTTTACAGTATGTGGATGACATTCTGCTGGCAGCAGAGACACAAGAACAATGCCTACAAATGACTATAAGTCTATTGAACTTTCTAGGACAGAATGATTACAGAGTAACTAAAAGAAAAGCTCAAATAGAAAAGACAACTGTGAACTATTTGAGCTTCAGGATGGCTCAACGGCAGAGAATTCTTGGCCTTGACAGAAAGGAAGAAATCTGACAAACTCTAGAACCTTGGAACATCTGAGAATTATGAGGCTTTCTAGGAGTGGTCAGGTGGTGCCGGTTATGGACATTAAACATGGACTTTTAGTGAAGCCTCTCTATGAAGCTCTAAAAGAGACAAAGGAAGGACAATTGGTGTGGACTCCCAAGTGCAAAACTGCCTTCTGAGAACTGAAAAGGGCATTAATGATGGCATCTGCATTAGGGCTTCCTGATTTATCCAAACCCTTTGAACTGTTTGTACATGAGAGGCAACATTTAGCCCCGAGGGTCCTGACACAGAAGTTGGGAACCTGGAGAAGACCTGTGGGCTATTTCTTAAAAAACAGCTGGACAACATGAGCAAAGGATGGCCAGGATGTTTGAGCGCGATTACTGCAACTGTTCTACTGTTCTGAGAGTCCAGGAAGCTCATGACTGGACAGAGCATAACTGTTTTTGTTCCTCACATGGTCATATCCATATTAAAGCAAATGGGTATTTGCTATCCCCCAGCAGGATGCTCAAATACCAAGTTGTGCTTTTGGAACAGGATGATGTGGAATTGAAGATGACAGCAGCCACAAATCCAGCCATGTTTCTCAATACAAAGGCAGTGGATGATGGAGCCCTGGCACATGATTGTTTCCAAACCATGGAACAGGTATATTTATATACCTGTATATTATATATTTACAGGATGAACCAACAGAGAATCCTGATTTAGAATTATTTACAGATGGCAGCAGTTTTGTAAAAGATGGAAAACAGATGGCAGGATACACAGTGGTGACTGCTACTGAGATAGTAGAAGTTCAATGTTTACCAATTAAGACATCAACCCCAAAACCAGAAATAATAGCACTAGAATAAGCATTGAATTTGGCAGTGGGCAAAAGGGTGAATATTTGGACTGATTCTAGGTATGCATTTGGTGTAATTCATGCCCATGAAACTATATGGAAGGAAAGAGGACTGCTATCAGCTCAAGGATCATCTATTAAACACAAAGAAGAAATTTTAAAACTTTTGGAAGAAATTCAAAATCCAAAGAAGGTGGCAGTGATGCATTGCAAACCACATCAATCTGGACAAACTGATGTTATAGAGAGAAACTGATTGGCAGACAAAGCAGCTCGAGGAGTAGTTGAAAAAGGCATCGTAGTGTTAGTGTCACAAAACCAAATTGACATATCTGAATTTAAGCCTAATTATGACAGTGAGGTCCAATGCTTAGCAAATATATTAAAAGCCTCTAAGAATCAGCAGAGATGGTGGGTAAGAGACAGGCAACAGGTTCTAGTTCCACCTCCTATAATGAGGAAAATAATGGAAAAAGAACATAACAAAACCCACTGGGGAATTGAGTCCATGATATCTAGTCTCCCAAACTCTGTACTTAGTGTGGAAATGACTGGAATAGCAGAATCAATAATAGTGAAATGTCCAATTTGTTTTAAAAAAATCCCACAAATAGGAAAAGGCCACATTCTGGAACAATTAAACAGGGAAATTCACCTGGGGATTATTGGCAAATAGATTTCTCTGAACTAAGCAGACAAAATGGATAAAGGTATCTTTTGGTATTGGCAGATACATTTTCCAAATGGCCAGAAGCCTTTCCCTGTCACATCAATGAAGCTAGGGAAGTGGTAAAAATCATGCTTAAAGAAATCATGCCAAGATTTGGGGTGCCACTTGTAATGTCTTCAGATAGGGGCCTACATTCTATAGCAGATGTGATGCAGCAGTTGAGCAAAACTCTAGGTATAAAATGGGACTTACACCTCAGTCAAGTGGGACAGTGGAAAGGATGAATCAGACTTTGAAATCACAAATTAGCAAAATGTGCCAATAAACTTCCCTAAAATGGCCACAGGTCCTTCCTCTGGCTTTTTTGTGAATCAATTCAGCTGAGGTCAAAAACTAAAGTAAGTCCCTATAATCTACTGTACGGACGGCTGTATCAAACACCATCCATTCCCAGAGAAATACATTCAAAGGGAGAAACAGATTAAAATCTATACTTGATTTCTTTAGGAAAAACTCTTGCTGGGGTCAACCAGTTTATAACCCTATTGGGACCAGTTGCTTTGGATGCACCCGTTCACCCATACCAACCTGGGGATTTTGTATATGTAAAGACCTGGAACTCTGATTCCTTGAAAGAAAAGTGGAAAGGACCTCTCCAAGTCCTCCTGGTAGCCTACGCTGCACTCAAGGTGGAAGGAATCGAACCCTGGGTTCATCACACGTGGGTAAAACCAGCAACCACACATCAAACACAGCAGAAACAAGACTGGCTAACAGAGTGGAGGTTTTTTTTAATATATAAATTCTATTGTTTTAGGTATAGGATATGATTTTCTAGGGGGATATTATTTATTGGATCTAGATGAAGATGCTAAATACAGTGGAAACTATGTTGTTAATCTCTGGGAGGGAATATATGATCTTAAAGCTAGTGCAAGATTTTGACAAATTACAGAATGTAACCATGTCCTGGGGTGACTATATGGTCCTGTATCCCTATCATCTGCTTTCTGCCAGATATGAGCCCTGTGCCTTTAAGTCAGATCCAAGAGAGAAGAGGGGGAAGCAGTGTAATTCTTTCGGCGCCTGTGTTCAAAACAGAGATAAGCTGCTCGGGTTTTTTTCCCCAGCTCTTGATTTTCCTTCTCCAGTGAGAGAGACTGAGCTTTTCTTTGCTTTTTAAGCTAGCTTCTCATTTGTTAGCTGAGACAAGAAGTTTTTCCTGGGACTGTGGCTTCTCCTTCTTCTTCTTCTGGAACTGTTCAGCTTTGGTCTGAAACACGAGAACATTGCCTGCCTGCCCTCTCCCCGTCCCATGTCCCATGCTGCGCTGTGGCCCAGAGGCCAGCTCCGGATCAGGAGAGAACTGAGCCACACCTATGGAACAGACGCTAAATCTTTTCAAAGCAGCAAGAGGTTTTATTAGTTAACATTGTTCTTTTTTTTAAATGCCTGTGAGCAACTTGCTTGCTAAATAAACAGTTCTTTTTTCACTTTCTCCAAGGGAATTCCTTTTGAATCTGTGGGAACCTGTGGGGGAAGGGTTGCTAAAACCTACTCTTCTTTAGAGGAGACACAATTTTGGGACATTTCCTCCTAAATTTGTCTTAAACTGGCACAAACCTATATAACAGCTTGTTTGCCAACACCAACCTCTGCAGAAAATCCAGTTCTATGGGGAGCTTTAGTCAGCAATTTGAAAAAAAACCTGGGAACACATGTGGGAAGGAAATAGCACCCATGCCAATTGGACAGAGATGGAAGGAGAATATTCCTTACTAGGGACACGTGAGAATGATACTTGTACTGGGTCTAATGCCCATGCACTCACTAGAATTATTTACTCATTTTCTGTTGCAAGATAAGGATTAAGAGAAGGGTGAAAGCAGGCTCAAAACTTTAAAGAGTATAAAGAAAAGTTTATTAACAGAACTAAAAGAAAATAATAAGAAATAAGAATAAACTTTCAGAATACTTCTCCCCCCAACCATTCTTTCTTTTCCCACTGACAACATAAAGAGACAAAATTTGGTATTTTCAGTCAGTTTACCCCTTCTAAAATAATGTTTCTTCAGTTCACTTAGGGAGAGGAGTCTCTCCTGCCATGCCATGGAGACTTTTCTACAAGAAACAGTTCTCTCCTGGTTTTAATTTCCATGAAGAGCAGCTGCCCAGAAATCCGCAACCATGAAGTTCCTCCCACGGTTTGGTAGTCTTCCCACAACTACCACCATGGGTCATTTCAGCTTATTGGGGCGCAATTTCAAGGATGAGCTGTTCTAATATAGCAAAGAAAGTTCTCTTATCTCTGGGAACAGAGGTTTTCTTCTTCCATCCCTGGGGCCAGGTTTCTCATCTCTCTCATCTCTCTCTGTTCAAGCTTCTCATTAGATCACAGCTACTTCAACATCTGCTTGCTTCAACACTGGTGCCTCTGCTCATGGCTGTGGTTAGAATGCTACATCTCCCCAATGCATTCCATGAGTTACAGGGAAAAAAAGTCTTATGTATCAATTATATCTCCACCATAGCCTTACAAGAGAATTTCAGCCCAAGACTTAGGCATCTCCTCATTCTCCTCCCATCTGGGATTTGACTCCTTCATTGACCTTGGTGTCTCCATGTTGTTTTCTCTAAGTGTCTTCACCCTTTTCTCTCACTCAACAGAGGATTGAAGTTTGCAAGTTTCATCTGTGCACTGAAAGAGTTAACATCTCTCCTGGGCCTGTGGATGGTCATGTGATCTCTGCTGGGCAGTGGCCACTCTGGCTGCAGGGCTGTTTTCCAGCCCCTGCTGCATTCAATTCCAGCTGCAGGGCTGCTTTCTTGAGCAGGGCTGCAGGGCTGCCTCTGTTCTTAGCTGCAGGATTTTCTGCGATGCCAGCAGGATGGTTCAGCAGCTCGTGGCTGGAGTGGAGCCCAGCTCATCTCTGCCCGAAGCCAAGTGGAGCTGGCCACGGCTGGAACTTGACAGCTGCAGAATCTCAGCTGAGTTGCGCCATGGATTGACTTGGCCGTGTGGCCCAGCCTGGCCAGTGCTGCAGCAGAGCAGGGCCCAGCCCAGCCCCTCCAGGCTGCGTGGGCCATGCAGCAGAGCGGGGCCTGGTCTGGCCAACGTCCAGTTGCCTGTTCAAAAGCCCGAAGCAAGAGAGATTTTCCCAGGGTTTGTTTGTTTTTAAGTGTGATTTCACAGAGGAATGTTCAGCTTTCTTAAGTGTTTTAACAGGGTGTCAGTATTCAAAACTAGCCAGCTGATTGGTTCTGTCAGGTCCAAAGGAAGATGGTAAGGTCCTTACAGGGAATCACTTCTGTAGCTGGTGGATTTTTTCCAGTTAAGGAAAAACCAAACTATGTTAAACCACGACAATACTGTTGAGAATTGTAATATCTCAAAACCAGATCTGAAAATAACCTCAGGAAATATCTATTGGCTGACAGATTGCACCCTTGGGGATGTCAAATACCAGAAATATGGAATAGTCCTCAAACAGGACAATGGGAATATATCCAGCCAGTTGAGTGGTATCTAGACTGGGAAGGGAGTCCAGGCCTCCCAGAGGACCCCTTATGGGTCAGTATAAAATATTCTGATTTAATAAGGTCAGGGCAAAAAGATCCAAGGGCAAAGAAAAAGTGGAATTGAACTCAAATATTCACTTGCACTAGTAGGAATCCTGAGGTACAGTGGCTCATGACTGTGGCACAGGCTCTAAGACTGAGATGTGTTTCTATAAATTATTCTACCTTTCTTAATGACACCTGATGTCACCTAATAAACAGTGAGACTTGGAGAGATATAGACTGTCAGCAGGACGTGGTCAGATCATTAGGACTCATAGTACAGGTGGGAAGTAATGGAATTTGGACCACGCATTTGCCCTTGGGAGAATCAAGAGTACAATTGACGCTGAGACTATTAACATTATGTCCTTCGTGGAAGGAGCCACCATTGGGAACCCAACTATGGGGAAAAGTTAAACGTGATGAGACTTGGAAACATCCCAGTACAGGAACCATAGTAGGATGGATTTTAGAATCCATCTTTATTCGGCAAATATCCACCTTCAGGAATAGGCTGGCCATACACAATTTGACTCTACAAATGGAAACTTTAGCAAATGCAACTCAGTTGGGGTTTACTGAAATAAATGAACAATTGCAAGCCATGACTAAAATGACCTTGCAAAACAGATTTGTTTTAGACCTATTGCTGTTACATGAACATGGATGATGTGGTTATTTGAATTTAAACAACAATACTTGTAAGCACATTCCAAATGTGACTGCTAAACTGTATGAGCAGATAGGATAAAATTTGTTGCTGCATCTAGCAGAGAATTAAGGGCAGAATTAGAAAGTAACTGGTTAAACAAAATATTTAAAGAAAGATTTGGATTTTCTCTGACTGGTTGGTCGGCCTCACTTTTACAAAGTGTAATTGTGATCATAGTAATAATTGTGATTATGATGCTTGCTTTAAGCTGCATAAAAAATGTTGGAGTCAGTAAGTCAGGAGTTTCTCTGAATCCTTTGGAGAGAGATCAGAGTGCAGGGATTGAATTAAAACCTTTGGATGGATTGAAGTATGTTAAGCCACTCACACATAAGGCAGAGGTGAAAGTTTAGGTTTTAGCATAAGTGAACAAGCAAGCAAGGAAGTAAGTAAATGGAATAAGTTTTAAGTGCTTTTAGTAAGTAAAAGGTCTTAGATGCCAGAGAAGTAGTACATGTTCTACTGAAGGTTGAAAAACATACTGGTGTTTCCTTAGAGGCTCCAAGAACCCAGCTTCAGACATAATAGAGTTAGAGTTAAGAATATTGCTTACATTTTCCAGTTAGAACAAGATAGGCCATGTACGTAGTTTATACGTAACCTGGCATACTAAGAAACCAGAATTCTAATAGGTTAAGAAGTAGTGGTCCGAGTTTGTGTCTTAGCTTGTTGGGAAGTTTCTGTAAAAGAACATGCATCAGGAAGAGCTGGTGCTCTATGCCATGGCTTTATGCCATTGCTTTTTGCCACTTGCTTTTATGCCATTGCTACAGTTCTGTTGATTCAAGAAGCTAAAAAAATTGACTCTGGGACAAAAGATGACTATTTGCTACACATGCTTACAACTGTTTTAGAACAAAAATGGAAATAAATCATTGGTTGTCTGCTAGCAGAATGCTAAAATATCAGGTTCTTTTGGAACAAGACAATGTTGAACTCAAAGTAAATTCTGCACTTAATCCATCTGGTTTTAGATCCTCAGAAAAAAAGGAGAGGAATTACAACATGACTGTTTACAAACCCCTGAACAAGATCACTCTAACAGAGAGTATTTGAAGGATGTTCCCATAAAAGATCCAGATATTCTGGCAACTCAGAGCTTGTAAAAGCTTGCCCATTGCTTGCTTCTGTACAGAAGGTTGAACTTATTGCTTTACAGAAGGCATTGTAATTGTCTGAAGGAAATATAAAATGGCAAAAGCTGAAAAAGGCATCTTGGTAATAACTCCTACAAATTAATAAATGACCACCACCAGGAATTACAATGAAAGGAAATTGTACAGGAGATTACTGGCAAATAGATTTCTCTGTATTGCCTCGACAGGAGTGATATAGGTATTTACTGGTGTTAGTGGATACCATTTCTGGTTGGCCTGAAGCTTTCCCCGTCACACCAACAAAGCTAAAGAGGTAACTAAAATATTGCTAAAAGACATAATACCCAGATTTGGGGTCTCATTAGGAATGTCATCAGACAGAGGACCCCAGTTTGAAGCTGAAATTGTACAAACTTTGTCCAAAACATTAAGAATAAGATGGGACATACATATTCCATGGAGACCACAATCTAGTGGGAAGGTCGAGAGAATAAATCAGAGCATAAAGAGGCAAATGAGTAAAATTTGTCAGGAATCATCACTTAAGTGACCAAAGGCTCTTCCCCTGGCATTGCTGAGAATTAGAATTCATTCAAGCTCTAAAGAAAAGGTAAGCCCATATGAAATACTCTATGGGAGATCATATCAGGCTGTAATTATATTCAAGAAAGTAACATAACAGGGAACCACAATTTGTGGGAGTATGTAATACCTTTGGGAAAAAAAATATCATCTTTGCATAGGTTTATTGTTTTAGGATCACCTGTTACCTTGGATGTCTAAGTGCATCCCTTTCAACCAGGAGATTGGGTGAATCTTCTAACCTGGAATGATGAATCTTTAAAGGAAAGGTGGAAAGAACCATTTCAAGTTTTGTTAACCACCCATACAGCAACCAAGCTTGACAGAATCCATCCACGGATTCATTACAGCAGACTTGAAGCATCACCAAAGTTGGAATGGAAAGTAAATCAACTAAACCTCTACAATTAAAGTTTATTAAGATCCCACATGAACTGTGCATGGGAGGACTTTGTGAGTTATTGGGAAATAACATGTTGTGTTGGTTTTGCATGGCCTGGTTTTTGGTAGCAGGGGGGAGGCACAGAGGTGGCTTCTGTGGCAAGCTGCTAGAAGCTTCCACCGTGTCTGGAAGAGTCAATCCCTGATGGCTCTGAAGGTGGATCTGCCACTGGCCAAGGCTAGGCCAATTAGAGATGATGGTAATGCCTCTGTGATAACATATTTAAGAAGAAAATCAAAATAAAGACAGGCACAGGGGTTCTTTTTTCTATTCAGAGAAAAGGAGGAAGTGAGAACATGTGAAGGAAAGAACATAGAGACACCAAGGCCAGCGCAGAAGGAAGGGGGAGGAGATGCTCCAGGTGCCAGAGCCAAGATTCCTCTGCAGGCTGTGGTGATGACCATAGTGAAGCAGGCTGTACCCCTGCAGCCCATAGAGGTCCACTGGGGATGCAGAGATCCACCTGCAGCCCATAGAGGCAGTGCCCATGCCAGAGCGGGTGGATGCCTGGAGGAGGCTGTGATCCAGTGGGAGACCTGGTGGAGAGAGAGGGCACTTGCTTCCAAGCTGGAGCAGCCTGTCCTTGGAGCACTGCACCCCATGGAAGAGTGACCCACGCTGCAGCAGTTTTGGGAGGACTGTGTGCTCGTGAGATTGGAACCACATTGGAGAGGTTTGTGGAGAACTGTCTCCCATGGGAAGGGACCCCACCATCTCACAGGGGAAGGACTCCTCCCAGAGCAGCAGAAGATCTCAGGTGATGAACTGACCAAAACCCCCCATGCCCTGTTTGCTGTTGGTGCGAAGGAGGGAGGGGTTGGGGGAAAAAAAGGTGGTTTTGAGGGCTTATTTTACTTCTCATTATCCTCATTTGACTCTGTCAGTAATAAATTAACTTTGTACTTCTAAGCTGAGCCTGTTTTGCCCTTGGAGTGTTTTCTCACAGTCCTTAACTCATGAACCTTTCGTTTAATTTTTTTCTCTGCCCAGCTGTAGCAGGGGAGGGTGGGCCAGCAGCTTTTGTGGGTGCCTGGCATTTGGTCAGTGTCAAAGCACAACACGTGTGAATGGAGTTATTTTACAACGGTGCTTGCATTTCCATTTGGATTAAATTTTATATATTTCTATTCAAAGCAATATAAAGTTTTAACTCTGATTTATCTTGTTAAGTGGACTGAGTTTAACAATACCACTGAGATCAAGTCTGGGAAACCAATAGAGCTTCAGTTTCCACCTGAAATTGATGTAGGAAGTAATAAAGAGCTAATCTGAGTGATTGTTGGATATGTGCTCATATGCCTGAACATTTGGGAAAAGGAATACATTTAATCAGAGTTCCAATCCCCACTGATATAAAATGGGCAACATGGTGGGTAAGTACCTCATTTAATATACATCAAGAAGGAAAAGATCAGGAGTGGGATCTGGAGACATCACCTTACCCTAGCACATGTATAAACAGATGTAATCTCACAAAAAGGACTAGACAAAGTAGATTGCATCAGCATTACTTTTGTAGGAAACCATATGAACTGTAGTGTGATCAGATTTTCTTAAAAGCAAACAAGAAATTATGTTTTCATGAGAACTTTGTGCTGCGCTTTTAGATAAAGGCAAGGTAATGCAAGTGGCACAATCACCAGTATCAAGTTTAAGCTGGTTGTAGGGTCCTCTGTTATCATGAGCTGGTTGAGTTTATTCTGTGGCCAAGGGATTGGTGCAGCACTGTACAGGCCTGGGCCTGCTCAGGTTAACTGTTATGTGAAAAGGCTTTACCTTGGAACTAGTAGGGTTTTGGGAAAATCTTTAATTGTAAGAAATAGTGTTTAAGTCTTGTGAATTCATTTAGCTTTAACCCACAGTGCTTAGTCCTGCATTAATGTGTGCAAGTGGTTATCTTAGCCCTAAAGACTGTGAGCCTGAGCAACACTGATAAGAAGGTATATCTTGGCCAGACCACATCACTGGGATGCATTCAAAGAGAAGAAACTTTTTTTGGAGGCTTGTGACAAAAAAAGGATAATTTGAGGAATGGGATGTTCCCCAAACGACCACCAGAGACCCTCAAAAGACCCCTACTGTAATGTAAATAAGATCTGAGAAGTTATTTAATTATGCAAAAGAATTTGAAGGGATGTTTAGCATATATGTGTGAGTTTCAAGAAATGTAATGAATACGTATAAGTTACATAGATTTAAACTAGTTTGTTAGTGAGCTGTGGTGCATGGGTTATGTGGAAATATCCCCCTCATGCTTGTCATCGTAAATAAAACTGATGATGCTTTCTAATACTGAAATTAGTGTTAGAGAGTTTTATTCACGATTTTTGGTGACAAGGGTACTTTCACTTTAGTAGCCGTAATCTCAAATATTACAGTTACCAAGAATTTGAGGGCTGATCTAAAATTAACCAAAAGAATTAGCAATCCTTTGATTAAAGAGATCCACCACTTTCCATTCCATTGCCAGATGGTTTATCCCCTGGTTAGGAGTTAATGAATTGGAAAAAGCAATTGTGAATATTTCAGCATTAATCGAAATAATTGGAAATCAAACTGCAAGTGCTCTATGGAGAATACAAAAAAAGTATCAGTAATCAGGAAGATATCAGTTGAGAAGCAAATGAGTCTGGTTTGCCTGTGATGGCAAGTGCTGAGTGATCTCCCTGTCCTTATTTCAACCCATGAGCCTTTTGCCGTCTTTTTCTCCCCCATGTTCTGCTGAGGAGGGGAAGGGATAAGGCAGCTTGGCTGGCATCTGATGTCTAGCCAAGGTCAATTCACCAAAGTAATATGTTAAATTAAAACATTAGCACTCTTTATAAGTGAGGGTCAGATTTTAAAATGTGGATTGGCTGTGTCTTGATCAAATTCAATTAAAATGCAGAGCTACTTGAAGCGATTTTTAAATTTTAATGTGTTTCCCCTTTATTTTATTTGTATTTTGGCACTGCCTCAAACAGCCCCTTCTCTGGGCCCCACTCATAGTGGGCGTGGCCTGGTATTGCTCCTCAGGAGCTGGGATGTGGCGTCACCATGGGCAGTAAGATGGCGGCTGCCACTAGAGTCGTACAGGTAGCGGTGCGCGGCTTGCGGACCGGGAGGTGGTTAGGGCGGCTGGGGCCTGGAACCTGGCGCGGGTGGCAGGCCTAGCTTCGCGCGCGGCGGCCGCGGCCTGAGGTGGCCGAGGCCCGAGGCGCCGCTGGAGAGGCTGGTGTCCTTGGAGCGGGGAAAAAAGCATGCGGCGGGGCCGGCCCGGTGGCGCCGGTCATTTGATTCCTGTGCCTGGTTCTAGTACCAAAGGATGTTACTGAGCAGTCTGCAGGCTGCCCCTTTTCGGTCACTCTTCAAGAAAGGAGGGCGCTAATCATTATCTCCTTTCTAAGCCATCCTACTTCCCTTCAAAGATGAAACATAATGTCTTCTTGAAAAGACATTTAAAAAATAAGCACAGTGGCTTTGAATACCAGACGTTATAATTTATAGGGGTGTTTTTCTTAATGGAACTAGTCAATCCCAGCCAGCCAGCTGAACAAATATGTACAGGTAGAGAGCACTGCTAGCAATTTCACATGCTAAAACGTCATCATTCTATTTTTGCTACTGTAGTAGCTATTTCTGCATACACATTGCTGTGAGAAAAGGAAGAGAATGCTTATTCCTGTTCTGAACACTAGGGTGGGGTAGTGCCTTTAAAGGTGAAATTTCTCCTTGGGTAAAAATAAAATTCATGTAGTAATTTTAGCACAGTGCTGGTGCACAAAGCAGCAGCATAGAAGTGGTTGTTTAATTTGTTGTACGTTCCATTTTATTATTGTAACGCTAATGTTTCTCTAGAAATATATTTCATTCTCCCTGTTTCTCCTACTACATTGTCTTGTTCTAGGTAGTCAAGCCACATACTCCCTTGATAAAGTTCCCAGACAGAAAAAGTAGTCCCAGACCTAAAAGTAAGTATTTAAACTATAGATACAACTTATGGCGTATTTCTTTGCATAAACTGTTGTATATAAAAATCAGCACACGATTTTTCTGCAACTATGCAGCTCAACTGATTCTGAGCAGTTTCTGAATCATCATTGTTTTAGTTTGAAGGCTTCCTTTTCAGACTCTATGCAACTGTGGGAATATAATACATGCATGCCTTTATTTTTTGGTCAAGGCAGAATCACAAGGATTTCTAGTGATGTTTTTCTACTTATATAAGAAGTCACATTTTTGAAAATACTAATATTTGCCTGAAGTGATAGTATCCAAGTGAATTTGAAACAGCCTTAGGTATTTAGTGATCTTTGCAGAAAATGATATTACATTTTCCTCATCCTTTTTTTTTCCTAATTGGACTGTGTGATGGTGGTATTTAAAACCTTGATTTATGGCTAAGAGCCATTCCACTGTACATTTTAAGAAGTGTTTCTTTGTGCTAATAATTAATGCGGAGAAAAAATTAATTTCATTGCAATCTTTGACATTAATTTTTACACCTTTAGCTATGTTTATATTTATAGGAACCTCAATACTGTTACATTTAGAGCATCAAAATTAATAAGCTATATGTTGTTTTAATATTCCTTTTGAGTCAATAAAGCATTTGAAACGAAAGTAGTAGATATTTTAAGAAGCTCTGTTGTTATTCTCACTTCTTTAGAAATGATACCATACTACATATTTGCCACAGCATTATATTTAGGATTTAGCTTTAAGTTTAGTTTATCCATTAACACTGCAAAGTATCTACAATGAACATCAGTGCCACTTCTGACTTACCTGTGAATTCTTCAGGAACTATATTCTGTGATAACTTTCAGTCAGAATTTTGTATATTGTGCCCAGTTCAGCCAATTGCACCACCTTCCATGCCAGTGAATTGCTTTCTCAAAGGCTTAAAAACATGTTACTTAGCTTATGCTTATCTTTGCATTGCAAGATTACTGTGGCTATATATTTTAAGTATGTTAGACCTTTCTACATTAATTTCTGCTGCCTCACTAGTAAATTGTAATCTACTTCACTTTGCTTGAAAGCTGTAGCAATAACTGTTTCGCCATACCAGAATATTGCTTCTACATAACTACACAGAGCTCTGCAGATCAAGACTATGCTTTTAGGGATGTGAGTGCTTTAAAGGCCAGCCAAATTCTATTATCATATTACAACTGTAACATGATGGTCTCAAACAGGGAAGGGAAAACTAGTAGGGACTGTATCTGAGCTTAAGCAACAGCAGTATTAGGTCAGGTATTTTTAGTCTTCGGGTTTTTGATTGGCTAATGCTTCTATTGCAAATACACTTCAGACTTTAAAAAATACAATAGAAGAAAATCTTAGGCAAATCTCTAAATATTTATGTGGTATATAAAACAAATTCAGATAAACTTTCTTTTTTTTCATATATAAGGTATGCTGCTTCTTCAAAATATTTTGTAGTCATTACTAGACAAAGCTATTATAATCTGTGTGTTGTTTTCTTCTGTTTTCATGCTCTGTTCCCTTTGCCTTCTGCTCTTAAATTTTAAAATTTTGGTTTAATGGCATGCCCCCTGTTCAGATTCTGCTCCCTCTGATGGGTTCTCTTCCTCCTTGCTGTTTGAGACCTTACTTTCTCGATGCCATTTTGTAATATTAAGAATAGATATAGCATTCTATTACACGTTGTGGTATGCTGTAGTTGTGAGCTTGCTTTCTCTAAGCCTCTACCTCTTTTTCATTTGTTTGTCTTTACAGTTGCAGTAAACAAAAAGCAACATCTTAGTTGGATGTTAGTTATTTATCTTTATGTAACCCCCTCCACACACATTTGAAACTTCATGCTGCTTCTGCAAGTACAGCTTCCCAGTGAAAAAGCCTTTGTTAGGATCTATGTTGATTTATCTTCTCTTTCCACATCCGTATTTCTGCCATTCAAATATGCTTTCTTTTACTTTCAGAATTTTTTCACTGTGTTCTTGGTATATTTAACAACAATAAAAACAGCTTGTGAGAAGTAGAGTATCTTTTATTTTTTTTTAATTTTTTAAAGTATTTTTTATAATGAAGAACATTGTCAGTAACTGGTAACTTTTATTGTCTGCTCACTAATTAATTTTACAGTCTTGTTATATTTCTGTAATGGTTTTGCAATCTGGATTTCAGTACTGGAATCTCTACAAACAAGTATGCCATATCTTGGTGCTTCAAAAGCACAGAAGTCTGTAGGAGGCAGATCACCAGGATTTCAAAATATTTCACCTGTTAGTAGAGTACAAGGTATACCAGACAATTTTGAATTAACAAGAACCTTACCTCAGAAGTACAGACGAAAACTAATGTCAGATGAAGAGATTGAATATACTCAAGTAAGTTTCATTTATTGTTGTGTATTGCCTATATTTACCTAGTATTTATCTTATTTCTATACCTCCTTCCAAGTTTAAAACACGATATTACATTTTAATTCTTGGCAAGTGTGTACTCAGAATTTTCACTGCTTTGATGCACAGTACCCAAACTACAAAATCTTCATACACAAGGTACCCAACTCTCACTAATTAGTAGCTTGTGGTATCACTAATTAGAGATAGACATGCAGACGGCTTGTGATAGTCATAGCCTACATTAATCACAGTCACTACCTGTTGTGTAACAGCTGTTTAATGTGTAATTTGAATATGTTGTACAGGAGCACAAGAGTCTGTTCTTAGACCAGCAAAGGCTATTACCAGGCAACTGAAGTCCAAAATATTAATCAAGCTAGTTTTTATAAATGACTTATTAGTAAGTTACCACTTGTATTTCTAGCAGTAGAAACATTTTATTAAACTTGATATAAATGTTTTCTGCAATATTTGCAAATGTGCCATTGTACATAAAAGGCAAGAAAAACCTGCTTTTGTTCTGTAACGATTTTCAGTTGTAAACATTGATGCTTAAAAAGGGAGAATGCACAAAATATGAAGAACTGGAGAGATGGGTGTGAGTTTGAAATGAAAAGACAGCTTTGTTAAATTATAAGGACACCTACAGTGTGATCATATTAATAGAGGAAATCACTTTTCCTTCATGTATATCAGTATGGTATTATAATTAGAAATAAAATTAATCATTTTGCATAGTAATACGCTCCTTGACTTCTAGCATAAATTTTCTAATGGTGAGGTAAATGGTAAAATAATTTTATTAGCAAAATAATGAGTTGAGTACCTTTCTGATTTCTCATAAAGATTATAATGGCTGACCTTGGGTTTGTTTCTGCTTTGGAATTTGGGCAGTGAAAATAATTCTAAAACTTCTGTTTACTACTGCTGTTTATCAGACCTTTCTAAAGTAAGAGTCGTGTTTCTTCAGAGTGGGAGAACTGGAAGAAGCTATAAATATAGGTTGCAGGTATTGAACTTTCTGTATTCTCCCCTGAAAAAATTGAGTTCTTATGGGTAGATGCTGATACTTTGACACTCTGTGCATGTTCCTATACAGGTTAAAAATCAATGTCTAAATCAAAAATTAAAATTAAAACCCTATTTGTTAATCTAGAACAGTGAAAAATATTTCATCTCCATTTTCCATTCTTTTAGTGAAATACATTTAACTATATGCTTTTATTTTACAGCGTGGAGGTCCAGAATAAATATGGAAGATTGTTTGCCACTGTTGAAGAATGAAATATTATATTCAAAATAAAGGCATTTCCTTAATATTATGATTGTGATGCTGGTTTGGGTTTTGCCTTTTTTTCTTTTATATGTTCTCTGTATTCTTCACACATATATTTGTAGCTCTGTAGCCTATTGTATTAGTGACTCGTTTTCCCAGTACTTTTCCATGGCCTTTCACTATGCAGAAAGACAAAACAAATTCCAGAGCTCAACGCCCCCAGAGGTGCAGGGCCCCCGTGCTATCTTGGTTCTTCCTGGGAACCAAGGTTGAGAACTCTTTGAGATACATTTCATGGACAAAGTATAGCTAGTACCAAGGGGGGTGGGGGGGGCAGAGAAGGGGCTTGACCTGGGGAGAAATTGAATCACCACTTGTCCTCCTAATTGGTGCTTTTTATCAATTATGCTAATTTCCTAAAACCTATAAAAATGTACTCACCCCTGGCAGGGGGGCTTTTGTGGACATCATTCCATAGCTGCTCCTGAAGGCCTTCAAATAAAGATCTGCTCTTATATTACCTCCTTACTAAAATTATCTCGAGTTTCATTTCCAGGTTGGGAAAAAGGCAACAGGTATACTAATAGCTTTAATAAAAACCCATATGAAGAGTGAGAAGGTTGACACAACACACTATATATTAACTTGTTATTGAGGAAGCCATCAACCAAAAATCTAACTAACATTTTGTAAGAGCCGAATGAGGGATATGGGGCTCCAGGTGGATCTTTAAAATGCTGTTTATTGTATCCAAATGATACAGCAATTCACGGGTCGTGGGTGACAAGAGCCCAGCCCACAGCCTTTTCAGCCACAGCTGTGGGTTTGTCTGAAGCCAACTCTAGTTCTGGTTACAATGTATTATATACTTTTCATTGTAGAGCATCTTAAAACATGACAACCAATCAATACTTTTACTATTACCTATCCTAACTACTAGCATTACCATATTCATGTTACTATTTTCCAATCACAAAAGGTTAGTGTGTTACAGTGTAAGCTAGAAGTTCTTTTTCAATTTTCTTGCAGTGGAAAATTCTGAGATCTTTTCTCTACTTGCAACATTGGCTTTCTTGTTTGTCTGTGAAAATCTTTTTGCTTGTTAAAAACATCTTTTGTTTGAGGTGGATTTATCCTTTGCTCTAAGTCATAAAAGCCCCTTCCAACTCACTTGCTCTTTGCCTTCTAGTTACCCAGTAAGACTGGCTCAGCAATTCTTTTCTTCTATATCAAAACTTGCTATCATTTCTATTCCTTCTTCAGATTCTACATTCAAAGATCTTTCTGTTATACATACATATCTGTGAGACCTTCCTGTCAAATCCTTATCCTTCACAACAGCATTTGATGTCTTTTTCTAATTAGCCATTTGTAAATTCTCCAATAGAACTGAGTTTTCCATTTAAGAATATTCAAATGTCTCATCAGGGTTGATTTTATGGGCAGAAAAGGGACACAGAAGTATTCTCAAATATTATTAAGACTGTTTGGGATTTTTTTTTTCAGTAGTTTTGCACCTGAATATCAGATTGAGGTTGGGAAAATAAATATAGAAGTAGGGAATATTTAAATTAGTAGCTGTTTCAAAAGAGAGCCCTTTGGGTCTAATTCCAGGTAGAAGTCCACAATATACCTGATCTCTAGGCTTAATTTGCATAGTCCTTAATATGCCTAGTCCATAACTAAAGCCTTTCTTTCATGTGGCAAATCAAAGTGAGTTATGGTCTACCTGTATATCTCAGGCTGGTACATCCAATGGCCTTGGCTTTAGCCTTTAATCACGCAGCTTTCGACCAAGGGGCCACGGAGTGCTGTAACCTATACATGGAAGAGCAGCTGCACGTTCCCCTCCCCAGTCTTCCCCAGCACTAGAGAGAACGGTACTGATTGCTTCATCACCACTCTTCTCCTTTGCAGGCAGCTCTCATGAGCCGCTAGCGTGAAACTGCGTAAGAGACAGGTGGGGTGGTTAGGGGTGTGGTGGCGCCGACAAATTCTCCACCCCTCTGTCTTTCCCCTATTCTCCTGCCCCGGCAGCAATGAATGTATGAGTGCGTGCCAAGTACAACGAGAAACTTGACTTCTTTGGGAGGGACAAGTTCATATATACAGAGCTCCTTAGCCCCCCCGACCCACACAGTGCTGGGGGTCTCCTCTGTCAGGAAAATTATTCCACGATGTCAGAGGTTTACATCCAAAATGGAGACAGAGGAGTCCTGTAACTTTATTCGAATAAAGGGAGAGGCCATGGGACATTTCCCATGGGATCTCTCAAATTGCTGGAATACATAGCATCCTTTTTATCCTAATTTCCCACCCACATTTTCTTCTCTCTTTCCCCATTGGCTGAGATACTTGAGAGGTACAGACTTCCTGCATTGCCTAATACAGACCCCCTTTATCTTTGTATCTCTATTCTTTTTCTCCAAGTCCAGGAATTTAGCATGGCCTTGGGTGAGCAACAGTCCGTCAATTAGTGGAATTCCTCTGGAATTCACGGTTCCACCCATTGCTTATTTCATCTATCAATATCTGGCTTTATCTACCAGCAGGCCCACTTCAATGCTGTTCATCTGTCTTACACAGCTGCATCCCATTAGGGATGAGGCTCGGCTGGCCACAGCCCTATTCCTTATTTCTCACAATTTATTCTCCCGGAGTTTTGTAGTTTGTTTCTACTTGATTTTGTAGTTTGCCTAAACTTTGTAATTTACATGTTATAGTCCGGTTTTACTTTGTAACTGGCATTCATACCTTTGTTTTAATTGCTATTTAGACCATTAGCTTGCAGTAGAACATTGATAACAAGAGGCTGAGAAAATGAGCAAAACTCGCCAGCTGTGGCTTGATTACAATGACCTAAGAGCTTCAGAACACTAAATAAGTAGAAACCTGTCCAGATGAAAGAGTCCTGGGTCTCACTTGGCTGGGGCTAATTGCATGAATCCTGCAGTACCAAGATAAAGGGGTGATAACTCAGCGTGACAGTTCAAACAGAGGACATAATGAGAAAGACAAGGAAATCATATAAAATCGAAGTAAGCAGCCCAAGAACCCCAGAATAAAAGCACTGCAGTTCAGAATATCAGACAGTGGATGGCAATCTTGCTCCACAAAAACATAAAGGCAAAAAATCCACAAAAGTCTCAGGTGACGCACAGGTTAAGTACCAAGTGGAGAGGGTTTGGGGAAGTCATTTGAATGTTAGAATGTATATAAGCCCGAGGGAACAATGCCCAAGCAGATGCGTTCATGGAGGGACACCCTGAATACCATCCCGATATCAAATAAAGGAATGCTTTCTTAACAGTGTCTCACTATTAGGTGATTTTCTTTGAATCAACTATAGCAAATTAGGGAGAGGCTCCAGACTACAGGGGCATGCTAGTTTAGCCTCTGCAGAGACTTGGACTTTGACATCTCAGGCACAGCCATCAAGTCATGGAAAGCAGCTCCTCGGGCTGGAGAGGTGTCAGTGCCAGGGCCTTCTCTCAGGAGGAGGCTATGAAAGCCTGATGTCAGGACAGTGGTGGGGGAATCAATCTGCCTCCCCCAGCCACCCCCCCCGCACAAGGCCGACCCTCTCACCTTATAATCACAGTATCACCCCACCTCACAACAGGGCCCCATCATTGTGTGCAGAAGGTAAGACAGGGCTAGGCCAGTACACAGACCAGGCAGAGGCCGCCAAAGCCAGTGTTGCTGCAGGCAGCCCCAGGACCAGGGGGCTTCCCTCCATCACAGCCCTACCCAAGTCACAAGAGGGCCATCACAAGAACCCCTTGACCATCTATCAAGAAGCAGCTGGGCCCAGCCGACCTGTCAGGGGTGAAAGGAATCAGAGGAATGTGTCTTTACAGACTGTGGGCCTGCTGATAGATAAAGCCAGATATTGATAGATGAAAGAAGCAATGGGTGGAACCGTGAATTACAGAGGAATTACACTAATTGACAGACAAGTAAAACCCCAATAATCATGGTCTTCTCTTACAGCCTCTGTGGCACAGTATGATTTTGTATGTGTATAGGCTACCATCCTTAAGGGATCCTGCATCAGATTGCCAACTTTCCGGTAAAGAACCTTTGCTCTCAACTCTTCAATTCCATTCTAATGGAAGAATTTTTAAAGAGAAACTGAGCACTCATCCTGGAGTCTCCCAGTTGGACTGAAACAGTTGTGATTTACCTGGCCTTCAATGGACTACTGTCCTTCAAGAACAGTCGTTCAGCCAATTACTTTTAGCCTATACAATGTGTAGCTATAGTTCAAATACATTAATAATTGTTGAGTTTGAACGGCGTGGGATGCGAGACAGGAAAACCCCACACTGTGATCTATGTGACAAAAGCCTTTATTGAGTTCTGACCTCGCTTTTTATACCCCTTTCAATGTTCCCGGGCAAGCGTCTGTGATTGGCTCACAGATCGGGCTGACCAATAGCTCTCTGCAGCCAGGGCTGGAACTCATTGGATTAAATCCTTATCTGTCTCTAATCTTGTCCTATCTCTGTTCTTTGGGGGCTGGCCTTTTAAGCCAGGCTGCTTATCCAATCAGTGGTCAGATTAACTGCCCAGTACAAGCCAGCTTGCACTGTGACAATTCCCCGTTTCTTTTTTATTAATTTGAATAAAAATTTTGAAACACAAATGTGCGGCTTGTTCTCTGTAGTCTTGCCTGCAAGGGCCCTTTTGCATGCAAAATTACATTAACAGCATCTATTCAGTTGGAATGGGGTTTTACCTAGCTTAATAAATTTGGCTTTTTGGATAGTGATGAGTTCCACATACCAGAAGCTGCAGGGCTTTTGTTCAGGGGCAGTCAGGTGAATTAAACACTTTTGGTTTCACATATAACAATTTAACTGTTTAACATAAAAATATAACTTAACTCTATAACTATAAAACTTTAAACTTTTCTTTTGAAATTATAACTTAATATAACATTCAGTTTTAGAACTGTGCAAAATTCCAACTTGATAAAACAATTGGTAAACATTAAAACATTTTGTAAACAAGCAACTCTGTTATTTCAGTGTCCTATAACTCTGTGAGGTAGGTGCAATTTCTGTCATTTACTTTCACAACCAATGATACATGAGCTCTTAAGGTCTAATAGATGAACTGAGATTCTCACTCAGGCACTTTGCCTGCTTAACAGGCTGGCTGGGTTTTAAATTGTATCATTTAGAAAAATTGCAATATTTACTGCCATAAATCCTTTAAATTTAAAATTTTGTTATTGAATGTTTTAAGCTTAGTATTCCAAATTATTGATGTGCTTGATGTATCATTGGAGTTATGTTGTTTTTATTTAGACAACTGTTAACATGATTTTCAGCTTGACATGTTACAGGCTCAATGCTTAATAACTACAGTGTTACAATTTAACATTAAACAAGAACCACTTAGTTCTAAAGCATTAACATTTTTTAAAAACAAGAAACCATTTAACTTAAAACCATTTCAAATAAAAACATATGTATTTCCTTTATTCCTTACTCCCTTTTCTTTGTTTTATTTAAGAACCAATACACTAGATAACTTAAAACTGTTTCAATTAAGAACACATGTATTTTCTATCCTTTCTCCCCCTTTTTTGTTTTTAGAATTTAAAACAAGAAGCAAAACATAGGCCTTTAAATTATTTCTATGTGGTGAGAATTATAATTACTGATATGTTATAATCCAATTGTAGTGTTTAATACTGTTGAAGAGTTTTCCTTTAAATGGTAACTTAGGAGAATCTTTTCCTGATAAGATTCTTCATGTTTATCCCAAAGGAAGGAATTTTAGCTTTAGCAAGGCTAAATTCGATAGTCAAAATGATTTCTTTCTCTTTTAAACTCAGAAATATATGGATTTTCTAATTTGCTCTCCTTGTAAGTCAAATTCCAATTTGGCCACAATTGAAAGAGTCTGAGAAGGTTTTGATGATGCACATTTCCTTTTGCTTAGTTAAAATCCCAAAATGGCCAGAGTTGAGACTTTAGACTAGGCAAAATTCTTTATTATATTTCAAAACAAACCTCTAATAAATTTTAAACATTGCAAACTGAAGTGACAAGAGGTATATACTTTAGAAATTTTGCAACTGTGATTTGCTAATGAAATACCTTTTACTAACTGATCCATAGAAATTTGTTTTGTAGAACTTAGAGTAAGCAAGATTTTCATTTTTTAAGATAGCTGATTGAGTATGATGCTATTGCAATGTATATGAATAAAGTCAGCAAACATTCAACTGTGAACTTCAATACACACTTAAAAATTTGTATACTATATTTGCAACTTTGAAAAAATATTCCTTTAGCAACTGTAAGAAAACAGGTTAACAAGGCAAATATCAACCTAGTAAAACTTGCAAGATATGCAGGCTTTGCTAAAATCAAGTTGAAGGTGGATGAAGCAGCTGTTGAGCTTTGCTGAAGGTGAACATTGCTGGTTACATTGCCACGATTGGTGTGGCTAGTTTTTTTAATTTTGATTATAACTGTTCTGGTTTTCCCACCTCTATTATAGGATGATTTGAGGTTACCTGGTCCTCTAGCCTTCTTCTGTAAAGCAGGATTTTTGGGACAACTTGCCTTCCGGTGGCTTTGTTATCTCTGATTGAGGCTTTCTGCTCTCAGCTTCACTGCAGTTGCAATAGAATCAGCTAACCTCTGAATGTTAGTTGATGTTGTCTCAAGTTTAGCACATGCATTAATTATTTCTTCTAAGGATGGATTTGCATTTATGAGTTTTTTGCAGTCCTCATTCACATTATCTCGTGCTAATTGTAGCAATACTAGATTTTTTGCATCAATATTATCTACTTCCTTTTCTATGGTATCTTGCAATCACTCTATGAACTGTGTATATGGTTCACTTGGGTTTTGTTTTATGTTTCTATATCCCGGGGTTGGCTCAGACATGTTTGTAACCTTATTTAGGGCTCTCATTCCTAATTCTTTTGCCTGGTTTAATATCACAAAATTTAAGCATGCTTGGGTTTGAGGATCTTCCATGGAACATACTCCCAGCAACTGGGGAACCCCCACCCCAAAGCATGGATCTTGCTGTGATAGCCTCGAGTTTTGTAACTCTTGCTCCTCTATATATATTCTCCAGGTCGATTCAAATATCATATACTGTAGTGGAGTACAGAGTAACTTTGCAATTTGCTTCATATCATAGGGTGTTAGCTCACTATCAGTTACGAGTTTAAGCATATTTATCACAGCAGGGGATCCCAACCCATGCTTATCGGCTAACTGGTGTAGCTCTAAAATGATTTGCCAATTGAAAGGTACATGTTGATTAGGTGTTGTTCCATTACTAACCGGGAAAGCCTCAACTGTCCCATCCCCCCGTTGCTGGCTGCTTGGTGCTGTTGAATTCACTGGCACAGAAATTAATACAGCAGTTTCTATATCCCCACATTCTATCGCCTTTTGTTTTACCTCTGACCAGAAGATTACCGGGTCCTTGGAGGAGACGACATCTGATTTAAACATTAACGGGGCTGGAGCTGCTGTTTGGGGGTTGGCTGCCGAGGTGCAGCTCGTGTCTTTTCCTTGGGTGTGTTGGCTGTTTCTCTGTGCAGAGACCTCTTGGAGCTGTTCCGTGTTCGGCTCCTGGTGTGGAGAAACTGTGGGTGCTGTATCTCCAGCAGGATCGGGGCTGATTCTCGGTTCTGGAGTCGTTTTCAGGGCTTTGGTGCTGGCATCTCTCGGTCCCGATGAACTTCCAGGTTTTTCTTGTGTCGCTCCTGGTGTGACGTCATCTCAGTGCGCTTCGGCTCGGGGGTCGGTGGGGGTTTCCATGGCGACTCGGGGCGGCGCCACGCCCTCTTGCCGGGGAGGAGACAAGCCCTCTGGAGGCTGGGCTGGGGCCGAAACCCCTCCCCCCGGAGGCAGGGCCGCTCGGGGCCGATGCACGCCTGCTCGGGGCTGGTCTTGGGTCAGGACTCCGCCTTCTTGAGGTTGGACTGAGACCGCGGGAACCTCCCACCAAGGCATGGTTGGAGCTGGAGGCACGTCCCACCAGGGCTGGGCTTGGAGCAAAGGCGTGCCCCCCCAGGGCTGGGCTTGTGGTGGAAGTATGTCCCACGAGGGAGGCTGTATTTCCTTTCTCCCTCCCCTAGCCATGCGGCCGCCACCATTTTGGGATAGTTCTCGGATGTCTCCCGCAGCAGTTTGGGGTGTTTTTAGTCTCTGGGCTGACAACTGAGGAATTACTGGCCAGTAAAGTCTTTCTGCATGGAGTAAGTACTTTTTCTTCCATGCTTTCGCTGGATAAATCAGCTTTTATCTCTTTTATCGGCTTTAAGATAGTTTTCCAAGGCTTTAAAGCTCTAATTGCATTTTTATCATTTTTTAAGGCAGCATTTAGTATTTCTTCTCCAGTTTTAGTCCAATAGTCTGTATTTAATGCAGTTTCTACAGTCGGTTCCACCCCCTTTTCTTTTGTCCATAGTATTAAATCAAAAAGCAATTCTTTTTCATATTCAATTTCCCACTCCTCCAAAAACTCTGTCCATACCTCTATCACTGGATGTGTGTTTGTAGAAAAGAAGCTCCCCATTGTTTTCTTGTAGCTTTTTGGCTGAAGTTTTCCTCTATCTCTAGGACGCTCTGGCTGTGATCAGCTCCTGTCGCCTCTCTTTTTTGGGCATCTTTCTCGTCTCTTGGACGTATTCCTGACTCTTGCCAGTGTTCCCCCTGCCTCTATGGGCAGAACCCGTCTTTATCGGACAGCCCTGGCTCTCGGCCAGTGTCCACCGTCTCTGTGGACGGCCTGTCTCCCCCGCTCGCGGCGGTATGGCTGTGCCAGATCACGTCGGGACTCACCAGATGTTGAGTTCGAATGGCGTGGGACCCGAGACAGAAGACCCCACACTCTGTGATCTATGTGACAAAAGCCTTTATTGAGTTCTGACCTCACTTTTTATACCCTTTTCAATGTTCCCAGGCAAGCGTCTGTGATTGGCTCACAGATCGGGCTGACCAATAGCTCTCTGCAGCCAGGGCTGGAACTCATTGGATTAAATCCTTATCTGTCTCTAATCTTGTCCTATCTCTGTTCTTTGGGGGCTGGCCTTTTAAGCCAGGCTGTTTATCCAATCAGTAGTCAGATTAACTGCCCAGTACAAGCCAGCTTGCACTGTGACAAATAATAATAATGATAATGTCTATTTTTCCTGTGTTATCAGATAACTCTTAACTTGGCATACTTTTTTTTCTGAATCTAAGGCTTTGTCCAACTGAAAGCAAACATTGTTGACTTAATTTCACAATAAGTAATTAAAATAGGTAAATGATGAGGGTAAAGTAATTAATGTAGATTTACCCAAAACTGTGCTAGAGTCTCACATGGTAAATCAGATCCCAAGTTTGGGACAATACTGTTTTTTCAGCTTACACACAGCTGGAACTCTTGCTGCACAATATACCACAGAAGCATTTGTTTGCCAGTCAGTTTTCATATAAGCCATACCTACCAGCATCTTTGAAGGAGGAATTGCTACCCTGCAAGAATCAGGGTTTGATGCAATGCAGTCAGTGTGATTGCTAAAGTACACCCCTTCAAGTTTTTCCTCTATAAAACCTGGATATTAACAGATTCAATAAAGGGGGAGCAGGTTTTGGCCACCATAGCTTTTCTATACTCACATCGTGATATAAAAGGATGTGTGCCTTGCCCTATTAAATATTTCTATTTCAAAGAGAAGAGAGGCATATTCCTGAGGTTTGTCAGTGTGCCTCAATCTGGAAGTGCCACACTGAACAACTGATATTTCCAAGATGTAACGTCTCTTTAAAACAAAACCAAATCTTATTATACCCTGAAAAAGAAGGGGTTTTGAATTTTTTTTTACTTTTGCTAGTGTTGCAGTTTGACACTGGCCAAAAGCCAGGCACCCACAAAAGCTGTTTACTCACCCTCCTGTATTACAGCTGGGCAGAGGAGAGAAAATTTAGCAAACACTTCATGAGTTGAAATAAGGACGGGGAGAAAACACTCCAGGGGTAAAACAGGCTCAGCTTAGAGGTACAAAGTAGATTTATTACTAACAAAATCAGAAGAGGATAATGAGAAGTAAAATAAGTCCTCAAAGACACCTTTTTTCCCCCAACCCCTCCCTCCTTCCCACCAACAGCACGGGGAGATGGGGTGTGGGGATTTCGGTCAGTTTGCCACCAAAGGGGTTTTTTTGCTGCGCAGGGAGAATCCTTCCACCTGTGAGACTGCAAGGTCTCTTCCCAAGGGAGACAGTTCTCCATGAACCTCTCTGAGATGGGTCCAATCTCACAAGTATCTGTCAGGAAAATTAATCCAGAAACACCAGAGGTTTATGTCCAAAAAGGAGACAGAGGAGTCCTTTTTGCTTTATTCGAATAAAGGGAGAGGCCATGGGACATTCCCCTGGGATCTCTCAAATTTTCGGAGGACGCAGCCTCCTTTTTATCCTATTTTCCCGGCCGCATTTCCCTCTCTCTTTCCCCATTGGCTTAGGTACTTGAGAGGCACAGACTTCCCGGAACGCCTGATACCTGAAATTCCCCTCTAATGTATAACCCTCCCTTTTAATTTTTAATTCTTATAGAATTCATAGTTTTCCCCCCGTTGCTTCTTTCATCTTTCGATATCCAATTTCATTTATCAGCAGCCCTACAGTTTGTTTGTAAAGGCAAATATCTCTTTGCATTCATCAATCAGTCGAATCCATCCCATTGTTTCTTTTCTCTCTCAGTGCTAGCCTTATCTACAGGCTGATCCACAACTCATTTGTAAAGACAAATTCAACATTCCTCTCATATCAATCCTCCCAAAACTGCTGCGGTGTGGGTCACTCTTCCATGGGGTGCAGTCCTCCAAGGACAGGCTGCTCCAGCTTGGAAGCAGCGGCCCCCTCTCTCCATTGGGTCTCCCACTGGATCACAGCCTCCTTCAGGCATCCACCCGCTCTGGCATGGGCACTGCCTCTATGGGCTGCAGGTGGATCTCTGCATCCCCAGTGGACCTCTATGGGCTGCAGGGGAATAGCCTGCTTCACTATGGTCATCACCACAGCCTGCAGAGGAATCTTGGCTCTGGCACCTGGAGCATCTCCTCCCCCTTCCTTCTGCGCTGGCCTTGGTGTCTCTATGTTCTTTCCCTCACATGTTCTCATCTCCTCTTCTCTAGATGGAATTAAAATTGCCTTCACTTTGTTTTGATTTTCTTCTTAAATATGTTGTCACAGAGGCGTTACCAGCCTCTCTAATTGGCCCAGCCTTGGCCAGTGGCATGTCCACCTTCAGAGCCATCAGGGATTGACTCTTCCAGACATGGTGGAAGCTTCTAGCAGCTTCTCACAGAAGCCACCTCTGTGCCCCCCCAATCCCCCCACCAAAAACCAGGCTGTGCAAAACTAACACAGATGGTGCCATGTTTTGATTTGTGACCAAACTACTGTTAACTGTTGTGTTTACAGGAGAAAGAGTGCCAATATGGTTGTTGCCAAACTATGTATTCTATACCCATCTACATTATTCCTAATGAACTGTTAATGGTGGGTCGTTTGCAACAGCTGCCCAGTGCACACCCCACCCCTCAGGCTACAAGCTGGGTCTCTGAGATAAGGAAAAAGAGACAACCTGCGAGGCAGGCTAATGTTTCTTTTTGTTCACACCAATGACTCAGCCCTGGTAACTCCCTCCAGAGAAGCAGCAGCACATTCCCACCCATCCTGAGGGGGGTGTCTCTGCTATTGGGCCATAAGGAACTGAATAGGCACCGGCAGGAAAGGCAGCTGGAATGATCATCAAGGACTCCAAAAATATCCTTTGACTCATAGGATTACATCATTCCACTGTGAAACTCCCTGCCCTGAGAGTGGT
Source organism: Sturnus vulgaris (assembly GCF_052056855.1). Taxonomy (NCBI): domain Eukaryota; kingdom Metazoa; phylum Chordata; class Aves; order Passeriformes; family Sturnidae; genus Sturnus; species Sturnus vulgaris. The sequence goes on along the minus strand of NC_142282.1, from coordinate 27,757,101 downwards.
ACCACCTGAACTTCACCATATATAATCTGGGCAGTTTGGGGACTTGGGACACCAGCACCACCACTGGACATCCAGAGGAGGACCTGAACTTCCACAGGAGGACCAGACCTTCCACACGACCACCTCTTTGAAGAAGACTGCAACGATCACTTCAACAGCACTGCAACCACTGCTTAATTGGACCGGAACTACCACCCTGAGCAACAGGGTGTCAGGTTGTATTCTGACTGTGGTTTTAAGAGAGTTTTTCTGTATCATTGCGTTTATTGTAATTTTTCTATTAAATTGTAACTCTGACCTGAAACCTCTCTTAAGGTATTTGTGAGGGGGTTAATTTCTCCCGCCGGTTTACTTTCAAACCAGCACAATAACACACCAACATTTTGGCTATTGCTGAGCAGTGCTTAGGCATTAACTGTTAGGAACAAGCTCCTGTTTGTTCTGTTAATGTTCTGTTAACTGTGGAAAATACCCTGTTTTTATGTTCATTGTTGCTGTTGTTCTGTTCTGATCCCCACTCCCTGGAATTGTCTTGCCATTGTGCCCTTTCCCTCCCCGTGGGTAACGCCTTTGCTGCTCCCAAAATGATGCCTGGCAAATGAGAAGACCGCAAGTGCTTATGGGACACAACTCAGTAATCAAAAACCCCTAAAAGCAACGAGCCAATATAACATCAAAAAACAAAAATGGTACTCCCAAGTAAGAAAAGCAGTGAAGAAGATAAAATCACCAACCAGGACTCTCCTGCCTTGTCACCATGACCTGAACAGCACCCGATTGACATGACACCCCTGAATTACGAGCTAACCAGTGTCTTCTGGGGGACTCCTGTGAGGACAGAAGGCCCAGCTCTGCTGCACAGCAAAGCTGAATTCCTCCTCCTCTGGATTGTCCATCGGGAGCAGCGGTGGTGCACGTGACCCGTCGGGCTCCCACCCAGAGCTGATTTCTCAATAAAGACATTAAAACGGGAGCTGGTCTCCTTGCCCTTATTCATTTCATTAATGAAGATTTTTCTTTTTCCCACTCTGCCCCTGCCCCAATGAGTAGGCTGTAGATGGGCAAAATGTGGTGAGCAACAGAGTTGATGAAGGGTATAGAGCACAAGTCTTATGAGGAGTGGCTGAGGGACCCGGGGATATTTAGCTTGAAGAAAAGGATGCTGAGGGGAAAACTTATTGCTTTCTACAACTGCCTGAAAGGAAGTTGTAGGGAGATGGATGTTGGTCTCTTTGTCCAAGTAACAAGTGATAGGGCGAGAGGAAATGGCCTCAAGTTGCATCAGGAGAGGTTTAGATTGGATATTAGGAAAAATTTTCTTCACTGAAAAGGTTGTCAAGCATTGTAACAGACTGCCCAGGGAAGTAGTTGAGTCACCATCCCTGGAGGTATTGATACTGAATTCGGACAGATAGAAACTTTCTTACACTGTTTTGAGTATTAGAGAACAGGCATTCTTTACTGAAGCATTCTGGTCACTTGGAGGATCCTTTCTCTAATCGAGTGCCGAGTGTCAGGTAAACAGTTTTTATCATACACACTGATTACATGTTCATTAGTTATCCCCACTTACTTGATGTATATGTATTACTTTATTTTACATAGTCGCACTCTTTATGGGAAGTCCTTATATGGTTCTTTGGGAGTCTGTCTTCAAAGTCTAATGCCCTTTTTAGGTGGCTGTTCCTTGACTCCCACTTTTGAGTAAGCACAATAACATTGTCTTGCATGACTTCTGCTTTGTCAGACTTATCTAGTTCTCCAAGACTACATCGTTCCCTTTATTCGATAGGAATAAAAAAATATTGTTCTGTTCTCCTGTCCTTATTAAGTGAGTAAAATGCTGTTCTGTTCTACTGTCCTTATCAGTATTTAAAAGATGTGTATATGTGGCACTTAAAGATGTGGTTTAGTGGTGGACTTGGCAGTGCTGGCTTAACAGTTGGACTTGATGATCTTAAGGGTCTTTTGCAACCTAAATGATCCTATGATTCTATTCTATGATTCTAAGCTGGGAGGCAATGCAGCTGGAACAGCTGACCTGAATTGGCTAGAGGGATATTGCATACCATATAATGCCATACTCAGCAATAAAAACTGGGGTAGAAGAAGAAGGGAAGTGTTTGGATTCCAAGGTGCCTGTTGCTTGGAGACTAGATGGGCATCAGTCTGCTTGTGGGAGATGGTAAGTGATTCGTTCATTATATGCCCAGTTTTATCAACACAAACAAAAAGAAGTTTTTTCTTTCTATACTAACAGAATCTTAAGCCAAATAACTTACTGTTAGATGAAAATGGGGTTTTAAAATTGGCTGCCTTTGACTAGGTAAAATTTCCTGGGTAACACAAAAACTGTGTAGTGCATTCCATATCTGCATGTCCTGGTTTAGGGCAACTTTGGGAGGAAACTCCAAAAGGGGTCCCTCTAGAAAGCAGATTCAAGCCCCTCCCCATACTGATTCAGGAAAAGATTTCCTTGTAGAAAAGTGGAAAAAAAAAGTTTATTTAACAACCAAAGTATTCACAAGCATAAAAAAATTAATAATATTAAACAATAAAATCTCTCACTGCTCTGAAGAGATGACAAATTCAGAAAGTCCTTTACGTGGGGTGTAGCTCCACTCGCTCAGTCTCTTACCAGTCCCTCCTGCAGTGGAAAATGACACGTTCAGGGCCCCCGTGGGCCACAGGTGTAAGCTCTCCATGTTTTTCTGGGTTCTCAATCCAGAGCAGGTTTGAACAGTTCCAAGAAAAAGAAAAGCCACAGTCCGGGAAACTTCTCTGCCTCAGCCAGCTAAAAAAAAATAAGTAAAAAGCAAAGGAGAGCTCTCTCCCACTGTCCATGCTGCAGACAACACAGTCTGTGAGAAGGATGCTGGGGAGCAAGTGCAGTTTCTGAAAACAAACTGTGCGCTTCTTCTCTTCTCCCCTTCGCTCTCAGAACCAGTCTTAAAGGTGTAGAACTTAATATCCAGCATAAACAGAACAGACAATTGAGAATACAAGCATCATAAAGTCATCCACCCTGGGACACTGTGCTATGCCATATACCCAAGATTGTAACTGTCCCTTTAAGATTCGGAGGCCAGAACCAAAACCAGGGTGTTTCACCAGGGGTCATGGGGGCAGTTGGCCTGAGGTCCCTTTAAAACATGGGACATTCAGCCAGAGGCTGTCTTGTTTTTTTCCCAGATCTTTGGAGTAGTTGCCAACACCCCCAGCTCTGGACCCCTGCCTGCAGGGCAGGGGCTGCTGGTTTTTGGTGCTTGGTGGGACCACTTCTTCCCCCCCTGCAATTCACCAATGACTCAGAACTGCAGTGCCAACACCAACTGGGTCCAGCTGGCCAAAAAAGAAGCAGAGAAATTGATAATGCAGGTTCTCTGCTGCCTCAGTTCACAGTTTCCAGCCACTGCCTGAGCTCCAGCTGCCATTGTTGACAGAGCTGCTGCCATCGGGAGAGACCCTGTTGAGTGGCATGCACTAAACTGCTAGAGGGGCATTTGCCTGTTTTTGGACTCCAGGTTTTCTTTATTTTTTTTGTCCTTGTTCCCTGTTGGTTGTTGTTTGGGGGAATAGGGAGGTTTTGTAATCATGAAGATTTGGTTGCTGTGTTGTTTTTCTCTCTTTGTTCTCACTCTCTCCACATGTGGTCAGGAGAAGGGGGATTATCCACCATTTTACTTTTCTCTGTTGGACTACATGGCCATTTATAGAAAGTGCCATCTTGAGGGGAGAGAATTCTCCACTGTTTTGTTTTCTTTGTTCCCCAGGAGTTTGTAGGATTCAGCACCTTTGTATCTAGTGTTTATTCCTGTTACCTTGGTTGTTGATGTTTTGGTTTTTTTTCTAGTAAACTGTTATTTTTTCTCTTATATCGTCTCACATTTGCCTTTCGTTATTGATTAAAGGGGAGTGGTTAAAACTAAAAGGGAAGGCAACTCATTTTGGAATGTCTGCCCCATAAATTTTCTTAAACCAAGACACAAAATCTTTTAGAAGTCTAAATAGCATTTATACATACCAGGTAGTAACAAGGTAAAATTTACTCTATTTTGTTTCTTAGATGTTGATTGTGTAGCTGCTTTGCATTGCCTCTTGAAATATGCCATGGCACATCAGCATGTTCAGTTTGGCATCTAGCTCATGTGATTTGACTGTAATGACAAGAGCCTCAAAAGAAAACACACTTTTATAGCAGTCTTTGTAAGAATTGCTAGAATACTGCATCCTTAAGGATTCTGTGCTATGATGCTCTTTTGAAACACATAGAAATAATATGTATCTTCCTATAAGCCTAACTTTCAGACCAATGCAATTGTTACTTTCTGTTAATTATGAGACCTAGAGTCTCTTTCTATAGCTAGTCACATTGCCTATTATGAGACAAAAGCTTGAGCCAATTAACATCTATTATTTACTGCATTCTTATTTAAGGTATGTATTCCTTTAAAAAGCAGGAGTGCAGAATACATGAGAGAGTTCTTTTTGTCATCTGTAATGTCAAAACTATTCAGGCAAAGTAGATTTTTTTAATACCTGGGGAAAATTGCCTGGCTTGCTGTGTGAAAGTGCGGGGTAGCCATGACTTGGCAGAGAGTTGCTGGGGCTGGTTAAACAGGATGGTGGGCTGAGCCAATTGCTCATCTTGCACCTGACTCCAGCAAGGGCGTACTTAGCAACTGAATGATGTTTGGAGTGAAGCAGAAGCAGGGGGTAAAAGACCTCAAATTTTACCCTATTTGCAAAAGTTATCAGTGAAGGATGGAGAAGGGAGTTACACTGCTTTTGGTGATGAAGAATGCTGAGACCAGCTTGACTCATCAATCCCAAAGTTAACCACTGAGGATGAGAAATGTTTCCTGTCAGAAACTGGCATGGGTGAGGATGTGGAAGACAAAATTCCTGACAAAAGAACCAACAAATGATAGTACTGATAACTTATCTAGAGCTGCTGAGCTGACACAGCTGGCCTAGAAACATATGACTGATGATGTGCTGGTTTAAAAACTCAGCAGGGAAAATTAAGCCCACTCAAACTGCCCCCTTTCAATAGTGGAAGAAAAATACTAGGAGAGATTGTAATTTGGAATCACAATTTACTGAAGAAATAGCACTAAGCACAACAGTATTAATAATAGATTGGATAAAAGAGAGAATGGTTTACTCAACAAAGGCAAGATGTCACCTGCCCCCCTAGGACAAAAAGAAAATGGAAGCCATTCCCATGCTCTGTGCCACGTGGTTTCTCCATACAAAGACAAAATGGTGGCCATTCCAATGCTGTCTACTTCACGAGGTTTCCCAGACAAAGATAAGATGGCAGAGGCTCATGTGCTGGACCACACAACTCAGGAAAGCAAACAATGTAGGAAATGAGTTTCTGCAGTTTACCACCCTCCCCCAGCCAGAAAACAACAGAAAACGGGGGCAAAGGAAAACCTGGAAAGCTATTTCATCTGAAAGGTTGCTATTACTAGAAGGGAATGGTGTTTATCAGTGGCTAAATGACACCTATCCTGATGAAACGTGTGTTGATGAACAAAATAGAACAAAATTGAACACGTTCTTATTGAACGCAGACTTATAGTGTCAAATTGGTTATAATCAAAAATTAAGTCTAGCTGCACCCAGCCCCTCTGATATCTGAGGACCAGCTGAAACACAAGGGGGTTTATTTTCTGTCAAATTTTATACGCTTTTCACAACAGAATGTCATGAAGAACAGTGTCAAATGCTTTGCACAAGTCCTGGTGTATGACTTCAGTTACTTTTCCCTCATCCACCACCTTTGTAATCCCGTTGTAGAAGGCCACTAAATTTGTCAGGCACAATTTGCCTTTAGTGAAGCCATGTTGGCTTTCACCAATCATCTCCTTATTTTACATGTGCCTTAGCAGTTTCCAGGAGGAGCTGCTCCATGATCTTGCTGGGCACTGAGGTGAGACTGACTGGACTGTAGTTCCCTGGGTCTTCCTTATTTCCCTTTTTTAAAACTCGGGTTATGTTTCCCCTTTTCCAGTAAGTGGGAACTTTACCAGACTACCACAACTTCTCAAATATGATGGATAGTGGATTAGTCACTTCATCCATCAGTTTCCTCAGCATGGTGGTGCATTCCTCCCCCCCCCCACACCTTCTCGGGTGTCACAATCTGCTATTAATACAGAGTGGGGGTCATGATGGTTTGTTTGATCTCAGAGGTGCAAACAGGCAAAATGCAGGGGACAAAATCAGTTTATTCAACAACAGCAATGCATTTTTATTAAATGCCAACAACTCAGTTGTGATAGAGGGGAGAGATATAGGAAACAAAGTATAGAGAGAAAAAGAAGGGAATGGGAAAATAGCTACCAATGAGACGAGACGGATGTCCTCATGGGCCAGCCAATAGATGAGTCTTCATCCGTGGGGAGTACTCAAAGGGTCTTCTCCAGAGGGTCGCTCTTTTATAGTCCTTCTCCAAAGCGAGTGGCTTCTGGCCAAGAGGTGGGAAGATTTATGGACCATTGTGTGGTGCTGTGGGAGACAGGTGCTGTCGGGCAGTACATGCAGTCTCCAGTTGGTACAGCACAATCTCCGGTTAGTGCCACAACAGCACAGTCCAGTGAACACAATACACCTGCACACAGTTACTTGACAAGAATCCACCCTGCCCAGGCCAGGAAACCATTGTTTGGAGTCAACCCGGGTGGGGGTCCTTGAGGTCTCCTTGCGACGGTCAAGAGGCAAAATCGAGGGAAACTTCAGACCGACCCTTACATCGGGCCACTCTAAAATCTCAGAAATTCTTGTTAGGCCTTGGCCTTCAGTAATGAGTTAGAAAATGATGATTTCCTTGACCTTATCAGAAAGACATGCATGACTAAGGTAGGTATGATACTGCCTGTACCAGGAGTTTCTGTTGCCTAACCAAGGAGGGGGACGAGAGATATTCAGTCACTCTTGATAGCCTAGGAACTTTAGCTGGCTGCATCATCCTGGAGATTGACAGATGGCTAATTGTAAGGCCTCAGAACTTGCTCAATGAGTCTCTTGAAAGGGCTTGCAGGTTTTTTATGTACCCTGAGTTAGATGCAAGGGAGAAATACCAACAAGTCATTCTCAAGAGGTCAAAATAACAAAAAACCTTACTGGCAAACTTCAGAAAATCAGGGAACTTCTTCAAATGTTTAGAGCAACGTTCAATCAACATAGAACATTTCACAAAGCATTAACTTAGCAAACTCCAACGGATCCAAATTTAAGTTACTCAAACTTTGAGAAGAGGGAATTGAAGAAGGAAGAGTGAGAGAGAAGACATATAGATAAGAACAAATATAGCTACCACTCCTGGGTTCCAGCAATGTTTCAGCTGATATTAAATCCAAATGAAGGTAGGGTCAATATATGTGCTTGCCTTGTTCTTTGGCTTAAGTACACTTTGACTTTCTTGGGCCCTTTCTCCAGGTAGGGCTTCCGGTCTGGTAGCCACTTAGGAGCTTGGTTAGAGGCTCCAGCGGTGGAGCATTACCTCCAGTGTATTAGCGATCGGCAGCCACTGCGGGGGCTGGGTTACAGGCCCCAGGGGGGTGGGGTGTGTGGAGCAACGCATCCCCTCACTAAGGCAAGACTTGTCTTGCCGTTTTCCACAAGCATGTGCCCAAAATGTTTTGACCCAGCAAACCTTCCAGTCTCTCACACTAAAGCCAAGCATCTTGTGACCCTATAAACAGCGGTCCTTAAGTGAGGCACTTTGAGCTCTCCTTGACTGCCAGCTGGATGCAACCAGAATTTCCGCCAGTAGGATGCCTTTCAGAGCCAGCAAACTCAAGTTTGCTATACTCCTTGAGGCTCAACCCTTTGCCCATTTGTAATGTTTTAAAAAAAACCTCAGTGGGGAAAAGTTAAGATTGCTCAAGACCTCCCCTCCCCCCCCCCCCCGACAGGGGAGGGGAAAAACAAAGAACAAAACAAGACTACGAGAGGTTAAAAACATTAAAATATCAATTTACTAAAGAAAATAGCAATAAACACAACAATTTAAAAAAATGTACAAAAGAGGGAATGGTTTAACCAACAATGGCAAGGTGTCACGTGCTCCCCCGGAACAAAGGCAAGATATCGGGGGGCTTACAGAGCCGCTCTGATGGTGGCTGGTACTTGCAGAGCGACTCCAATGGTGACTATGGGGTGCTGGCTGTTATAAATGAGAGGCAAAAGTCTCGATATTCAGTAAAATTTAGATTGCTGAGAGGAATGTTGAATTTGTCTTTACAAATGAGCTGTGGATCAGCCTGTAGATAAGGCTAGCACTGAGAGATAAAAGAAACAATGGGATGGATTCCACTGATTGATGAATGCAAAGAGATATTTGCCTTTACAAACAAACTGTAGGGCTGCTGATAAATGAAATTGGATATCGAAAGACGAAAGAAGCAACGGGGGCGAAAACTATGAATTCTATAAGAATTAAAAATTAAAAGGGAGGGTTATACATTAGAGGGGAATTTCAGGTATCAGGCGTTCCGGGAAGTCTGTGCCTCTCAAGTACCTCAGCCAATGGGGAAAGAGAGAGGGAAATGCGGCCGGGAAAATAGGATAAAAAGGAGGCTGCGTCCTCCGAAAATTTGAGAGATCCCAGGGGAATGTCCCATGGCCTCTCCCTTTATTCGAATAAAGCAAAAAGGACTCCTCTGTCTCCTTTTTGGACATAAACCTCTGGTGTTTCTGGATTAATTTTCCTGACATTGCTTTATTTCATATAGACAGAGCAAGCAGCGCGCTGGGCAACGTGAGGGGTCACTGCCCACACCACGTCCCATCGAACCTTGGTTTGCAACCTCTTCTTATACTGTGGTTTTCTGTCATAATCAATAATTTTTTGTTTTTTAGCTGTCTCAATTTTGCCAGGTAAGCGGTGGTGGTTGAATAAGCATCCTTATCCCAATTAACAAAATCTCCGGTGATAGTCAGTTTCACAGATAACAATCTGGTCTTTGTAGATAACCACCAGTAAAATTCTGGAAGTCTGGTCCTTAAGATAGCATTGATCAGACAAAGGCAGGAAGGACTATCGGAAAGTCTGATTTTGCAAGCTGGTAGTAGATGCAACTTATTTGGAAAACATAACATAACAACATAACATAACATAACATAACATAACATAACATAACATAACATAACATAACATAACATAACATAACGATGATTTTAAACAGAATTTTATCATTTAATTTCCTTTATCTAGTATCCATGCTTCACTTCAGAGTTTAGTATTCTGGTTTATACAAACCCCAATGCTTTTGTGATTAACACGAATCTTTTATTAATTATCACACTGGCACTGCCTGGAACAGCCCTGGACCTGCAGTGGAGCAGGTTCCTGATCTCTCTCTGCATCAGCGGCGGTGAGGGATGTCGGCAGCCCCGGACCTGTCATGGAGTGGCTTCTCTCGCTCCGAGCCAACAGTTCGGGATTAGGCAACACAGCTTCCTGGGTGACAGGTCGGGGACTTGCCAGTGTGACTGTCCCAGGAACTGGGGAGAGCAAGAAGAAAGCCCTATGTTTCCGCTTCCTGGTTTTAAAGGGCACACCACCACTCTCCTTCTGCGAACAGGGCAAAACAAAACCTTCTACTTAAAGTCCCGCTTCTGGCACCTTCGGCTTCCCCGCTGAAAACTGCCCCTCCCCCCATCCACATTCAGTGACGTAATGGTATTGAATATTCAAAACTGAAGCTCCACAGACACCCCCTTGTTTTGTAACCATAACACCACTGAGAGATGCAAAGGCATCTAATGAGAGTATTTCACTGAACTTGAGGGGAATTTTTAAAAAGTATATCTTTGTACATACTTCTTTGTGTCTCTGTGTGCATGCGTGAATTGCTTCAAAGTGATTCAAAGAAATCGACAGACAAACGGATTGTCCGCCAAAAGAGCTTTTATTTTAGTGATGGGCGAGCAGGGGTCCGCACCCCACTAAAATGCTTCTCCGCCACTTATAAATTTCAGTGGGTTTATATAGCAATTTTATTAAAAGTATCATACATCCTTACACTTCTAAGGTTAGTATTCGATAAGCAAGCAGTTAGAAATACATTGTCAGATTCTTATACTTTAAGCTAGTGTCCACGCACTGGCCATGAGCAGTCTTAAGTGCCTTAAAGCAGCTAGTCTTCCTTATAACTTCCTTGCACAGGATGATTCCCTACTTGCGTTAGTTATTCTGGTATACTAAGTCTAAAGCTTTTTGTTAAGTCACGTTCATGTCAACTTAAGCCTGCCAGGCTTTTCTTTTGCTAACTTGTGCTAAGTACCTGTTTACTCATGTTAATTGCTTGTGCTTACTTATGTAAAACAAACTCATTATTTCATTCCCTCTTTTCTTTATCCTGTTTCAAATTCTTTTGCAAGATCCTATTGACATTCCACAGTGCATAAACCTGTTGCACTACTGTTTTAATCTTCCACCACATCCATAGGTTCACGATGGTCAAGAGGAGAGTTATTACTATTAAAACTACAACAGGTGAATGAGGAAGTTAAAAAGCTCAGTAGCTGCTGGTGATTTCAGATTTGTCCATCCCAAGAAGACGTCCCACCAGTGATGTTATCCTTCTTTCTGTATTTTGGTGATGATTTTGGTAATTTCTTTGACATCATGTATAACTGTCCATAAGGCTCTGCGAGATTAATTTTTTACCTCTTCGACTAGCCATTCTATATCAGGATGGTAAAACATTTGCTTTAGAATGACTCTTTACAACTACCTGAAGTGTGATTGTAACCAGGTGGGGGTCGATCTCTTCTCCCAGGCAACCACTGACAGAACGAGAGGACACAATCTTAAGCTGAGCCAAGGGACGTTTAGGTTAGATGTTAGAAAAAAATTATTCACTGAAAGTGACTGGACAATGGAATCGTCTGCCTGGGGAAGTGGTGGACTCACCGTCCCTGGACTTGTCTAAAAAAAGACTGGACGTGGCACTAACTGCCATCGTTTCATTGATGAGGAGGTGGTAGTTTGGACTTGATCTCAAAAGGTCTTTTCCAACCTAGTTAATTCTGTGATTCTGTGATTTGAACCTGTTTTGCCCTTGAAGTGTTTTTCTCCCAGTCCTTATCACAACTCATGAGCCCTTTCTAATTTTTTTTCTCCATCTCCTCTGCCCAACTATAGCAGAAGAGGGTGAGTGAACGACTTTTGTGGGTGTCTGGCATTTGGCCAATATCAAACCACGACATGTAGTAGTCATCTTCAACTAGGATACCTTGGTACTTGAGAAACCTGGAGGGTGAGAGCCAATGCCCACCCTTTTGCTCAAGAACTGCTGCCACTCACTGTGAGATGAACTCAGTTATTTGTTGACCTAAAAGTGAACTTTTGGGCTTCGTGAATGTTTAAAATAACAGTGGCAACTGCTTGCAGTCAGCCAGGCCATCCCCTACTCTCCTGGGGTGACTTTATGATACTTATATCCCCAATCATCTGTTCTGTTTATGCTGAATTGTATCCCCATTCGTCTGTTTAGCCCAGAAATAAGTTTTGCACCTTTAAAACTAGATCTGAGAGTGAAGGGGGAGAAGGAGAAGCAGTGAAATGTCTGAAGCTGTTGTTTTCAAAACATGAAGAGAAGAGCTTTTAACTTTCTCTCTCGTTGTCTGCAGCACAGACAGACAGCAGGAGAGAACTCTTCTTTGCTTTTTAGTTAATTTTTTAGCTAGCTAAGTCAGTGAAGTTCCCTAGACTGTAGTTTTTTCTTTTTCTTAGAACTGTTCAAACCTACTCTAGACTAAAAACCCAGAAGAACACCAAGAACTCACACCTATGGCCCACCAAGGCCTGAGATGCTGCATTCCAGTGGCAGAGGGACTGATAGGAGACTGAGAGAGCCAACCTACACCTCACAAAAAAAACCCTCTAAATTTGTGTCCTGGGGTACAATGCAAAAATGTGTATTCTATCACCATCTGTTGAAATGTGGGAGGGGTGGTGATCCTTATCTCTGTGGGAGATATCCTCTGCTGATGTGCCATCTGATAAGATCGGGGGATGATCATCGTTATCTATTCACAACCCATCCTTCCTCCAGAAGATATATTCCGTTAATGGGCCATTAAGTCCTATTGTGTGACTGATAAGATTACATCATCCCATTGGGAGATGCCCCAACCAGGGGCAGGAGCCAAGCCTTTCCTACCTAGATAAAAAACTGGGGTTTGGGACCCGAGGGCAGACCTTTCTACTGGATCCCAGAGGAAAGTCGGACCTTTTCCACATCATCGCTGGATCTTCGGAGGAAAACTGCACCTTCTACAGGAGCACTGCTTCAACAGAACCACATCCATCATCCAGGAGGACTGCAGCCACCATTTATACGGACTGCTACCAACACCCTGACTGACAGGGTGTCAGGTTGTATTTCTGACCTTGTCAGTGGTTTTTCTTTTGTATTATTGCATGTATTTTATTTTTTCTCTTTTCTCCTATTAAATTGTATTACTGACTTGGAGTCTCGCACTGGTTTTGCTTTCAAACCAATACAATTGGCCAGAATTTCTCGTCTCTTGGACGGCCTGTCTCCCCCACTCGCGGCCGTATGGCTATGTCAGATCACATCGGGACTCACCAATTGTTGAGTGTGATGGCGCAGTGTCTGAGACAGAAGACCCTACACTCTGTAATCCATGTGACAAAAAGCCTTTATTCAGTTCTGACCTCGCTTTATATACCCATTTCAATGTTCCCGGGTAAACGTCTGTGATTGGTTCCCAGGTCAGGCTGCTCAGCTCTCTGACCAATAGCTCTCTGCAGCCAGGGCTGGAACTCATTGGATTAAATCCTTGTCTGTCTCCAATTCTGTCCTATCTCTGTTCTTTGGGGGCCTGTATTATCAGGCCAGGCCACTTCTCTTATCAGTGGTCAGATTAACTGCTCAGTACAAGCCAGCTTGCACTGTGACAGTCTGTAAGGGGGTGGGGAGAAATTGGATCTCGGCCAACTAGGCATGGCCAGAGGGGAGAGGGACCAGGCCGCAGGACATTGCAGAGATCACGGAATTTACCATTTTCAATACATCTGGTGAGTTACAACAGTAGTCTTTTTCTCAGTCCCCTTGGTGGCTGAGATAAACGATGAAAGTATTAGGAGAACTTACATCATTAACAAGTGGCTCAAGGGTTGGTGTCATCAGCAAAAATTTGGATTTTTTGATCATGGGGCAACTTTTACGGCTCCTGCCCTGCTGGAACCAGATGGGATCCATCTCTCAGTTAAGGGCAAAAGATGTTTAGCTCATGAACTGGCAGACCTTGTTGAGAGGGCTTTAAACTAGGTTTGAAAGGGGAAGGGGATGCAGCTGGGTCATCTAGAAGCAGGCCCAAAGGTGGTAAGCCTGAGTTACGGGTGAAATCAGTAGCCCAGCTGAGGTGCATGTATACCAATGCCCACTGCATGGGTAATAAACAAGAAGAGCTGGAAGGCATGGTGCAACAGCAGAGCTATGATGTAGTTGCCATTGCAGAAACGTGGTGGGATGACTCACACAGCTGGGGCACTGCACTGGATGGCTACAAGCTCTTCAGAAGGGACAGTAAAGGGAGAAGAGGTGGAGGGGTGGGTCTTTATATTAGGGAGGCTTTTGATGCCATAGGTATTGAAACAAGTGAGAATCAAGGGCAAGGCTAACAAGGCTGACATTGTATTAGGAGTCTGTTATCATCCACCCAAGCAGGAAGAAGTAGACAACTTATTCTATGAACAGCTAGATAATGTTTCAGGAACATCCGCCCTTGTTCTTGTAGGCGACTTCAACCTGCCAGACATCTGCTAGGAACTTAATACAGCTGGAAAAAGGTAGTCCAGGAAATTTTTAGAGTGTATGGAGGAAAACTTTTTGACTCAGCTGGTGGTTGAGCCCACCAGGGGAAGGACTATGTTAGACCTCTTGTTTACAAATAGAGATGGGCTGGTGGGAGATGTGATTGGAGGTCGCTTGGGGCATAGTGATCATGAAATTATAGAGTTCTCGATATTTGATGAAATCAGGAGGAATATCAATAAGACTTTTACATTGGACTTCCGGAGGGCAGACTTTGGCCTATTTAGGAGACTTATTCAGAGAGTTCCTTGGGAAGCAGCCCTTAGAAACAAAGGAGATCAGGAAAGATGGGCGTGCTTCAAAACAGAGATATTGAGGGCACAGGAGCAAACTGTCCCTGTGTGCCGTAAGGTGAGTCAACGAGGCAAACTTCCAGCCTGGATGGGCAAGGAGGATTTGGAGGAACTTAGGAATAAAAAGAGGATGTATCATCATTGGAAGGAGGGTCAAGTCTCTCAAGAAGTATTTAAGGGGGCTGCTAGGGCATGTAGGAAAAAAAAAATAGGGAGGCCAAAGCTCTGTTTGAACTAAAAATGGCAACTTCTGTAAAAGATAATAAAAAATATCTTCAAAAATATATTAATGGTAAAAGGAAGACTAAGTCCAGCCTTTGTTCTTTATTGGATGAGGGAGGGAAATTAGTAACTGCAGAGGAGGAGAAGGTGGAAGTGCTTAATGCTTTCTTTGCCTCAGTCTTTAGTGGGAAGATGGCTTGTCCTCTAGACTACTGTCTTCCTGGGTTGGTAGATGGTGTCAGGGAGCAGAATGGTCCCCCTGTTATCCAGGAGGAGGCAGACAGAGAACTGCTGAGCAGCTTAGATGTTCATAAATTTATGGGACCAGATGGGATCCATCACAGTGTGATGAGGGAGCTAGCAGATGAGCTTGCAAAGCCACTCTCCATCATTTACTGGCAGTCCTGGGACACTGGTGAAGTTCCAGATGACTGGAAGCTGGCCAATGTGACACTCATTCCTAAAAAGGATGGGAAGGAGGATCATGGAAATTATAGGCCAGTTAGTCTGACCTCAGTACCTGGTAAGGTAATGGAACAGTTTATACTGCTTGCCATCACACAGAATTTACAGGATGGACAGGGTGTCAGATGCAGTCAGCATGGGTTTAGGAGGGGAAGGTCATGTTTGACCAACCTGATGTCCTTTTATGATCAAGTGACCTGCCTGGTGGATGCGGGAAAGGCTGTGGATGTTGTCTATTTAGACTTCAGCAAGGCCTTTGACACTGTCTCCCACAGTAAACTCCTGGAAAAGCTGGCAGCCCATGGCTTGGACAGGTGCACTCTTTGCTGGGTTAAGAACTGGCTGGATGGTTTGGCCCAGAGAGTGGTGGTGAACAGCACTGCATCCAGCTGGTGACCAGTCACCAGTGGTGTCCCTCAGGGATCTGTGCTGGGGCCAGGCCTGTTCAATGTTTTTATTGATGACATGGATGAGGGTATTGAGTCTTTCATTAGTAAATTTGCAGACGACACTAAGCTGTGAGCATGTGTTGATCTGTTCGAAGGTAGGAGGGCTCTGCAGGAAGACCTGGAGAGGTTGGATGGATGGGCAGGGTCCAATAAGATGAAGTTTAATAAGTCTAAGTGCTGAGTCCTGCATTTTGGCCACAATAACCCCCTGAAAGGTTCTAGACTGGGGATGATGTGGCTGGACAGTGCCCAGGCAGAAAGGGACCTGGGGGAACTGGTTGACAGCCAGCTGAACATGATCCAGCAGTGTGCCCTGGTGGCCAAGAAGCCCAATGGCATCCTGGCCTGTATCAGGAATAATGTGGCCAGCAGGATTAGGGAGGTCATTCTTTCCCTCTACTAAGCACTGGTGAGGCCACACCTTGAGTACTCTGTCCAGTTCTGGGCCCCTCAGTTTAGGAAGGACATTGAGACACTTGAGCGCGTCCAGAGGAGAGTAACAAGGCTAGTGAGGGGCTTGGAACACAAGCCCTATGAGGAACGGCTGAGGGAGCTGGGGTGGTTTAGCCTGGAGAAAAGCAGACTCAGGGGTGACCTTATCACTCTCTACAACTTCCTGAAAGGTGGTTGTAGTCAGGTGGGGGTTGGTCTCTGTCACCAGGCAGCAACAAACAGAATGAGAGGACATAGTCTCAAGTTGTGTCAAGAGAAAATAATGTTGGATACTAGGAAAAAGTTTTTCACTGAAAGACTGATAAAGTACTGGAATCGTCTGCCCGAGGAGGTGGTGGAGTCACCATCCCTGGATGTGTTTAAAAAAAGACTGGATATGGCACTTGGTACCATGGTCTAGTTGAGGTGTTAGGGCATGGGTTGGACTTGATGATCTTGAAGGTCTTTTCCAACCTAGTCATTCTGTTAATTCTGTGAATACCTGTGACATGTTTGATACCCCAAGTGTGGAAGAATTCTTGTGTTTTATGAGATGCATATACGGGTCCATTTTCTGGTTTTATCTTTTGGGGCATTCCCTCATAGAGAAGGCACAGAGACAATGTCGGATGGCATCTCTTGATTTCTCACCCTTGTGTGCTGTTGCTACTATGAATCCTGAAAAGGTATCAATAGAAACATGGACATATTTAAAAGTCCCAAAGCTCGATATGTCTGTTACATCTGTTTGCCAAATGTCATTAGGTTTCAACCCTTGTGGGTTTGTACCTAACATCTGTGGCAAAGAGTCTGCTGACATTATGAGCAAGTATTCACTACATCACATGCTTATGGCAAAGTTAGATCGAATAGTTTAGTTAGCGCTTGGGCATTTTGATGGTAGAAATAATGAGAAAGTTTTGCCTGCCCTAACCTTAGTGGTATAGTGACTGTCATGGCAAGGGCATCCATCCTTGCATTACCTTCCACTATAGGTCCAGGCAGAGTGGTGTCTGGCCTAAGATGCAGAATGTAATATTCATGAGACCTGTGAAATAAAAAGTTATACAGAGTGGTTAATAACACAAAAAAATCTTTGTTAGAGACTTCCTTCAGGAATGAGTGCTTAATTCTCTTAATGATTCCTGTAACATAAAGAGAATCACAAAAAATGTTAATAGATTCCTGTGAAGGAAGGCAAAATGCTTCTACCACAGCTGCCAGTTCAACTAGCTGGATAGATCCAGGTTGAAAGGTTATCAAATGTTCCCACTGTCCCTTATAATTTCTTCACAGGGTGACAGCTTTGTGTGTCTTTCCTGTTCTGTCAGTGAAAATAGTCTTTGCATCAGGGATTAGAGTTTTCGTTTGTAATCTTCACTGTTGAAAGGGGAGTTCCTTGAAGGATTGTAGCAGGCCATGTGTAACGGCTTTTTCCTCGGCCTAAACAGAGTCTTTCACCCTCCTCCGGTCTAGCTCAGGTGTTAGGGTGAGATTCCCCTGGGCCTTAGCCACAGAGACGTAGATAAGATATCAAAAGAGGCTCTTTCCCCTGATAAAGTTACAGGTTTATTTCTCGTGGGTAGTGAGTGAAAAGGGAAGGGAAAAGAGCGGGGGAAGAGAGAGAAAAGAGGGGGAAGGACAGGGTAAAAGCGTGGGGGGGGAAAAAGAGAACGGGGGAAGAGAAAAAGGGGGGGAAAAAAGAAAGAGCGGGATAAGAGATCTGGGGGAAAAAAAGAGATGCGGGAAAAGAGAGCGAGGTCAGCGGGTCCTGACCTTTTCTAGGGTCTGGAAAGGGGGGGCGGGGAGAAATTGGATCCCAGCCAGCTCTGTGTGGCCAGGAGGGGAGAGGGACCAAGATACAGGGCACAGCAGGGGTCACGGAATGTACCATTTACAATGTATCTACAGAACGCAACATCTCTCCGTTTTTTGTTTAACAAAGTTGAAAGAAGGATATTGGTATCATTCAAATTAAGATTTTGCCCACCACTTGTAGCTGGCGGGAGGGTTAGATTGTTCTAAGTCTTTCATTTCTATGTGATTGACTACTGAGGTAGAGGGAATGAGACTATGAATAGCCTTGAAAACCAAGTGACGTAGGATCCCGAATGCCATTATTACAAGGAAAAGAATAACAAAAATTAACACAATTGTTTTGACTATAGATGTCCACCACCCTGTGAGTCCCCAGCCTTTGAACAGTCCATTGAACCAATCTTCAGATTCTTGCTTCACTTGTCCGATTAAGTTGTTCATGTTTCGGAGGGCAGCATGGATGTTAGGAGCTTTCGAGGTCAGGTCCATACAGCAAAGTCCTTCAAATTCCTGGCACTCATGTCCGTGTAGTAGCAAGAGAAAATCTATTTTCTTGTTGGAGCGTCTGTGCCAGGGTCACCCAGGTGTTCTGACGTGGCTGAGGGACAATCCATGCAGCTGCTAGACTGTTCAGTGTTAACAGGAAGACAGCTTGGATGGGGTTCATCACGGGACTGAGAGAAGAGAAGGTTTTCTCTAGAAGGAAAAACAAACATTATAAAACCTATTAAAAGTCTCTATTTGCCGGAATGCCACCTTCTATGAGGATTTCTTTTCCTTTTTTTCTACGGCGTCTTCTTTTTGAAGCCACTGCTACCTGCTCCTCGTTCTCTTCAGTTGGAGCAGGATGTTTGGGAACAAACGGTTTCACCCACTTTTGGGGAATCCACCGAGGGCCTGAGGGAGTGGATACACATGCATAGCCACGCCCCCAGGTAACAAGCTCATAGGGACCTTTGATTTCCCAGGTTTCTGGGTCCCTAATCAAAACTGGAGGATGTTGGGATAACTTGAATTGTTTACTACTGTTAAAGTGACGTACCACAGGTGGACTCGTTTTCAAATGAACAATTTAGGAAATTGATAGTAAACATGGCTTTGCAGAGCTTCTGCTGTGGAGACATCCACACAGTTGAACTGCTCTGTTTAGTCAAAACCTGCTTGAGCGTCTGATTGGCTCGCTCCACTATACCTTGGCCTGTGGGGGAGTGGGAGGTGCCAGTTTTATGTTCCACTCCCCACTGCTGGACGAATTCCAGGAACTCCTTGGACTTATACGCTGCGCCCTGATCAGTTTTGATTTCCTTAGGGATCCCCAACACTGAAAAGGCTTGCACTAGGTGTTGTTTGGCATGCATAGCCCTTTCTCCTGCATGGGCAGAGGCATAGATTGTGCCTGAATATGTGTCAATGCTTACATGAACATATTTGAGGCGACCAAAACTAGGAATGTGTGTGATGTCTGTTTGCCATACCTCACAACTGCCAAGACCTCGGGGGTTAACCCCCATGCCTATTGAGGGCATGGTGTGCAGCTGACAGTTGGGACAGGTGGCCACAATGGCTCGAGCCTGACTCCGTGTTAACTGGAACTGACGCATTAGACCTGGTGTATTCTGGTGATACTGCTGGTGGCTCAGCTTTGCCTGTTGGAAGATGTCAGGAAGGCGTGCTGGTTCTGCTGGGGTTGCTTGTTCTGCTGGGGTTGCAAGGGAGTCTGCCTGACGGTTCCCTTCTGCAATTTCGCCTGGCAAATCTGTGTGTGATCTCACATGCATCACATAGAACGGGTGTTCTCTATGAGAAATCAAATAAATTAGTTTGGGAAGTAACCTGAAAAGCTGCTCATTTTCGATGTTTCTGAGCACTGCCTGCTCCGCCCTGGACACTATCCCCGCTACATAGGCTGAGTCTGTCACCAAGTTTATTGGCTCTGAGAACTTTTCAAAGGCTCTCACGACTGCTGCCAGTTCAGCTACCTGGGGTGACCCTTCCACAAACTCAACATCAGCTTCCCAATGCTGAGTCTGAGGATCTCTCCAAGTCATCACCGACTTGTGGGATGCCCCAGATGCATCTGTGAACACTATGAGAGCTTTGAGTGGTCTCCGACTCCTCTTCTCACAAGGAATGAGCTGGAATTCCTCATTAAACAGCTTGTGAGACGGGGCATGGACTGATATTTGTCCTCTGTAGCTGTCCAGGGCTAATTGGAGACTGGCATTGCTCTGGAGCAAATGCTCAAACATCTCTTTAGTCAATCTTTCAGGAGAGTTCTTTCCCTCCTCTGACAGTTTGACTGGGAGGTGAATACATGTGAAGTCACAGCCAGCTAGTTCATACAGTCTGATCCTTGCTTTCCGAATCAGTTGTGCTATTAACTCTTGTGGCTTAGTGATAGTTTTGGATCTTTGGTGGGAGAGGAAGACCCACTCTATGATTAAGAGTGACTCTCTCTGCTCCTTGATCCATTGGAATATTAACCCGTGTAAGTGTGGCAGTTTTCCTAGGATAATGAATTTGAAGGGCAGCTCGGGCTGGTAACGGTGAGCTTGCCTCTCTCCTAAGGTCTTTTGTACCTTTTCAATTGCAGTCTTTGCCTCTGGGGTCAGTTCCCTGGGAGAAAGCAGCTCTCTCTCCCCTTTCAATAAATTGAAGAGAGGTTCTAGGTCCTCATTAGTGAGGCCTAGCCAGGGCCTAACCCAATTCAATGACCCACACAGGGAATGGAGATCTGCTAAGGTTTTTGGATTACAATTAATTTCCAATTTCTGCGGAACAATGGTCCGTGCAGTGATTTCCAGGCCCAGGTACTTCCAAGGTGGCATCCTTTGGACTTTGTCCTCCTGCAATTCAAATCCAGCAGAGGTTAAAACTTTAGCCACTAGGTCAAGTGTGTCCTGGAGTAGAGAGTTATCGGGTGCACACACTAGCACATCATCCATGTAATGAAGGATGATGGCCTCCCCTCTCTGGGCACGCACCTGGGACAGCAATGAGGCCACATGCCACTGGCAGATGGAGGGACTACATTTCATTCCCTGGGGTAGTACTCTCCAGTGGTAGCGCTTCATTGGGGCCTCTCGATTGATGGTAGGAACCGAGAAGGCAAACCGTGGGGCATCCTCTGGGTGTAAGGGAATATGGAAGAAACAATCCTTGATGTCTAGAACAGCCAATTGCCAATCTCTGGGAAGCATTGTTGGAGAAGGCATTCCAGGTTGGAGAGACCCCATGTCTTCAATTACTTTGTTTATTTCCCGGAGGTCGTGGAGCAGCCTCCACTTGTCTTTCCCTGGTTTCTTTATCACAAAAATCGGGAAATTCCATGCACTTGTGGTCTCTTCTATGTGGCCTTTAGCCAATTGTTCCTCCACAAGCTCCTCAAGCGCCCTGAGCTTCTCCTTACTCATTGGCCACTGTGCTACCCACTTTGGGGTATCATCTAGCCATTTCAACTTTTGGGTAGGGCGCCCCACAGTGGCCGCTTCTAAAAATCCCGAGGAGTTTTAGGAATAATTAATTTTACCCCCCACTGTGACATGGTGTCTCTCCCCCATAGAGGGCATTTATAATCTGTAACAAATGGACGGATGCTAGCCAATTTTCCATCCGGCCCCTCAATTTGTACTATGCTTTTTGATATTTTTGCCAATTTGACTCCTCCTACACCCTGGATTCTGCCTGCCACAGGCTGAAGTTCCCAATGTGACGGCCACATCCTCTCGGGTATGATAGTCACATCAGCACCCATGTCCAGTACCCCCTCCACATGGAGGTGATCTGATCCACGGGTTAGGTTGCACGCCAGAGAGGGCTTGTCCTCACCCATCACTTCTGCCCAGTAGACTTCAGGTGATTTTCCATCTACTGGGACCTCCTGTGGAACAGGAATGGCCTGGGCAAGGATTTGTCCCTCAGCCAGGTAATATGGTGGTAGAGGACATCGTGCCAAGAGAATGAGGCTAGTTATGCTTCCCTTGATGGTCATGGGAACCACCTCAATCTCTAGGGGTGTGTGTGCTGTGTCACCGACAACAAAGTACTCACTGTCCAGTTTCATGTGGTTTAACGTCACATCCTGTGTACTGTTAGGTAAGTCCACTGTTATGACTGTCCAATCAGGTGACCTGAAATGAAAACCTCTGGTAGTCACAAGCCTAAAACGGCCTAGTGGCTTCCAAACCTTGTTAACTGAACATTTGATATTTTCATAGCCATACATCCCCACACCCTCTATCCCATCCTCCCCCTTTTTGTTTATGAAGAGAGAGTCTTTTGTGAGTGTGGAGCCCGCAGTATTTATAGCCGAGCGCGCTATGGTGTTAATGGCGGGTACGCGCTGTAAAGTTAGTTTTTTTGTTTGTTGGTTTTCTTCTGTTTCTGGTTGTGTGGACAGTCCCTGGCGAAGTGTCCTGGCTGCTTGCACTGGAAGCAGATGATGTGCTGCAGCTGCTCTGGTGACATTGGTTGCTTCTTGGCTTCTGGTGTTACAGCTGCCATGGTCCTTGGGTGTGCCAGTCCTGGATTTCTTTCGTGTCCACTGAGCAGTTCTGCTTTTCTGGCGCAAGCTTCAATCATCTGTGCTAAGCTAGGTGCTGGCTCCAGGGGAAGGCCAAGGATAACCCTACGGCAGGTTTCATTAGCATTCCTCTGAGCCATTTCTTTAATTAATTCAGCTTGTAATACTGGATCAGACACTTGTCTTTCTACTTCCATACGAAGGCGGTCCACAAACTGTAAGAAACTCTCAGAAGTAAACTGTTTAATGTTAATATAACTGCCTTTAGTATCTACTGTTGGTAATTGATTAAAGGCTTTTTCTGCAGCATTGCATATTTTATCTAGGACAGACTTAGATAGTACTCTAGTTTGGTTTTCAGGGCAATGCCAATTTTTTTCCCCACATAGGTGTTCATATGTGATATCATTATTATCAGCATCCTTTGCATTATCTGAGCTTTTTAAAAGCTCTTGTAAAAGCACTTTTAAAGATCTTTTCCATAGGCTTTCCCATAGATCATATTCTGAAGGAGTTAACAGACATCGGAAAAGCTCTTTGATATCATATTGAACCAGTTCGTTTGAATTAAAAGTGGCTTTCATTATGCCTTTAAAGATTTCACTATTCCTACCAAATTCTCTTTGTACTTTACAAATTTCTTTTTTATCTTGGTAGGACAAAGGTTGATAACTTCTTTTTCCGTTTTTCTTACCAAGATAAACTACAGGAGCAACTGATGGTACATACTCTTTCTCCTGGTACTGACTTTCAGGGTTAGGTATTCCCCCCCCACCCCGCCCGGGAGGCTCCCCACCCCCCCCCTACCACGGGAGCACCATCCATCCCCCAGGGGCTGTGAGCTGATCCCTCCCCACCCCCACCGGCACTGAACCCAGCAGGGGCTCCATCGCCCTCCCCCACCCCGCAGCAGCTTGGAGGGAAGGAATGTGAAACCGGAGAGGGGGAGGGGTGGTGGAATCCAGGGTTGCAACACCTTTGGGCGGGGTTGCTAGGTACTGTGCAGGACAGGGTCTTGGAGGGGGGAGGGGGCGGTGGAGCCGAAGGCAGGGATGGGTTATGGGAGGGGACAGGCTTAGGGGCTGGGACCAGAGGGTAAAGGGGGTTGCGGGATGAAGGAGGAGACACGTGGCTGCCACCATATCGGCCCCCCCCCCTCTCCCTGGACCGCATGTCCAATGCTATCTGGGACCCCGATCCTGACCTGCCCAGATACGGCCACGTATTCGTGGCCCGGAGGGGAAGGGAACAAGGAAGGAGAGCTGATAATTTTAGAAAAATCTTCAGAACTGGGATACTGGGGAGGATTTGGGGTTTCAGCACAGTTACAGCCGTGCTGAGCATGCTGCATTTCCAAGGGAGACCCTAGGGTGCTTTCCAGGTTATGGTTATAGGGATTTTTGGAAAGGGAAGGTGAGCTTGAATCATTTTGCTGCTGCTGTCTGTTGTTTTCTGTCTGAATTAAAACTTTCTGAATTTGTAAGAATATCGGAAGGAATACAGAGGCAGTTTTATCTCCATTTTCTACTTTTAAAGTTAATAAATTCCCTATTTCATCCCAAAATGAAATCGAATTGATATTTTGCAATTCAAGGTCAGATATTTCAACAGACAGCCAGCTGGCAAAACGGGCTAGTTTTTTATTAGATATTAAAACATTTCCTGAACTTAGTATTTCTTTGAGTTGTTTTGTTATACTCTTTTGTAAAGCAGATTGCTGTATCCCCATAGTGTTAGCAATTTGCACTATATCTACCCCACTACAGTTAAAACACAGGAAAGGAGTTAGTTGTTAAGACGTACACCACGGTTTTCAGGCTTTACTAGATGCGGAACCGATGTTAATTTCGCCGTTTTTTGTCAGCAAAACCTATGTGTGGCGCCCGCGCCGCTGTAGGGACCGGCCCCGCCGCAAACACCCGTAAAAACCGCAAAAACGCAAAAAAACGTCCCTGTGCCGCAGCTCTGAAACCGATCAAAGCTGCCTGCCTGCCGCGCAGCGCCTGGGGTGGCCGCGTCCAGCCCTCCCCCCAGCCCCCGCGCCGCATCACGTGGCCACGAGCTGCTAAGCCCCGCGCACGGTGCAAACACGCCCGCGCCTCCTCTCCTCCCGAGAACGGCTCCGGGCCGGCAAAATGCCACCGGTGAGACCCTCCCGCGGAGCTCCGGGAACTACCTGCCGGAAAGGGACGCTTAACTCACCTTTTCTCTTGCAGGCAGACACGTCTGTGTACACGGTAGTGGATCCACGTCCTGAACCGACCTGTCTGGGACTGACAGGCTGCCGGTTCGTGCTGAAAAGTCTTCGAACTGCACAAAATGCAGCTTAAAGAAATTTTAGCTAGTTGATCAGCTCCTATGCTGGTCGAATCCCGAAATTAGGAATCACAGCGAAACGTGGGTGCTTTAAAGAAACCACGCACGTGGAGCGCCAACTGTAACGGCTTTTTCCTCGGCCTAAACAGAGTCTTTCACCCTCCTCCGGTCTAGCTCAGGTGTTAGGGTGAGATTCCCCTGGGCCTTAGCCACAGAGACGTAGATAAGATATCAAAAGAGGCTCTTTCCCCTGATAAAGTTACAGGTTTATTTCTCGTGGGTAGTGAGTGAAAAGGGAAGGGAAAAGAGCAGGGGAAGAGAGAGAAAAGAGGGGGAAGGACAGGGTAAAAGCGTGGGGGGGGGGGAAAAGAGAACGGGGGAAGAGAAAAAGGGGGGGAAAAAAGAAAGAGCGGGATAAGAGATCTGGGGGAAAAAAAGAGATGCGGGAAAAGAGAGCGAGGTCAGCGGGTCCTGACCTTTTCTAGGGTCTGGAAACGGGGGGCAGGGAGAAATTGGATCCCAGCCAGCTCTGTGTGGCCAGGAGGGGAGAGGGACCAAGATACAGGGCACAGCAGGGGTCACGGAATGTACCATTTACAATGTATCTAGGGAACGCAACAGCCATGTTGAGGCATCATGTGAAAAAATTGTCCATTATAGTCCACAAGAGTAATTTGAAATGACAGTGAATCCCTGAAAATATTCTCTAATTCTACTGCAGTAATAGGGAGATGTATTACTGCAAGATCATGTCCTGTCAGGCTCTGGCCACTTCTAGCTTTTGGGCTATCTCAGTAGCAATTAGTTCTGCTTTAAATTGTTCCAAGCCAATATTAGTGCATGCCTTGATATAATCAGAAAGTTCAACGCCAGCACGATTACAAATTGGGTACAGGGCTTTTTTACAGTCATTGTTAGCATTTTCATAAGCAAAAGATTTTAAGACAACATCAGCTGCTTCCTGCATATCAATTGACCCTTTAATGGTGGATTATAATTGATCAATAAAGGTAATATATGGTTCCTGAGGCCCCTGCCTCACAGCAGCAAAACCAGACTCCACCACTTTTGTATCGGGTACCTTTCGTAGTGCCTGCATGGCAAGAACAGTAGACTGATCTCACACTTGGGGGGGAGTCTTAATTGAGCCTGAACAGTAACATATATGTTTGTGCCAGAGAGCTGTGATGCAGTGATATTAATGGGAAGTTTGAGCCAAATCTACAAATTCCATCCACCAGACAGATTATTGTCCTCCTGTCAAAATTGTCTTAAAAAGAGATTTCCAATCCACTGGTAACATAGTATGTCCTTCTGCAATTGTATCCAATAAATTCATAGTAAAGGAAGAATGTAAACCATTTTCTTGCACTGATCCCCTCAGTTCCTTTACCATCTCATATTGACAATTGTTTGTGATGTAGGTTTTGATTACAACATAGAACAGGCATTGCTTGAAAAAATTAAATATCGCCCTCCTTCAACGCTTACCTCTAGCATTTCTGTATAAACCTTTCTGGCTCAGGTCCTATAGGTGGTTTCCTCATCATAGTGGTTAGAGGAATAGGATGAGATATAAGACAGTGGTGGAATATCTGAAATATTTACTGCAGCCTTTTTGCATGTTGTTTTTAGTATTTTTTCTGCGCTAGGGGCCACTGTGGCCATAGCACATACTGGGGCTAGAGGAGAATATAAATCTGGTTCTTGTCCTGAATCAATAGGACTGGAATTAAATAGATCCTTTTTCTCCAGATCATTATCCTCAGGTGATGTTTCCTTAATAAAAACAAAAGTATGTGACGGCCATGCAGGCAGAGCATCCCTAAGGACACTATCTGTGTCTTTAACTTGTTGCAAAGCTGAGTATACCACACACTAAGTAATAATATAATCAGAGTGGACATTGTGATCAGAAATTTGGCAGGTTTGTAAACATTCACTGACCTTTTGCCAGTAAGATCATAGGAACCATCTGATGGGTAGCAGGGACAAAATTATATGACCCATATAAGTGATTGGATGAGGCTTTGGAGTTGGAGTTTATAACCCTGCTCCCTGGTGATGCGCAACAGAGTCTTTATGCAGTTTTTGGGATTTTGTTGTGCCTTGCCCCATTATAAGAAATGCTGCCCAACCGCTCGCAAAAGGCTAACCTGTTCAATAGTCAGCGATGGAAGAAGCTCCTTGGTGATCAGCTGAACACATGCCCGCTTGATTCAGTCGGGATACGTCACTGGACTGGATCACATGAGTAGTAATGAAGTCCCTGTAAATCGGGAGCCATTTGTTGGCATATGAATGCGAGACTCACAAGCTGAGAGCAAAATGAATCTGTTTATTGCAGAATTAAGACAGTACTTATACACTGTTATAAATGAGAGACAAAAGTCTCGATATTCAGCAAAATTTTGGATTGCTTTATTTGATACAGAAAGAGCAAGCAGCGCGCTGGGGAACGCGAGGAGTCACCGCCCACTCCACGCTCCACCAAACCTTGGTTTGCAGCCTCTTCTTATACTGTGGTTCCTCATTGTAATCAATAATTTTTGGGTTTTTTTTGCTGTCATAATTTTGCTAGGTAAGCAGTGGTGGTCGAATAAACATCCTTACACAAATTCACAAAGCCTTTGGGTGATAATCAGTCACAGATAGCCATCTGGGCCTTGTAGATGACCACCAGAGAAGTTCTGGAAGTCTGGTCCTTGAGATAGGCAGCATTGATCAGACAAAGGCAGGAAGGGCTTTTTGGGAAGTTCGATTTCGCAAGCTGGTAGCCGATACAACTTATTTGAAAAACATAATATAACATAATGTAATGTAACATAATACAACATAATATAACATAACAAGGTGTTTTTAAACAGAATTATTTAATCATATAATTTCCTTTATCTAGTGTCCATGCTTCACTTCAGAGCTTAGCATTCTGGTTTATACAAACCCCAATGCTTTTGTGATTAACACGAATCTTCTATCAATTGTCACATACACTTAGTGTGAGAAACTCTGTTCAGTCCTTTGCATGCAACTCAGTTGCAGGCCTGTAAAAAATCAGTTCGCCTGACAGTCTGTTAGTTTACTCAAGGTAAGCAGGCTTTGAAGAAAAAGAACGCCTTTCCTGTTTTCAGATCGAATATAATCTGCTTTCTCCCATGCTTCCCAGGAATTTTCAGGCCTGCTATTTCCCCACACCCAGCCTGCAGAGGGAAGAGAATTGTTTTTTCCAGCCCTTTTCCTCATTCTCCCCTGTTCAGGCCTGCTACAACAATTTTGAGAATGTTGAATTTCCTCTAGATGTTAAGGACAGCATAATTTTGTTTCTAGTCCTGCTATTTCCTCTGTATAGCTTGTAGTGTCTACATCATGCTTAGAGTCAGAAAGGAGGCTACTAGGGAAGTTGTCTGGAGCCCTGCCCTGGGAATGGATAATACTGAGTGGCACAGGATATGGAAGGAGATGGACCAGTATTTGGAAAACTTCCCTCCTCCAATGATCTGGAAGTTCACCTCTATAGATGATTGAGAGAGAGACGGGGACTACTGATTTGTGATCAGAATCTGAATTTTACTGTGAGCTACATATGCTTATATACCATTTACAGGAAGGCTAATAATTTTTTACTACATTCATTTAGTTAAATATGACACAAACAAACTTTACATTTTTACTTAGTTAAATCTTCTTTCCTGTCAGCAAAACTTGATCTAATCTTCTTGTAATCTTCAAAGCTCTGTTTGCTCTTGCCAAGGCATCTTGGTTATCAAACTGCATATGTTAATTAAATCTACAGTACTATCAATCTCATGTATAGTTACATTTCTCCCATTTCTTTCAACCAACAATACACTCTTAAGTGACTTGTCTATTTGTCCTGGTTTCAAAAGACAAGTGTGTGCTAGGGAAGAGCAGGGCCTTCCCTCGAAATGGAGCCAAAAATCCCTCCCTCTGAATTAGTATAATTTTGGAATTAAGGGACTCTCAGGCAAAGATATGGGGATATGAATAACAGTTCTTTACTAATATATATATGTATCTATAACAAGGCAAGCAAAACAACAACATCGAAATTAACAACAAACAGAACAGGAACCCAGTAACAGTTCTTTTGGTTGTGGACACCTTTCCCCTGTGGTGCAGTTACTGTTATAGCTGGCATTCAGTGCCAGCCGGCTCCCCGTGGGCAGGGGAAGATACAGTGATCCCACGTGGCTGGAGAGGTGCCGGGGGTGATGGTGGCTGTGTCCCAGATGGGAAGGGGTGGAGGAGAGGCTCTGCTCATGGATCCCTGGGGCAGTATCGTCCCCGTGCTCCAAACAGGATGCCTGGAGGTGGCAGGCTGAAGCAGGAGAGCATCCAAGGGAGGGGTGCGGTGTGGGGTCCAACAGCCGAGAAATGTGGCTCCCGGCGTTGGGATGGCGGGGGTGGGGGTAGCAGAGGGGGTCGTCCTCCTCCGACTCCACGAGCAAACGCCACGAGCAAGTGCCTCCTCCTCTCTTTACTTGCTGCTGATCTCTCGAGTTTTTCCTCCCCCTTCCTCCCCCCCCTTTTTCCCCCCTTTCCCCCTGTCACTAGCCATCAGCACCAGGGCCTAGTCATCAAGACTTTGTTAGCATGTCAATGGGGAAAATTCCATAGAGAGGAAAGGGAAAAACCCAACCCCCAACACTATTAAATTTTTCACACACTGTAAAATACGAGGAATAACTACTACAATGCACAATATAATGCCTAATACATATAAGCCTACTTTGACCAAGTTCCTAACCCAGACAGTGAGTCTCCAATCTCCCAGGAGCTGATTTAGCCAGTCATACCCATCATCTATTTGCAGCTTGTTACACCTTCTTTCAGGGCTTGAATGCTGGCATAGATGGACTAGGAGTGGTCAGAAAGGTTAAGGCAACACATCCCATCGAATTCGTCACACCCATGTCCCTGTGCTAAAAGCAAAAAATCTATTGCTGCTCTATTTTGCAAAGTAGCAAGTCTAAGAGAATCAACATCAGTTAAAAGTCCTGTTAGTGCTAAGGATGTAGCATGAGTTTGTTTAGCTAGCTGTCCTGGTTTAGGGCAAATTTGGGAGAAAACTTCCAAAGAGCCCCCCTCCCAGGAAGCAAACCTGAGCGGACCCTTCCCCAGCTGGTTCGGGAAGAAATTTCCTCAGAGAGAAGTGGAAAAAACCTATTTATTCAACAGGCACAGCACTGCCCAGCACAAAAAAAAAAAAAAAAAAACCAAAAAACAAAAAACAACCAATACCAAACAACAAAACCCCTTACTCCTCTGAAAAGATGACAAATTCAGAAAGTCTCTCTCTTGTGGGTGGTAGCTCGGCTCAGTCTGTTCTCAGTCCCTCTGGCACTGGAAAATGCCGCTGCCCAGGCCAGGCCCTGGTGGGCCACAGGTGCA
This sequence comes from Sturnus vulgaris, assembly GCF_052056855.1. Taxonomy (NCBI): domain Eukaryota; kingdom Metazoa; phylum Chordata; class Aves; order Passeriformes; family Sturnidae; genus Sturnus; species Sturnus vulgaris. The sequence continues at coordinate 27,727,307 of NC_142282.1, read as the reverse complement.
AGCTCCTGGTGGTCCCCTGGGTCCCCAGTCCAGAGCAGGTTCAAATAATTCCAGGAAAAAAAACCCAAAAAACTTTCCGGGGAACTTCTCTGCTTCAGTTAGTCAGAAACTAACAAAAAGCAAAGGAGAGCTCTCTCCGCTGTCCACCACGGTGACACAGTCCAGGAGGAGGAGACAGTGGAACTCCTATCTCTGTGTTTTGAAAACAACTGCCTCAGACATTTCATCGCTTCTCCTTCCCCCTCCTTCACTCTCAAATCCAGCCTTAAAGGTACAAAACTTATTTGTGGGCTAAACAGACAAATGGGGATACAATTTAACATGACAAAGTCACCCCAGGACAAGGGGATACAAAAAATACATAATAGTATTGAAATCCAACAAATAAGGGATGAGCAAAATGTATGGTGGCATGTTTCCCCCATCATCCTGTCTATAAAAATGAAAGCATATGGTGTAATTACACCTCATTCATCCTCTCCTGGTCCAGTGATTCCCCGTTACAGTTACCTTCGGGAACTTTTCTCATTTGTGGAGACAGAACATGGCCCACTATCCCCTCACACATCAAGGGTGGACCATGGAGCTTGGAGACACTTACCCAGCACTCCCAGGGAGGCCCAGATGCAGTCCAGAAGGTATCAGAGCCCAAGAACCTCTGGGACTGGTAAAGAGACTCCTGAGTAACGAAAAAAGTGGTATTCTGCTTTAGCACCTAAGTTAGGTGTTAAGAGATCTCTTGCAATTTTGTTTAGTGTGGAAGGATCCAAGGGGTCCAGGCGGAGTTGCAGGTGCTCTCGGTCTCCCCACTGGTAGTAGGACAGGACGCTCTCTGAAAAGCAGGGTCAGATTTCAGCTCTGTTAGCCTGAGGCCAGCATTGGTGCAGTGGGTTAGTTCCCAGGCTGCAGCTCTGTAGGGTGGCGGTTTGAAGCCTGTCTCTTGCTTGCTCTCGCTCTTTCTCTCTCCCATGTTTTTTTTTTTATCTCTGCAGACTTTCTTACTCATAACTGTTAAGATATGGGGTGTATTTTCTCTTGTGAGTGTTGTAATAATAATATTCCCAGAGATAGCCCTTAGGGTTAGTATTGAAATACTGGGGGAACCTAACCAGTAGGGAGCCGTTTTTCAAATCCATACTTGTCAAGACTCAGAAAAGATCTGGCCGACTTACGAACTTAATAACGAGGCATGCCCAAAATTTGGTAGTTTTGATAAGAAATTAATGTCAAGTTTGATTTCCCATATACGTAAACACAGATGCCTTGATGAATTAGAATATACTAGGTTCTTTATGATTTTAGCTTGTCAACAAAGCCCAGCAGCAAACAAAAAGGAAGGGCATATCTTGGTCTTAAAGAAAAACAAGGAGAAAAGTAAAAAAGAAGAGCCGATATTGAAGAGCCAATGTAAAAGCAAGGAGAAGGCGGAGATCGACCTCATCGCCCCTGATTTAAGAGCGGAGATGGTCCCAGCCATGCCTGAGGTGGGCCCGGGTCCGGGAGGGGCCCTTCCACCCCCGCCGGTGCCGCCCCCGCCGCCGTCCGAGCAAGGGGGGGCATGGGGGGGCGTGCCTCTAGCAGGGTCCCAGTCAGTGAAGGAGAAAGGCAGGCCTTGGCAGGCATGGATGTCACGGCCCCCACCCCGCCGCCGTCATCCCCGTCGTCACGGCAAATGGCGAGGGCGGGGGAAGGGGACAGACGATGTGTGCAGCCCACGGCACCGCCCCGAGAGGAGGAGCCAGGGGGAAGAGACTTCTGCCGAGAGGGCGGAGAAGGGCCCTCCCACGGGGGGAGTGGTGATTCTTCTGCTCACAGGCCTGTGAGTCTCCATAGCAACCTTGAACGCCAGGGAGCTGCCTCAGGAGATGATGTCATTAAAGCTAGAAGGGACACAGACCGGCTTCCAATACAGTGTAAATCTTGCTTAGCGCTTTCTAGAATTAGGAGTAGTGGAAGCAGATCTAATATTCCAGCAGAATCCGCAGAGTCAGACAGCTCTTGCTCGAGTGGTTCCGAGGAGGAAGATGAAATTGATGAGATAATTGCAGCTCTGAGCAAGAGAAGGAGGGGAAAGATAGTGAGGAAAGCCATCAAAGAGCATAGTCCAATAGTGAAACGTACTAGATCAAAAAAGGAAAAAGAAAAAAAAACAGTTTCACAAGCCCCATTACAACAAGCAGTTGGCAACCAGGGGCCGACGATCTATCTAAAGATTCCATACTCCCTTATCAAATTAGAGCAGTGGAAAACTACTGTGGGGAAATATAAAGACAACCCAGATAAAGTGGCCACATTAGTAGATAGAGCAATTAACTCACAAAACCCTGACTGGGCTGATTTAAACTCTATGTTAGACACATTACTTGATCCCACTGAGAGATGAATGGTCAATAAAGCTATCACAATCTCAGTGGAGGCCAGCAGAGCTAATGGGCTGCTTCAAGGCACTGTCACACAGATTTTCCCCCTTGAAAACCCGGGGTAGGATCCAAATACACCAGAACATATGGCAAGGTTAAAACTATATCAAAGCCTTGTGGTATATTATTTAAAACATGGTGTCCCTAAAGGTATAAATTGGTCAACGATGTATGCAGTAAAGCAAAATTATGATGAAGCACCCACTGATTTTTTTAACAGATTAAGAGAAAGTGCAATAAAATATACAGCTTTAGATCCTGAGTCAAATGATGGTAAAGCACATCTAGTTCTGTTGTTTATGGGTCAGGCTTCAGATGATATAAGAAGAAAGTTGCAAAAGATAGAGGGAATTCGAGACATAAATTGCTAGAGGTAGCCTGGAGGGTGTTTCGAGACAGAAGCCCAACTGAAAAAGTTAAATCCCAACCTAATAAGAAGGCAACTCAGGAGAAGTCATCCAAGAAAACTTCCCCTATGTAGAAGGAGCAATGTGCTTACTGTAAGAAATGGGGACGTTGGAAGGACTGTCCAGAACTGAAAGAAAAATCCTCAGTCTCCCAACTCCCAGTAGTACAGCCCTCAAGTGGTTCACGTTCCAAGTGATGGGGACTGACGGCTACCCACCCCCCACCCTGCCCCACCTCCCCCAGCGGAACCTTTGGTTATAGCTAAGTTGGGGAAAGATGACATTGAATTTTTAGTAGATACTGTAGCGGCAAATTCTGTATTAAATACCTTAGAAGGGAAACTGAGTCACGACACTGTACATGTTGTTGGGGTGACCAGGGTAAGCAAAACACAGCCACTGATTTGCTTTCAAACTAGTACAACTAATTTCTAAGTGGACTTTTTTTCAGTACTCACCCCTGCACTCCAGTATATGCGAAAATATTGAGCCGGCCCGGGTGGCTCCACCTAAATGAATGATGGGTTGGCAGGTACCTGCTGTATTCTCAGGTGGGTAATTTGATGAAATCTAAGACTAAGAAAAATAAATCTGTGGCAGATATTTTTCCACTGAGGAGCAGCAGCACTAGCAGGTGTTTGATCATCTCTCATTTCTGCCTCCCACCAATGTCTTCTCAGATGCAGGGACAGTTCCTACATCGGTCTCCTTCCTAATCTGTATTAGCAGTGAGCTGGAAGGCACTTCTTTTGTTGCATCTTTCACTGGGAACTGATGGTACTGGATTGATGATGTGTTTTATTTCTTATACCCCATATATGTGCAGGTTAGATGGGGATAATTAATTTGTCTTGCCCGTTTTCTGATGTTGCATTCACCAGCACTCAGCTGAGTATTCTTCCCAAAGACATCTTGCTTTCCATGGGATACTTTTCTTCAATAATTTATGCAATCATTAGGAGTTCTTCCCTCCAGCCTTTTCTCTCTTTTAATTCCATAGCATTACTTGTAATTCTATTCCTGATTTGAAGGGGGATTGGGGGGAGGGAAGCCTATTTTCTCTTGTGACACACAGTAATCACAAGAGGAACTGGGAAGAGCATGATGGGGAGAGATTGATCTGTCCTTAGGTCATCAACTCTGGGCATGGGCAGGAGCTGCTGTTAGTCACTCGGGGACAGCAACTGTCAATGTGCTCTGTGGGAATTTGTGAAGCACAGGGCAGCTCTGCAGGAGGGCAGCACATCTTTTGCTGCCCCCTGTGCTTTGCGTGGCAGCTGTGGCAGGTAGCCAAGTCATATTTCACCCTTGGAGGCAACTTGGGATGTGGAGTCCTTGGGTCTGCTTGGAGCACCCTTGAAGAGAGTGGTAATTTGTCTATGATGTCATATAGAGGGAAGAGGATATTTTAAAGAAAAAGAAGAGCAGCTTGTGATGGACAGCCAGATCCTTAACCTGAAGCATTTGAGTGCAATAGAAGGATTGACAGTGACTTACCCTTGACTTTCTGCATCTGCTGGAGTTCATATTACTGATGAGTACATAAGAGTTTAGTAAAGTAGGACAGTTACTAATTACTGTCTAATGAAGCCTTTTACTATTACATTGTGATTTTGGCCACTGAACTTCACTTCTACCTACTAAGATGTTAGCATGAGGGATTGTTCCAACGTGCTGAAAAGGTAGGATGGAAATATAGAGAAACTGTCTTTCTTCAGTCTATCAGGCCTGACCTAAGCTAATAAAACTTAGCATGAGCCTGTGGGGTACAGCAGCTGCATGCTGGAGATATAAGTCGACTGTCCATCTTGGTCACATGGTTTAATAGGCCTATGTGAATTTCCTGAGTCAGAGGCCAGCCACTATACCCATCTTTGTCACATCTCAGTGATGTGTATCCTGGCAGGTTTTTCTTTTTGTTCCCTCGCCACTATGGAAAGAATCATCTGCCAGGTTGGCTTTCAGATGACTTTTTAAAACTACCAATTTCCCTTTTGTTGTGAGAGGAGAGGGGGGAAGCACACAGACCAGAAGGGGAAAAGAGAACCTGACCTAAAACCAAGCCAGTATTTTCAGGGATTTTAGAATAGTTCATATGCTGTTTCCTACTCCCCAAGGAAGGGCTGTCCTCTTTCTTCTTTTTGATTCAATTCCCTGCCACTCTGTGAGCAAGTCAGAAGCTGCAGCTGCTGCTGTCAGCTGGGAAGGGAGGCCCCTTGTTTAAAACCCATATGTAATCTCTGCCTACAAAAAGTCCAAATCCTTTATGCTCTCCTTAAAGTCTCCTTTTCTCATCTGCATCTTCACTGCCTGCCCATGGTCTTGCCACTTGAGTGAAAATACAGATAAAAGTTGACCCCAAACAGACTGAACAAGGAGCACAGATAGGATAAAAGTCCATCAATAAATAAACCCAAAGAATGAACAGAGCAAATAAATCTAGTTCTTGAGAGTGACAAAGGAGTCAGAAAGTATGTCAAGTGTGTTGGAGCAGGGCCCCATCACATGTAACAGTTACTTGGAAAGACAAACACCATCACTTCGAATGTCATCCTCCCTCTTGCCCTCCTTTCTATACTGAGCATGATGTCATATGGTCTGGAATATCCCTTTAGTCAGTTGGGGTCACTAGTCCTGGCTGTGTCTCCTCACAACCTCCCATGCACTCTCAACCCCCTTGCCAGTGTGGTAGTACAAAAAGCAGAAAAGGTCTTGGCTCTGTGTAAGCTCTGCTCAGCAATAACAAAAACATCTCTATATTATAAACCCCATGTTCAGCAGAAATCCAAAACACAGCCCCAAACCAGTCACTGGGAAGAAAATTAACTCTACCCCAGCCAAACCCAGCATAGGTCTTCCCTGCTACCTTTTCCCAGATGTGGTGGGGGAGGCAGACCAGCAATGCCCACCCACCATGGCATGTGGTGGGCTGACAGGTGGGCCAAAGCTCTCACATGTAGGCTCCTTCCTAGCAGATTACCCATGATCTCTGCTTCACAGTTTGGGTGTCTGACCCCCATCTCACTCCAGTCCCTTCCCCCCTTGTCCCAGCACTGCCAGGGAAGGGGGGAAGCAGGGATGGCAGTGGGGACATTGAAAGGGACAACTGTTGTTTCTTCAAGTAATTTAGACTTTGGCTGTTTTTAAAGAATAAAAGAGAAAAAAACATTATTTAGTGCTTGTAAAGGTGTGCTACTGGCACATAAAAATATAGCAATAGCAGAGGGAACAGAGAGCAACAAAGAAGTGTGGATTTAAACATTTGGGTTTTGTTTCTTAGGTTTGTCAGGAGAGAATCTTAAAAAAAATTCAAACAATCAATAACAAAAAAAACCCCAAAAAATAAAACAAGCAAAATTGTTTTTTGCCCTTCACTGAGATGTCTGCATCCCATCACTGTATTTAGTTGTGAAGGAGTTAAAAACGTAGTGCGGGCTGAAGGTTGCATGGCTTCCCGGATTCCTGGATGTTGCTGCTCAGTGTTTGCTTTGTGTTTGCTCTGGTTAGCCAGGCCAAAGTGAAGCCTTAGGAGGGTTGCTCTTTTTTGCAGCTAATGAACTTCACTTCCACTTTATATGTGCACTAACATATTGCCTTTGGTGTCGAGATTGCAGCTCTCCTGTGCCTTCCTGTTTCCCATCATTCCCTTTAGACATCTCATTTTTTAATTTGAGAATGGAAAATCAAAGAAAAAAGTGACAAACATGACAAACATTCTTCTGTTCCTTTTAGGTTCAGTAAAACTCACCTTTAAATCTTATTGACTAGGAGGAATTAATCCCACACAAATACCTTGCAAGAGATGCTTAAGTCAGAGTTACAATTTAATGGAAAGAGCACAATAAATGCAATAAATTGAGAAAAATTGGTTTAAAACCACAAAGTTTGAGTACAACCTGATATCCCATTGGTCAGGGTGGTAGCTGAACTCCAATTAAGCAGTGGTAGCAGTGCTGTTGAAGTGGTGGTTGAAAGCAGTGGTCCTGGAGAAGTCTGGTTCTTCCCCAGATGTCCAGTGGTGGTGGTTGTAAATCCCCAAACCTCGAGATTATATACCCTCAAATCCAGGCAGGAATGTTCAATACCTCCCCCAGGGTGGGGAGTTTCTCAATGGAATGATGTAATCCTATGAGTCATAGGATATTTTGGGGAGTCCTTGATAGCCCATTGGCAGAGATGACCCCCCTTTAGGTTGGGTGTAGTTATCACATGAAGACAAAGAGAACACTATATCCAGCTCATAGGTGGGGTATGCAGCTGTTACAAACGACCTACCATTAACAGTTCATCAGAGGATGATGTAGGTGGTGGTAGAATACATACTTTGGTTACATCTTCCATTGTAACTCAAGACAGAAAGCCATTCAGAGAGGATCAGAGCAGATGGCAGGGAGATCTTGTTTATGTTATTTTTGGACATTCCCATTTGAAAGTCTCAGATTGTTGTCTTTTTTACTCCCTTCCCTTACTCGTGTATGTTTTCCTTTCTTATTTTCTTTCCCTTTTCCTTCTGGAGAACATTTTCTTTTTAAAGTACATATTATTAATAATACAACATCACCTGAAATCTGGATGTGTTTCTGATGAACCAAGCTGTGGATAGTTTATTTCTGTCTGCCTAGATTTGGAAAAAGTGGCAAGGGGGACTAAAGCAGTGAGTGGCGTTAGGAGAATGAGTTGGGTAGGTGTCTTGGTTTAATTTGAATTTCCCAGCCGAAGTACTAATAATGTTATAGTTTTGATTTGCCAATTTAAATATACTTATTTTCTGTTCTGAGACAGAACCAGGAGCAAAATCAAGGCAGGTCTAAAACTTAAAAGGGTATAAAAAACTTTATTAACTACACAAAGAAAAAGAAAATAGTAAATTCAGAATAAGATCTTCAGACCACTCCCTCTTCCCTCCTCAGATTCCTTCTTAACAACAACATACAAAGACACTTCAGTCAGTTTCCCACTTAAATAATCTTATTCAGTTTACTTCAGGGAGAGGAGTTTCTTCTTTTTGGCTATAGGGATCTCTTTCCCAAGAGGGGAAAGAGACAGTTTTCTTTTGACTTCACTTTTACGAGTAGCAGCCACCCAGGAATCTGCAACCGTGACACTCTTCCTAACCTTACAGCCTTCCGAGAGCTGTGCTTATGGGCCATGTCAAACTCATGGGGTATTACTTTTAAGAATTAACTGTTCCAAAGCAAAAGTTTTCTTAATTTATCTTTTTCTTTGTTCATGCTTCATCCTCAGAAAACTGAGATCCTCTTCTTTCCTTGGGGCAAAAGATTTTAAACATGGGTGTTTTGGGTCAAATGAACTATCAAATGGAACACTCCAACCCCTTATGTCTTTCTCCACGGTTTATAAGACTTTTCAGTGCAGTAGAGTCCACCCTACAGCTTACAAAAGGATTTTTAGCTATTTTCACAGCATCTCTTCATTCTCTTTCCATCTAAAAAACTTAGCTCTTGCTTCACTGACTTGGGTGCATCTCCTCTGTTTTTCCCTCTCATTTAAAAGAAGATTAGAGGTTTGCAAGTCTTATCTGACCACTAAAAGAGTTAAAGTTTCACACAGAAGTTACAGAGGCTAGGCCAGGATTTCAAGAAACTCAGGCTGTGCTGGGAGGGTGAAAATGGGGGACGGCTACGATCTCAATCAGCCTCCCTGAAGTTCATCTACAACACCCACTAGCCATGGCCACCCCTCTTCCCTGCCAGGACATGCCAACTTTCCAGACAGGGGGCCCGGCTGCCTCCTCCAGGCTGCGTGGGCTGTTCTGAGGTGGCACCAGGGCCCCACCGAGCCACGAGCCCACAGAGGAGAAGGGGGGGCCAAGATTTAAAAAAATAAGCCTCTTCTTTTCCTGCCCATCGAGGCTCCTGGTTGCAAACAGGGCCCACCTCGGCCTGGCCCGGGCGAGAGGCCTGGGGCAGATTAGTTACCTTGGACGAAGCAGGAAATAAAAAAAAGCTTATTTCCGGGTTACCTCCTTCAAAATGTGTTTTCACAGAGCAAACTAACTTCTCTAATTGGTTTCTCAGGCTGTCAATAAGTGAACCAGCCTCCAATTGGTCCCATCAACTCACAGAGGAAGTTCTCATGGAGAAAAACCTCTGTGATTCTGCCCTCCTGCAGGTGTAACCAGAACAGTAGGGATGGGAAGCTACACTGCCATTTTGTGGGGTTCAATTCAAGAGCAGCACATTTCCTTGGTAGATTGTTGTCTTGGTTTGAAAGACAGGTATGGTCTAAGGAAAGGCAAGAGCCCCCTTCCTGAGATGCAGAATGCAACCCCCCTCCCTTTTAATTATTTTACTTTTAAATCAGAGGCCTTCAGGCAGGAGATGTGGGGATAAGGATAACAGTTCTTTACTGATATCTAACAAGGCAGAAAACAACCACAGCTATAAAAATTGACAACAGAACAGTATAATTCAGTTCCAGTCCCTTTTGGCCGCAGGCTGTCTCCATGCGCTCAGTTACGGGTGGTGTGGGCAGGGCAGGTCCTGCGCAGTTGAAGAGGGCTGGGTGATGGCGGCAGCGGCCCAGGGGTGAAAGGGATGGGAAAGTGACTCCCCCCTCACGGTGTCGGTCGTGGTGCTCGGCAGAGTGTCTGGAGATAGTAGGGTGAGGTAGGAGAGGAGCAGAGCGATGCCCAACGGCAGGGAGCATGGATCTCAGTGCTGGGATGGCAGGGGAGATGCCAGAGCGGAGCCCAGGCTGTCCTCCCACTCCACGAGCCAAGCGAGAGAGCGTGTCCCCGCTCGAGACCCCCGTCCCAACTTTCCTTTTCCCGGTTCCCCCCCTCCCCCTCCACCCACCCCCCTATGAGAGAACATTATCTATCGTTTTAAGGTGTAGCCACAACTACTTAGCATAACAATGGGAGAAATTCCACAGAAAGAAAAGGGAACAATTCAACCCCCCCAACACAGCCACTGATTTTTTTTGTCAGGTCTAAAGGAAGCTGCCAAAGTCCTTACAGGGAATTATTTTCATAACTGGTTCCCTTCGTTCCTTACCAAAAAATAAATTAAGACAAACCAGCACACCATCTTAGTAACTCTTTCTTGCTGTATCAGCATAAACCATTGGGCAAATACTTGCTCCAGAGGCTGTTAAGCTCATTTGTCATGTCCTGCCAGGGTCCTGTCTGTATTTCAGGAGACAGGAGGTGGATGGGAGGAAACTAGTTCAGGAGAGTGGGTGGCAGTGTGGAACATTTGTCTGTGAATGTGGGATCTCAGCTCAGCTTATAAATTATCCCCTGGGCCTTGTAGATAAACGCAGAGTTCTATGGTGATATCAGCTGGGAAAGGCGAACACTTGCTGACGATTGTAGGCTAATCATTCAGGACACTAATTGCCAGAAAACCAAAGAAGCATTATTTTTGGAACAACTTTTTTCACATTATGAAGGGGAAAAACCCTGCACTGGATTGTTTTGTTTGCAGAGCTTTACCCCGTCCTATGTCCTGTCTCAGATTTATAAAGGATTTACCTTTATTATTGTTGGTGACTTTTTTCTTTCTTTCTTTTTTTTTTTTTTGGTTTTGCTCTGTTTTCCTGCCATGCATCTATAAAGTTGTGTGAAAATGCAACTTTTTTTTTATTTTCATGAATGTATGCACAAATAGGTCTGTGGGTTCTACACCACTAGCTATTTAAAGGATTGGGTCAAACCAACTGCTTTTCAGCTGAATTTTTGTGACAGGTGATGCTTTGCAAAGATTTTTTTTTCATTCTTTCAAGTCAATTTGAAAACTGGAAAAAAGTCCTAAACACACTGCCCTACCATTGAAAATTTCCAGCTGAACCAAGTCATGACCCCATTGCTAAGGATTTAATTTACTGGTATTTTTCTGGTGTGCCTCTAGAAAAGATGGCATCTTAAATTCCTCAACCTGAGATCTGCTTCCCCAAGTCTGACATAAAAAAGTTGCATATCACCAGTGTGTAAAACCTGACCAGATCCCTGTCAAGGGCAGAAATCCAAACAGGCTCACATGGGGCTGGGATTTCACAACAGTCACAAGGAACAAAAACTTCCTGCTGGATTTGCACCAGAGCAGGAGAGGGACTGGTGGTCTATGTTGTCTGGCCTCCTAGTCCAAATCAATCTCTACAAGATGAGGTAGAAGGCTAAACAGTGCAATATAAATCCCACAAAAGCTTTGAAAACCTCAAAGGGAATACAGCTGAGTCCACTGAAGAATTAGTCATGCTCCATTGATAGTCTTGATTAAGCTTTGGGTTGGTGAAGCAGGATGACTGAGATGAGTCCCCAAATGAGGCCACCTCTTGGCAGCAAAACCCTTGTCTGCCACTAGCACAATTGGCACCTGTTTGAGTGCTTTGTGGGAGTGAAATTCATCTGTGCTCCAAGGCCCAGAACCAAGTCTTTGCACCATAAACATCCTACTGTAATTGTAAGGTTCATATATGCTCTTCAGAATGGTTATTAGTTTCCCATTAATTTATACCTCCACATAAATTATTATAATGTTGCTTATTATTTGAGGTGCATCATTCCATAAGAATGGCAATCCTGTACTTGTGCCAAGTTTTATATTAGTATAAAGTAGGAAAGATGGTTCCTGGGGAGAGATTTCAACTGTGTACTTTCTGAGGAAAGCAAAAATATCATTTAAAATCAGGGGCAAAATGTGTTGGTGGACAAATAATGTGCATATTAGAGGTATGCATAAGGTTGAGAACCAGAAGTAGCAAAGTGCTTCATATCCTTAGCATATGAAGCTCTGCTTTCTCAGGGTTTAGTTTTGTTTTCCCTTTTTCTCCCAAAATATAGGTGACTCATCAGTGTTTAACTGCTCTTATCCACTGGCTTGTTTTTTTTTCTTTTGTCTATTTGCTTAACTTTTCTGGTGGCTCATGTGACCTTAAGTGTTATTGAGAAGTCAGCTCCTACTGTCCTTCTGTGTTTGTTTTTGGTTTCAATATGAAAAATGTATGCCTCCTCTGGAAATGGTGTCCATACTTCAGAGTAATTACTTTGTGGATGGTGGATCCAATTCATGTCTGCAAGGATCAGATTAATCATTATTAATCATGACCCCTCCAACAGTAACCTCATCCTTTGCCTAAGTGCCTCTCTTTGTTAAGAAGGAATAGCTATTTGGGCATGGCTGGGACACTGCTCTTGTTCCACCGTCACAGGGCACAGGACTTCTGTCAGGAGGCAGAGGAACTTGGTTCAAAGTTAAAAATAGATGCATATGGTCCATGTTCCAGAAATAAAATAGGCAACTTCTCCTGTGGGCTTATTCGGCCTCATCTGAGTGTCCTCTTTTCCCCTGAAGCCTCATGACAGTTTGCCTCTGTCCAAGGGCTGAATTCAGTGCTGAGGATGAAATAATCTCTCTGGTGTTTTTTTATTTGTCTGCTTGATTTTCTTTTATAAACTTAGGTAGATCTCAGTATAAGCTAATGCACATGCAGTCCTTGCAAAGACAACATTTTAAGGTCTATTCAAATGGTTGTAGCAGTGTTCAACAGCTGAAAAGACTGCAGATGAGCTTAGCTCTGTGGGACTTCAGTTCTACCAAGTAGACCTTGAAGCAACCACCTTTTTTTGAGGATTTCTGGATTCCTTGAAGAAATACTGTGCAGTTGAGGTGAGGTATGCAGCACTGCTCACATTGTGCACAAAGCTGAGAGAAGTCCAGCTTCTCTCTCCAAGTCACTAGATTAGGGATGGCAGGCCTGAGATTATCTATCATCTATCTATCTATCTATCTATCTATCTATCTATCTATCTATCTATCTATCTATCTATTTCTTTCCACTTTTCCGCTTTATTTTCCACTAACATCCTCCCATCTTCACAGCTGTCCCAAAACTGTGTTTATGGGCCATGTTAAATTCATAGGATGTTTACTTTTAAGAAAGAACTGTTCAAAAACAAAAGTTCTCTTAATCTCTTTTTTCTCTATTTATACTTCATTCCCAGGAACAGAGATCCCCTTTTTTTCTCAGGGCAAAGGATCTTCTGAACACCTTAACTCCCCATGTCTTTTTCCATGGTTTATAGGAATTTTTAGTGTAGTACAGTCCACTCCTATAGCTTACAAAAGGATTTTTCAGCCAACTTTCACGGCGTCTCCTCATTCTCTTTTCATCTGGAAACTTGGCTCTTGCTTTACTGACTTTGGTGTATCCTCACTGTTCTTTTTCCTCTCACTCAAGGGAGGATTGAAGGTATGCAAGTTTTATCTGAGCATTGGAAGGGTTAAAATCTTATACAGAAGATGAAAGGGGCTGCAGCCGGCCATGCGGGAGCTGTGCCAGGATTTCAGGACACTTGGGCAGCACTAGGGAGCTGGGCGAAGGCTGCCTGCTGGCGCTCGTCTTTACCTCGCCCAGCAAGCAAAGGTGTGGAAGGGCTCTGCCAGAACGGGGCCCAGCTGCTTCCCCCCAAGGCAGGCTCGGGCACCCCACAGCTGCTCTGAGACGGCGGCAGGGGCAGCCGAGCCGCGGCCATGCCGGGGGAGGGGGGAGGGTTAGGATCTTAGCAACGGGCTTCTCCTCCCCCTGGCTATCGGGGTCCCTGGTTGAAAACGGGGCCCAGTGGCCTCCCGAGCCCACCCCTGCCCAGCTCGGGCCGCATGGGAGCGGGCCCGGGCCGGTGTTAACTGTGAGAGGCCAGAAATGAAAGAGGCTTTTTCCCGGGGTTTACTTGCTTTTAAAATGTAGATTCACGGAGCGAACTAACTTCTCCAGTTGGTTTTTCAGGCTATCAACAACTAAACCAGCCTCCAATTGGTCCTATCAACTTCCAGAAAAAGTTCTCAAGAAAAAAACATCTGAGTATGCCCTCCCCCCAGGTACCTTCAATACATAACCAGCACATTCTTTTGTCACCAAAGATCTGCCTTGAGTAGACAGTAATTTAATTAATAATTAAACGGATTTTCATAGCAGTATAGATTCTTTTTAAGAAGGTAAGGCAGTGCTATCAATGAATGCCACCATTGTTTCAGCAAAAACACAATCATTCAAGTACTGTATTGAAACCAATCTCCCCAATCCTCCCACCCACCAAAATCAACCTTAATTACTTTTTAAAAGGTTTTCATTGACTGTATGGAAATCTGGGACAAAACTCTTCTGAAGAGAACAGAGGAAAGAAAAACCCTCTTTTGTCTCCATCTAGCTCTCTGATACCTGACAGGTAGCAGTAGAAAATTGGAGCAAACCTCCCACACTCTTTTATCTCTGCCAACGTAGGTGTAGGAGCAACATTATTTAGTTGTTGCAGGAATATATTTAAGAATAAAAGTGCCAGCAAAGACAAATGGACCAATGCAAATTAACTGGTAAATCGCTGTCAAATTTTATGCGCTATGAGATTGTCTTGGTTTGATAGACAGGTGTCTGCTAAGGAAGGCAGGAGCCTCTCTTGAAATGGAAAATGTAAACCCCCTCCCTCTAAATTATAATTTTGAAATTAAGGAGCTCTCAGGCAAAGATATGGGAATAGGAATAACAGTTATTTACTAGGAAAATTAAAATAAAAATAAAGTAATACAGAAAAAAAACGAAGCACTGACAGAGTCAGAATACAACCTGACACCCTGTTGGTCAGGGTGTTGGTAGCAGTCTGATTAAATGGTGGCTGCAGTCTTCTTGGAGTGACAGATGTGGTTCTTTTGAATCAATGATCCTGGAGAAGTGTGCAGTTTTCTTCTGAAGGTCTAGTGGTGATGAAGATGGGCCTGGTCTTCCTCTGGAAATCTAATGGAAAAAGGCTGCTCTGATGTTCTAAATCTTAGATTTTATCTAGGTAGGAAATGCTTGACTCCTCCCCCTGAGTGGGACATCTCACAATGGGATGATATAATTTTATCAGTCATTCAGTGAGACTCAATGGCCTATTAACAGAAGATATCTCCCTGGACAAAGGATGGGTTGTGGAAGAGAAGAAAACTGCCCCACCTGGTTTTAACAGCTGGCCCATTAACAGAGGATATCCCCCCTGGAGTTATGAGGGATGGGTCATGGAAGAGATAAGGAACACTGCTCTGCCTGGTTTTCAACAGATGGTCATAGAATACATACTTCTGGTTACATCTTGCATTGCAACCTAAGACAGAGATACTGGTAATTTTCCATCTTAAAAAAAACGGGGGAAGTTTGGAGGTTAAAAAGTATATAAATAAACCCACCTCTTTAAATAGCTGACTGGCCTGGCCTGAATTGTGTCAGAGATAACTTCCTTTGGCAGCCAGCACTGTAATATCTATTGACGGTGTGGCAGAGGGCTGAGACCAGCTTTCAGAGAATCTGCCTTGGTTTTGCTGACTCTCACTTGCATTCTTCCACTTGTCAGCAAGAAATGCACTGAAGCACAAAATGAGGGAGTACAAAGGCTCCTGCACTCCATCTGAACAAATCTGGATCGCACCCTCATACTTAATGTTTCTCTCAACTAAAAAAATATAAGAGCATTAAAAATAAATTAAAGCATTGTCTCTCTTGGAAATATGTGGGTGGAAGAAAGCAGGAGAGAACTGGGGGAGTGAGGGTATGCTGTCCACTGTCTCCTGCTACAAGTTTATGTCAGAGTTTGAATCTATGCTTGAAAAATCATTGGATTCTGAATAGGTTATAAAAAACTAAAACAAGAATACGATAAATAAATAAATAGATAAAATTCAAAGAGACAGGATGTTAAATGTCTGAGGTGTCTGGGCAGTAAAGGACCCTTAAAAATACTTTGTTTATTGGATAAAGCAGGCTAGGTGATCATTCAAGGAACATGGGACTGTAGGAAATTGTCCTAGATCATCCAGTCCTTTCTGATCTCAGGGAACTCTTACATATAGCACCACGGATAAACATATCCTTTTTGGCACTGTTAGCTATTAAAGGCAAACCTTGTAGCTCTGTCTTCACACTCACCCCACCAATTAAACTTTTAATTTCCAAAATACTCACTCATATAATACTTCTGCATCTTGTTCCTGCTGCCAGATCAGAGTCTTTTCCCCCATGATATGAGTGTTGGTCTCAGCAAGGTGGAACACCTTTGCTTCTCCATTCACCCACCACAATCTTTTTGCTGCTGGTGCTACTGTAGGAAGAAAACAGTTCCACTTGGTGAACAAAAAATGCTGTGGAAAATTTAATCTCAGAAAACTTTTTTAAAAACTTGAAATCCTTTTCTCTTAATTGGATCTGATTGGGAATAAGAGGTATTTGAATGAGAGACTCATCAGCTGTTTTTTCTCTGAACTTCCCAATTTCATACAGCAGTTGTGCTTTGGAAATTACTGAATGTAGTGCTAAGCATCTGTGTTCCTGGTGGCTGGGAAAATTTTTTGGGTTCATTCATCTGTTGTGTGGAATTGAAAAAGTTGTGAAGTTGGGTAGATAAGTCGCCATTCTTTGGATTTATGTAAGTTTTGGAGAGATAATGTTATGAAAGAAACTTCCTAAATGTAAACCTCTGTGGGCCTTGTGACGCACACAGAAAAGGAGGGAGATAGACACAACACCTGACTCCAAATTAGATGAACAGGAAAAGAGAACTTTATTTACATGAGATATCTATTTAAAGACATCTAACAATGACAGTGGATTGGACAATGCTGAAAGAATCTGACTACAATTGGCTTGTTACAATGTCAATTTCTCTTCCTCCAAAGAGGAATGCAAACAATCCAGTGTTTATCAGAAAAAGAGTTTGAGAAAGCGTAACATGAATGTCTCAACATCAGAAGGCAAAAACTCAGAGTCAGCAAACCTCTGAACAAGAGATTGAGGTTATGGGTGTTCAGCTAGAATAGGTTTGTGTTGACATGGGTTACATCTCCCTTCATACAATACCATTGCTAAATGGACATTTCTAATGACCTTTTATAATCACCTATTTCTTTTTCTCCTTTTATGAATAGCCTTGTACTCAGTTTCCTACCTTGTGGTCTCCTCTTACAGTTCATATTAATTTCAAAATGGGTTGGACTTCCTGTAGACTGTAGCACAGTGTAGACTGAAGTTCAATATAGCCTTTCTACAGGAAAGAAGGGACAAAAAAACTCATAGTGCCCTTTTTTGCTTTAAATGCTTCAGAAATGGCAGTCAGCAAATTGCTTTTATTTTCTTTTGAGGCGGTTCTGAATGCATGTGTTAATGCAGTGAGATGTAGAACATAGCTCTGACCTTTTATAGTGAATGATGATCCCATGGCACTTTCCCTCATGAGTTTGAGCATGTGAGTCCCAATGATGTTGTTTTGTCCAGGCTTTCATTCATATATATTTTCTGTAAAGTTTACTTGACCTTGTGCCTTCATTGGGACACATTATTCTTAATTTCCTGCCCTAAACTGCTGTGTATTTTCTGGTGGTGGATAAAGGGAAGCTGATCAATTTTGAAAAGCAATTTGAGACCCCTCTGAATGAAAAGTGCTTCACACATGAAAAAAAAGTAGCGTTATCAATCGTCATTGACAGCCTCAAATCCTGAATTTGAAAGGGTCATTTATACTCCTCTAAGGCAAACACACAGCAGTGTGCTAAAAAAGAACTAAAGCAGCCAAAGAAAATTCTGTTTTATGTCATTTCAGGCTCTGCAGTCCCAGGGAGCATTAATTACTATTTTGCTGTTTTCACTGATCTCTCTACATGGATGGAGAGGGAAAGAGTTGGAATAGACAAGCTGCACTGCAGAGATGCTCTAAGTGGTCCCATGCCCTATGCATAAGCAGCTTTCCTGCTGTGAGGAGACTCAACCAGGGAAGTGACAACATGCAGATGGATGAGGAAAAGGCATAGGGGAAGCTTTGGACTTGTCCATTTGATTATGATATAGGAAGGACCATCTTTCCCCATCGTGCTCTGGCATTCTGGCTGCATCTGCTGCCTTTCCCACTGTCTTGTTCCCCTTTTTCCTTAGCAGATGCCTACAAGTGAAGACACCATGGCAAGGTCAGTCTCAGTCAGCCACTTTTTAGATGACAGATGCCACATGAAACTGGAGCCCATCTACTCTGAGGTTCATGCAAACTGAGTGGCCTGCTGAGAGCTGCTGAGAGCTGTGAGGTGCAAGGAAAGTGCAGAGGTTTTATGAAGGGTAGCAGATGGAGAGAAGGACCTGGTCAGTGGTTGGAGTGCCGTGCTTGCAACTTTGTGGAGCACTTCACACTTATCTTGGCATGGGTGTAAAATGCTACCTAAGCAGAATGGTGGCAAGTTGCACCTTCCTTTTACTGACATTGTACGAGAGTCAATGTCAAGACAAGATGAAATTCAGGTCCTAAATCACAGCAGGTCATGTGTCTGGAATTGCATCCAATATGGTTGTTTTGCATTCAGCAAATATTCAGTCCTGACATTGGTTATTCATGTGTCTCGGTTTGAAAGACAGGTATGGTCTAAGGAAAGGCAGGAGCCCCTTTTCTGCGATGCAGAGTGCAACCCCCTTCCCTTTTAATTATTTTAGGTCCAATTCAGACACCTTCAGGCAGGAGATATGGGGATGAGAATAACAGTTCTTTACTGGTATTTAACAAAGCAGAAAAAACAACAACAGCTATACAAATTGGCAACAGAAACAGTCTAGCTCCGCTCCAGTCCCTTCTGGCCGCAGGCCGTCTCCCTGTGCTGTTACCGGTGCTGTGGGGGCAGGGCAGGTCCCGCGCAGTTGAAGAGGGCTGGGTGATGGCGGCCGCGGCCCAGGGGAGAGAGGGGATGGGGAAAGTTACTCCCCCTCACGGTGTCGGTCGTGGTGCTCAGCAGAGTGTCCGGAGGTAGTAGGGTGAGCTAGGAGAGCAGCGGAGCGATGTCCAAAGGCAGGGAGCGTGGATCTCAGCGCTGGGATGACAGGGGAAGATGCCAGAGCAGAGCCCAGGTTGTCTTCCCACTCCAGGAGCCAAGCGAGAGAGAGCGTCCCCCGCTCCAGACCCCCCTATCCCACCTTTCCTTTTCCGGTTCCCCCCCCTCCCCCTCCAGCCACCCCCCTACGAGAGAACATTATCTGTCGTTTTAGGGTGTAGCCACAATTACTTAGCATAACAATGGGAGAAATTCCACAGAAAGAAAAGGGAATAGTTCAACCTCCAACATTATCCACCCCTGAATTTCTCCCATACTAATATGCTATATCAAATTAAACTGTTACATTATATATACATACATGCAGTTAGAGTCATAGGCACAGTACTATAGGTATTTCACCCTAAAACAAGGTCTCCTTGGGGTATGCATCTGGTCTCTCCATTCTTTTGCATCACCCACCAGGTGCAACCTGGTCCTTGAGCGAATACAACTCCATGGATGGGATTGTCTTTGCTGGAGGCAGGATTCACCCAAACAGTTTTTCCTAGCATACCTCTCATGTGTACCACTGGAACCTTATCTCCATTCGATATTCCCAAGGGCTCAGATTGGGCAGGGCCTGCTCGGTTAGTGGAACCTCGGGTGTTCACTACCCAGGTGGCCTTTGGTAGATTAATCTCCCAGTTCTTGAAAGTTCCCCCACCCAGTGCCTTCAAGGTGGTTTTAAGCAGGCCATTGCACCGTTCAACTTTCCCTGCAGCTGGTGCATGGTAGGGGATATGGTACACCCACTCAATGCCGTGTTCTCTAGCCCAGGTGTTTATAAGGCTGTTCTTGAAATGAGTCCCATTGTCTGACTCAATTCTCTCAGGGGTACCATGCCTCCAAAGAACTTGTTTTTCCAGGCCCAGGATGGTGTTCCGAGCAGTGGCATGAGGCACAGGGTAGGTCTCCAACCATCCAGTGGTGGCTTCCACCATGGTCAGTACATAGTGCTTGCCCTGGCGGGTTTGAGGCAGTGTGATGTAGTCAATCTGCCAGGCCTCTCCATACTTATATTTGGACCATCGCCCCCCATACCAGAGGGGCTTCACCCGCTTGGCTTGCTTGATGGCAGCGCATGTCTCACAGTCATGGATAACTTGAGAAATACTGTCCATGGTTAGATCCACCCCTCGGTCTCGTGCCCACTTATATGTGGCATCTCTGCCCTGATGACCTGAGGCATCATGGGCCCATCGAGCCAGGAACAACTCTCCCTTGTGCTGCCAGTCTAAATCTATCTTCGACACCTCTATCTGTGCAGCCTGATCTACTTGCTCATTGTGTCGGTGTTCCTCATTAGCCCGACTCTTGGGGACATGGGCATCTACGTGACGGACTTTCACAGGCAACTTCTCTACCCGGGTGGCAATGTCTTTCCATTCATTGGCAGCCCAGATTGGTTTTCCCCTACGTTGCCAGTTAGCCTTTTTCCACCTTTCCAGCCATCCCCACAGAGCATTGGCTACCATCCATGAATCAGTGTAAAGGTAGAGTTTTGGCCACTTCTCTCTTTCAGCAATGTCCAGGGCCAGCTGAACAGCTTTGAGTTCAGCAAGTTGACTCGATCCACCTTCTCCTTCGGTAGCTTGTGCAACCTGTCGTGTGGGGCTCCATACGGCTGCTTTCCACTTCCGGTTCATCCCCACGATGCGGCAGGAACCATCAGTGAAAAGAGCATAGCATGTTTCATCTGCTGGCAGTTGGTTATACGGTGGGGCTTCTTCGGCCCGGGTCACCTGTTCCTGTTCCTCTTCGTCGGCAAGGCCAAAGTCTTCCCCTTCCGGCCAGTTGGTAATTATTTCCAAAATCCCAGGGCGATTCGGGTTTCCAATACGGGCGCGTTGTGTGATGAGGGCAATCCATTTACTCCATGTGGCGTCAGTGGCATGGTGGGTTGAGGGAACCTTTCCTTTAAACATCCAGCCCAGCACTGGCAGTCGGGGTGCCAGGAGGAGTTGTGTTTCTGTGCCAACCACCTCTGAGGCTGCTTGGACCCCTTCATAGGCGGCCAAGATCTCCCTCTCCGTCGGAGTGTAGTTGGCCTCGGACCCTCTGTAGCTTCGGCTCCAGAACCCCAGTGGTCGGCCTCGCGTCTCACCAGGCACCTTCTGCCAAAGGCTCCAGGACAGACCATGGTTCCCGGCTGCAGAGTAGAGCACGTTCTTCACATCTGGTCCCGTCCTGACTGGGCCAAGGGCTACTGCATGAGCAATCTCCTGCTTGATCTGGGCAAAGGCTTGCTGCTGCTCAGGGCCCCAGTGGAAATCGTTCTTCTTGCGGGTGACCAGGTAAAGAGGGCTCACAATCTGGCTGTACTCAGGAATGTGCATTCTCCAAAAGCCTATGGCACCTAGGAAGGCTTGTGTTTCCTTCTTGCTGGTTGGTGGAGACATTGCAGTGATCTTATTGATGACCTCACTGGGGATCTGGCGCCGTCCATCTTGCCACTTTACTCCCAGGAACTGGATCTCTTGGGCAGGCCCTTTGACTTTGCTCTTTTTAATGGCGAAGCCGGCTCCCAGCAGAATCTCAATGATCTTTTCTCCTTTCTGAAATACTTCCATTGCCGTATCCCCCCACACAATGATGTCATCAATGTACTGCAGATGTTCTGGAGCTCCACCCTTCTCCAGTGTAGCCTGGATCAGCCCATGACAGATGGTGGGGCTGTGTTTCCACCCCTGGGGCAGTCGGTTCCACATGTATTGCACACCCCTCCAGGTGAAAGCGAACTGAGGCCTGCACTCTGCTGCCAGAGGAATGGAGAAGAATGCATTGGCGATGTCAATGGTGGCGTACCACTTTGCTGCCTTGGACTCCAGCTCGTACTGCAGTTCCAGCATGTCTGGCACAGCAGCGCTCAGCGGTGGAGTCACCTCATTCAATGCACGATAGTCTACGGTCAGTCTCCATTCTCCTTCCGATTTACGCACAGGCCAGATGGGGCTGTTGAAGGGTGAGTGGGTTTTGCTGACCACCCCTTGGCTCTCCAGCTCACGGATCATCTTGTGGATGGGGATCACGGCATCTCGATTCGTCCGGTACTGCCGGCGGTGCACTGTTGAGGTAGCAATTGGCACCTGTTGCTCTTTCACCCTGAGGAGTCCCACTGCAGATGGGTTTTCTGATAGCCCAGGCAGGGTGTTCAACTGCTTAATGCCCTCTGCTGCCACAGCAGCTATTCCAAAAGCCCACCTGAGTCCCTTTGGGTCTTTGTAATAGCCATTCCTGAGGAAGTCTATGCCTAGGATACATGGTGCCTCTGGGCCAGTCACAATTGGATGTTTCTGCCACTCTTTCCCAGTCAGGCTCACCTCAGCCTCCAGCAGAGTCAATTCCTGAGATCCCCCTGTAACCCCAGCAATTGAAACAGGTTCCTTTCCGACATGTCCTGATGGTATTAATGTACATTGTGAACCAGTGTCAACCAATGCTCTGTGTTCCTGTGGCTCTGATGTGCCAGGCCATCGGATCCACACCGTCCAAAAGATCCGGTTTTCCCGTGCCTCTCCCTGGCTAGAGGCAGGGCCCCTCTAGCCCTGGTTATTATTTCTCTCCTGGGCATACATACTGGAGGTTCCTTCAAGGGGATCTGACAGATCATCCTCCCTTCTGTAATACCCTGCACCTCCATGGGAGGCTGAGGCTACCCTCACTTTAGTGGAGTTCCCTCTGTTGGTGTTCCCCTCCCTGATTTGGCGCACCCGTGCTGCCAGGACAGAAGTGGGTTTCCCATCCCACCTTCTCATGTCTTCCCCGTGGTCACGTAGAAAAAACCACAGGTCAGCACGTGGGGTGTACCCTCTCTCCCTAGCTGGGGGTCGTTGGGCTCTACTTTTGGGGTCCATGACTCTCACTGGTGCTGCACTGATCTTCCTCACCTCTTCCCTTATCTCCTTCATCTCCTCCTTAAACTCCTCTCTGAGGTCCTTAGCCACAGCAGAGACATGAGCCTGCACTGGGCCAGCCATCATACTCTGATAATTCCTGAGCCTGTTGGCAACAGAACCCACTGTCACTTGGTTGGTATCAGCATCAATCATTGCAATAAAGGGGGTATATTGAGATGGGCCCAGGTTTGCCAGATTCCACAACATCTGCCCTGTGCACCTGACCTTGTCAGGGTCATTGTCATGCTGTCCATCCCTCCCAAAGAGCACCTCCAGTACTGCCACTTCTCTCAGCTGTTGGATCCCTTCCTCAAGGGTATTCCAACGCAGTCTCTGGTGGTACTCCTGCATTCTCTCCCTGTGGACAAATGTCTCTCTCACACTCATTAAAAGTCGCTCCCAGAGGGAAAGGAGACCTGTCTCCCTTACAAATACCTGGTCCACACCTGAGTCCTGGGTCAAGGCTCCCAAATTCCTTGCCTCAGTACCATCCAGTTGCACACCTGTACCCATAAGGTCCCAGACCCGCAGTAACCAGGTTGTAAAAGCCTCACGGCCCCGTCGTACAATGTCTTTTCGCAGGTTACGGAGACTCTCGTATGACAGGGACTCGGTGATGATCTCAACTTCTGGCTCCCCTGCTGGTTGTGAGGGGCCCCCTTCCTGACCCTTATTATCTAGGTGCCTTGTTTTCATCTTAGACTTCCTAGTTTCCACAGGGGCAACTGCTGCTGGCTGTGAGTGCCCTTGCAGTTCAGCTGGAACCTGGACAGATGTAACATCTGTGGGTCCCACTGCTGCACCACCAGAGTCTCCCTCTTTAAGGCAGGGGGAGGGTTTCTCACCAGCTGGGGAGAGGTACTCCTTCAGCATCTGGCCCATCTCACGTATCTCCTTTGCTAGCACCCCCACCCATTCTGGGTGGTTCCTTTCCGAGGTGGGCTGTGGAGCAGGGTCAAACTCTGGGGTAATATCCCTAGTCTCTGGGATAGGATCAGGCTCTGGGGTAACCTCCCTAGTCTCTGGGACAAGATCAGGCTCTGGGGTAACCTCCCTAGTCTCTGGGACAGGATCAGGCTCTGGGGTAACATCACTAATCCCTGGGGTAGGTATCAGGGTTGTTATCCAAGTCAATCTCCCCTTATCTCTGAATGTTAGATAGAACAGGTTTAACAGGGATATAAGCAACACTAGCCACAATATAATGTCATTAGCATTTAAAGTGGATTGGAACCCCTTGAAGACTGGTGGGGTGAACTTCAAAAACCCTGTGATGGGTTGAGAAAAAATTTCACCTGCTGCCACTTCCTCACAGTAAGTACCATTATTGAAGTAGCCCCAGAAACACACACTTAGAGTGTGATAGCTCTGAATCCATGTGGCCATCTTCCAGAGAAAATTAAAAATCCATGAATTCCTCAACTGATCAACCCACATAATAAACTGGATAATAGCCACAGTAACCTTGGTTATGAAACTCATGTTTAAAAAAGGGCTTGCAAATGGGAGAGATATAGCAGTGACCACATGGAGGCCAATCCAGGGTAAGCTGGACAGCATGGTGTCACCTACCACAAGCTTGGGTAATTTAAGAACTGTTATCCCCTTTTCTACCCCTCTTTCAATGCCCTCAGGCAATGCCCCACGTTGGGCGCCAAAATCTGTCTCGGTTTGAAAGACAGGTATGGTCTAAGGAAAGGCAGGAGCCCCTTTTCTGCGATGCAGAGTGCAACCCCCTTCCCTTTTAATTATTTTAGGTCCAATTCAGACACCTTCAGGCAGGAGATATGGGGATGAGAATAACAGTTCTTTACTGGTATTTAACAAAGCAGAAAAAACAACAACAGCTATACAAATTGGCAACAGAAACAGTCTAGCTCCGCTCCAGTCCCTTCTGGCCGCAGGCCGTCTCCCTGTGCTGTTACCGGTGCTGTGGGGGCAGGGCAGGTCCCGCGCAGTTGAAGAGGGCTGGGTGATGGCGGCCGCGGCCCAGGGGAGAGAGGGGATGGGGAAAGTTACTCCCCCTCACGGTGTCGGTCGTGGTGCTCAGCAGAGTGTCCGGAGGTAGTAGGGTGAGCTAGGAGAGCAGCGGAGCGATGTCCAAAGGCAGGGAGCGTGGATCTCAGCGCTGGGATGACAGGGGAAGATGCCAGAGCAGAGCCCAGGTTGTCTTCCCACTCCAGGAGCCAAGCGAGAGAGAGCGTCCCCCGCTCCAGACCCCCCTATCCCACCTTTCCTTTTCCGGTTCCCCCCCCCTCCCCCTCCAGCCACCCCCCTACGAGAGAACATTATCTGTCGTTTTAGGGTGTAGCCACAATTACTTAGCATAACAATGGGAGAAATTCCACAGAAAGAAAAGGGAATAGTTCAACCTCCAACATCATGGAAAATGTATTCAGTTGAATTTTCCAGCAGCTCAGACAATGACTCTTCCTGATTTTTCTCATGGGAGCCTGTTCTGCTGTTGGGTTGACTATGTTGATAGGACCATTTTTGTATTGTTCCATCTAAATAGTCCCTTTTACTCCTTACTATATACCAGACCATGAGTTTCTTGTTTGTGCATATGAGTTTGGTTTGATGAGAGACAGCAGCAGCCTAAGATACATATGTATATTGGATTCAAAGTTTCCTTATTGTCATGGTTTATTAATGATTGGTACTCCTCAATTTAATGTTCCCACTGAAACACTCCAAACCAAGTGCTGCTTGCTGGCTTCCCCCTCCCCCCTGTGGCAGGATGGGAAGGGGAACTGGAGGCAAAAAAGGTAAAGATCATGGGTTGAGATAAGAATAATTTACTGGAAACAGCAATGAGATAAGACAATTGACAGTAACAGCAACAACCCTAATGACAGAGGGTACAAGAAACTAACAATTCTCATGTGAGTTCTCTCACCCACAACAATACCCAACCACTCCCTCTGCCATGCTTCGTGATCCAGAAAGGACCCCTTCCTCCTGTCCCTGACAATGACATGAGGTGGTATAGAATAACCTCTGGGTCCCAGCCATGCCCCCTTCTGGCTACTGCAAAAAATTAACCCTGTCCTGGCTGGAACCAGGACACATATAGGTTAAAATCAGTTTTGGAAACGTTACCTCCTGGAAACCGCTTAAAAAGCCCTGTCAAATAAAACTCTAACCAAAGTGGTCTTTGTAGTTGAAAAAAAAAATCCTTTGTGCAAGGGAGAAATCATTCGAGTTATAGTTTTGAAAGTCTTTACAGTAGGTGGAAGAAGGGGTTCAGTATCTATGGAGTCAGCTCACCCTTCAGAGATGCTGGTTCAGTCCCTCAATCTGACACAAGTTTCCTACACAACCAGATGTGTTTATTCAATTCCCACAAGACCTGAGGTAGGTTAAGAATGGCTTGAAATATAGAATGGTACTTATTAGCATCATGACAGGTGTTTTATTCTTAATTTTTTTGTCATATCTTAAAAAGCGGCAGACAAAAATCTGATCTAAAGTAGGAAAAAAATAAAATAGAAAGTCATATGATTTTCTGCAGGGCTAAATCCCCTTGGCAACTGCTTCCAGCCTGGAGAATATATTCACAGCTGGGTTATAAACCTTCAAAACCAGATAACACAACCTTAACTAACACAACATTACTAAGGCACTGCTGTAATAGGATCATTCTGCTATGGCTTTTCAAGAAGCTGTTGGGATGAAGACAGGGCTTTTAAAAATCAGTACTGAAGTTTGTGTTCTAAAGAGCAAATGAAAGAATCATAAGTTACTTTACTTCTTATCTCTAATTCACCATATTCATAACTTTAGCCCTGTCATTTGGATTTATCCTCTGTGGCCTGTAGTGACACCAGAAAAAAAAGTCCTTTTTAATTCTGTGACAAAAAAAATAGCAGTGCTGCAGAGTAGAATATCTCCTTCTCGTTAGCCAAGGAGGCGCAGGGCGGGGTTTTCCTCTGGCCAGCTGCGGGGTGATTTTTTAAAAGAGAGCTCTAGGGAGCACGGCAACCCAGAGTGCAGCAAACAGGGGCGCAGCGCATCTCTGAGACCATGGCATGGCAGTTTGCACAGGCAGGGCAAGTAGGCAGAGTTGCAGGTTTTCTCCCACTAGTGGGGTTTTTAGTTTGTTGTTTCTTGCAATTTTGTTGGTTGGTTTGGGGGTTTTTTTGTTAGTAATGGTTTTTAAACAATCAAAAACTGCCGTTAGTAAAAGTGTATGTAGCCAAATAGAACCCTCCAAAAAGGATGTGTCTGTCCAGATCCCTTCCTGTGAGGAGTGTTTTAGCTTGGCAGTGGTACCAGGGGGCGTTGCAAAAGAAGCCTGCCTGCGGTGAGAACAGGTGAATGATGTACTTTCACTGGTGACCGAGCTTAAGGAGGAAGTAGAAAGAGTAAGGAGTATTAGGGAAAGTGAAAGGGAAATAGACTGGTGTAGTTCTGCCCTTCCATCCTTGAGGGAAGCCCACCAGGAGTCAGAGAACTCCTATGCCTCCCACGGTCAGGCAATAGGAGGACACCTGATGGATGAAGGGGAGTGGAAATGGGTTCCTATTTGAGGAGGTAATGGAAATTCCTCCCCACCCCCATCTCCTACCCAGCTACCACTTGAGAATACATATGAGACCCTGGATTAGAGGGTGAGCCAGATGATGTAGAACAAAATGATCTGCCCAGTTGTTGGGGGTTGAATTGTTCCCTTTTCTTTCTGTGGAATTTTTCCCACTGTTATGCTAAGTATTTGTTGCTACATCTTAGCAGCAATACTTTTCTCTCAGAGGGGGGTGGGGGATAGGGGGAGACCGGAAAAGGAAATGTGGGACAGGGGTCTGGGCGTTGGTTCTCGCTCTCTTGCTTCGCTCATGGAGTGGAAGCGGGACAGCCAGTGCTCCGATCTAGCATCTTCCCTGCCATGCCAGTGCCGGGAGCCATGTTCCCTGCCATCGAACACCTCTCTGCTGCTTTCCCACTTCATCCTACTACCTCCGGACACTGCTGTGCACCACAACTGACACTGTGAGGGGGGAGTCGCTCCTCCATCCCCCTCACACCTGGGCCGCTGCCACCATCACTCCAGCCCTCAGACTGCACAGGACCTACCCTGCCCACAACACTGGTAACTGAGGACAGAAAGAGGAAGCCTGTGGCCAAAAAGGGGATGGAACTGAGCTATACTGTTCTGTTTTGTTGTCAATTTTAAAGCTGTTGTTGTTTCTGCTGTTCTGCCTTGTTAGATATCAGTAAAGAACTGTTATTCCTATCCCCACATCTTCTGCCTGAAAGCTTCTGATGTGAAACTATAATAATTAGAAGGGAGGGGGTTGCACTCTGCATCTCAGGAAAGGGGTTCTCCTCTTTCCTTAGCAAAATACCTGTCTTTTAAACCGAGACACCAGTGAGCCTCCCAATTATGCTTCATTTGTCAGATGGATCACCACCTTTAGCATTAAAAAGAAAAGAAGTGTAGTCATAGTAGGTGACTCCCTTCTGAGGGGAACAGAGGGCCCCATATGTAGACCAGACCCATCCCACAGGGAGGTCTACCGCCTCCCTGATGCCCAGGTACGGGATATTACCAAGAGACTCCCTGGGCTGATTCAGCCCTCTGATTATTACTCACTGCTGATACTCCAGGCTGGCAGTGATGAGTTTGAAAAGAAGAGCACCAGGGCAATTAAAAGGGACTTTAGGGCGCTGGGACAAGTGGTTGATACAGCAGGAGCACAGATAACATTCTGCTCAGTCCCGTTTGGTGGCAGAGAGAAATGATGAAACGAATAGGAGAGCCCACATTATCAACAAGTGGCTCAAGGGTTGATGTCATCAATCGAATTTTGGGTTTTTTGATCATGGGGCAACTTTTACAGGACCTGGCCTGCTGGAACCAGATGGACTCCATCTTTCTGTTAAGGGCAGAAGGATTTTAGCTCATGAACTGGTAGAACTCACTGAGAGGGCTTTAAACTAGGTTTGAAGGGGGAAGGGGATGCCGCTAGGCTGTCTGGAAGCAGACCCAAGGGTAGTAAGCCTGAGTTAGTGGTGATATCAGTAGCCCAGCTGAGGTGTATGTATACCAATGCACACAGTATGGGTAATAAACAAGAAGAGCTGGCAGCCATAGTACAACAGCAAAGCTATGATGCAGACGCCATCACGGAAACATGGTGGGACAACTCACATAGCTGGAGCGCTGCACTGGATATCTACAAGCTCTTCAGAAGAGACAGGCAACGGAGAAGATGTGGAGGGGTGGCTCTTTATATTAGGAAGGCTTTTGATGCCATGGGTATTGAAACTTATGATAGTGAAGTTGAATGCCTATGGGTAAGAATTAAGGGGAAGGCCAACAAGGCTGATATCCTGCTGGGAGTCTATGATCGTCCACCCAACCAGGTAGAAGAGGTGGACAACTTATTCTATAAGCAGCTGGAGAATGTTTCAGGATCACCAGCCCTTCTTCTTGTAGATGACTTTAATCTACCAGACATCTGCTGGGAGCTTAATAGAGCAGAAAAGAGGCAGTCCAGGAAGTTCTTAGAGTGTGTGGAGGACAACTTTTTGTCACAGCTGGTGAGTGAGCCCACCAGGGTAGGTGAGGTTTTTTCTCGGCCCTAAAATGGGGTCTTCACTTTTCCTCCGGTCTAGCTCAGCTGTTAGGGTGAAGCTTCCCGGGGCCCTTGCCTCATGGACGTAAATAAGATAACAAAAGAGGCTCTTTTCCCTGATGAAGTTACAGGGTTTATTTCTCATGGGTAGAGAGGAAAAGAGGGAGGAAGAGGGAAAAAGAGACAGAGGTCAGGGGGCACAGATCTTTTCTAGGGTCTGAAAAGGGGGGCGGGGAGAAATTTGATCCCAGACAGCCCTGTATGGCCAGGAGGGGAGAGGGACCAAGCTACAGAGCATAGCAGGGGTCACGGAATGTACCATTTACAATGCACCTAGGAAATGCAACAGGTAGGGACTATGTTGGACCTGCTGTTTGCAAATAGAGATGGGTTGGTGGGAGATATGATGGATGGAAGCCACTTCGGGCATAGTGATCATGAAATTAGTGAGTTCTCAATATTTGGTGAAATGAGGAGGAACATCAATAAGACTTTTACATTGGACTTCCATAAGGTAGACTTTGACCTATTTAGGAGACTTATTTGGATAGTGTTGGAAAGGACGAAAATTTAACAGAAAAGTTTTACAGATATACAGAAGGTTCTATAGGAATGAAAGCAAGTTTTGATATAGAAGAAAAGAATTGCTGAGCCAGTCTTACTGGGAAACTGGAAGGCAAAGAGTGAGTTGGAAGGAGTTTTACTGACTTACAGCAAAGGATAAATCCACCTCAAACAGAAGATGTTTTTACCAAACAAAAGAATTTTCACAGGCAAACAAGAAAGCCAATGTTGCAAGTAGAGAAAAGATCTCAGAATTTTCCACTGCAAGAAAACTGAGAAACAACTTCTATCTTAAACTCTAACATACTAACCTTTTGCGATTGGAAAATAGTAACATGAATATGGTAATGTTAGTAGTTATGATAGGTTGTATGTAAATGTAAAAGGTATTGTGTATGATGCTGATTGATTGCTATGTAATAAGATGCACAGCAGAGAAAGATATATAATGCTTTGTAACATGAATAGAATGGGGCTTCAGGACATACGGCTTGCCTATAGCCAGCAGCTATAGGCTCACCCACGACCCCCAACTGCTGTAGCCTCGCCTATGCAATAAATAGCATTTTAAGAGCCATCTGATGCCTCCATCTCTCCATCAGGCTCTTACAGGACAGTTCCTTGGGACGCAGCCCTTAAAAACAAAGGAGTTCAGGAAAGGTGGGCATGCTTCAAAACAGAGATCTTGAGGGCACAGGAACAGATTGACCCTGTGTGCCAAAAGATGAGTCAATGAGGCAAACATCCAGCCTGGATGGGCAAGGAGGTTTTGAAGGAACTTAAGAATAAAAAGAGGATGTATCATCATTGGAAGGAGAGTCAGGAAGTGTTTAAGGGGGTTGCTAGGGCATGTAGGAAAAAAATTAGAGAGGCCAAAGCTCAGTCAGAACTTAATTTGGCAACTTTTGTGAAAGATCATAAAAAATGTTTTTACAAATATATTAACAGCAAAAGGAAGGGTAAGACCAACCTTTGCTCTCTACTGAATGCAGGAGGGAACTTAGTAACTACAGATGGGGAGAAGGCGGACGTGCCTAATGCCTTCTTTGCCTTGGTCTTTAGTGAGAAGATGGCTTGTCCTCAGGACAACTGTCCTCCTGGGTTGGTAGATGGTGTCAGGGAGCAGAACGGAACGGTCCCCCTGTTATCCAGGAGGAGGCTGTCAGAGAACTGGTGAGTTGCTTGGATGTTCATAAATCTATGGGACCAGATGAGATCCATCCCAGGGTGATGAGGGAGCTGGAAGATGAGCTTGCAAAGCCACTCTCCATCATTTACCAACAGTCCTGGCTCACTGGTGAAGTTCCAGATGACTGGAAGCTGGCCGATGTGACACCCATTCACAAGAAGGGTAGGAAGGAAGATCCTGGTAATTATAGGCCAGTTAGCCTGACCTCAGTACCCGGTAAGGTAATGGAACAGTTTATACTGAGTGTCATCACGCACGACTTACAGGATTGCCAGTGTATCAGACCCAGTCAGCATGAGTTTAGGAGGTGTCGGTGGTGTTTGACCAACTGGGCTCCTTTTATGACCAGGTGACCTGCCTGGTGGATGCGGGAAAGGCTGTGGATGTTGTCTATTTAGACTTCAGCAAGGCCTTTGACACTGTCTCCCACAGCATACTCCTGGAAAAGCTGTCAGCCCACTGCTTGGACAGGAGCACTCTTTGCTGGGTTAAGAGCTGGCTGGATGGCTGGGTCCAGAGAGTGGTGGTGAACCGTGATGCATCCAACTGATGGCCAGTCAGTAGTGGTGTCCCTCAGGGGTCAGTGCTGGGGCCAGTTCTGTTCAATATTTTTACTGATGACATGGATGAGGATATTAAGTCTTTCATTAGTCAATTTGCACACAACACTAAGATAGGAGTGTGTGTCGATCTGTTGGAAAGCAGGAGGGCTCTGCAGAGAGACCTGGAACAGTTGGATGGATGGGCAGAGTCCAATAAGATGATGTTTAAAAAGTCTTGCATTTTGGCCACAATAACCCCCTGCAACACAATAGGCTGGGGATGGTGTGGCTGGACAGCGCCCAGACAGAAAGGGACCTGGGGGGCACTTTCCCCTTTGGTGTAGTTATTGTCACAGCCGGCAGGGGCAGTGTTAGCTCCTGGCCAGGCAGGTCAGGTGTGATGATTCCCTGCAGCTGCAGGAGTCGATGTGGCGCCAGCACAACCGCCTCTCCACGTGGTTAATGGCTGCTCAGCCAGCGGAGACAGAAAGGAACTTCCTTTGGAAACTGACACGGTGTCCTAGGGTGATGTTATGGTGTTTGTATCTCCAATCGTGTGTTCTGATTATGTTTGGTATTATGTCCTGTGCTTCCAGGACTGACTCTGAAAGTGAAGCTTTGTTTTGTCTTGTTATCAGCCGGCTCACCTCCCCCATGGTCTATGTTTAGGAGAGGTTTTAGCTCGGCTTGCTTGCTTGCTTGCTTGCTTGCTCGCTTCTGCCTCTTTTTCTTTCCTTCGCTTTGCCCTTGCTTTTGCTTATTAGTTAGTTCAGCTAGGCAGTCCAACTTTTTCCCTGGACTGTTTTCTTTTCCACCCCGTCCCCTCCCTCTCCTGGATACCATCTGAACCTGTTCTGGACGGGGACCTGGGAAACCCCAAGAAACACCGGGAGTCTACATTCTGTCACCTGCAGCAGTCATTCCCCAGCGCTGGAGACTGATAACTGGGCGACCACTCGCCGGAGAGACTGAGTTTGTCATCCCTTCAGAACGGTGAAAGAGTTTTTTTTGTCAGCTGGTGTTGTTTTTTTACCCGTGCTGGGGAGTGTCTTGCTTGTTAAATAAACAGGGTTTTTTTCCCACTCTTCTCTGAGAAAATTCTTCCCGAACCCGGTGGTGGGGGGGAGGAGTCGTGGGGTTTGCTGTCTGGGGGCTCCTTCTGGAGGTTTTCCCCCAAATTTGCCCAAAACCAGGACACACGGGGGGGCAGCCAATCCCCGTGCCTCTCCAGATGGTGAAATGGCTGTCTGGAACAGCAGAGGCAGGCACACCTGAGGTGGCAAAAAGTCCCACTTTCTCTCAAGGACTGGGAGGCAGGAATGGGAGAACAGAGGTATCTCTCCCAGTGAACCCAAATGACATGCAAATGGCCTGCCTCCTCTGGAAGAACTGCTCTTCAGCTTGATGGAATAAATTGCTTTTCTTATCTTACCTTTCATCCTGAAGGACTCCTTTACATTTCTCTCAGTGCTGAAATGAAGCCTTTTTCTGGTAGAGCTGGATCATGTAAAGGAATCGCCTTCAAAAATAGGACAGGAGTGAAAAGAAGGGGTGTGGCCATAGGCCGAGAAAAACCTCTTGTGAGAGTTTTTCCAGTGCAGCTTTCTTAGGCTTAGCCAGGGTTTTTTCCCAAAGCTAGCTGCCTTCCTCTAATGTAAACATAAGAAAAGAATTAATAACAAAGATAAAACACTTGTTGGATACATGCGAAAAGCATGGGAAAGAGGTGTCACTTTCTCTGGACCAATCAGCTTTATCCTGTCTTTGGAGTTGCGAGAGACTCTACTTAAGCAGTGTGTTTTAGAATAAACTCGTCTCTTTCCTATCTTGAAAGATGACCATGTAGCTGTGTGTCTTATTTCCGCCGCATCCAAAGGGTTAAATCCTTAACCCAGCAGCTACAAAGGGGGACATGTTTGTCATACAGAAGTGATGAAGGGAGAGTGAGCGAGGTCCAGCCAGCCCATCTGAGCAGTTTTTGGCAGTACTGAGCCTCGAGTGAGCTTTTTTTTTTTTTGTATAACAAGGCAAGAGCTTTGTAGCCCCTTAAGTTCTTCCAAGATCTTTTTCTTCATGTTTAACTGATTGGAGCTGGGACAGCCCTTATTAAGAATGTTTCCTTCATGAGGGATCCCAATATGAATGTCTCTATTTATGGGAAGAATAACCCATCAGGAGATTTTTTTTAACTTTTATGATTTGAAAAATCTCTTTTCTCTGAGCTGAAATAGCTTATGGCAAGTTGATCTCACCCATTTGCAAAGAGCCCAAGAAGGTAATGTTAATTCTATTAGAAAAATAATCTCCCACCAATACTAATAATAATAATATGGATGTAGAAGCAATCCTTTTGAGGCAAGTTCACAGAGTAATTCCTGTGAATTTGCTCTTTTCTTCTCAGAGTTGAGATGTTAAAAACTTTGCTACCAACATATGAATTATAAAGATTACTATTTTCTTTCCACTCTTGTAAAAAAATTAGCAAGGGATAAGCTGCAGTCTAGCATTATTGCTAGAGGTATGTGTCCTTTAGAGAATACTCCTGGGTTTTGATGAATGATGTCTCAAAGAGTGAGGCAGTTTCCATAGAGAGGATGTAGTGGGTTGATGTTGGCCAGATGCCAGGCACCCACCAAAGCTGCTCTATTACTCCCCTCTACATCTGGACAGGGGAGAAAAAATTTAACAAAGGGTTCATGAGTTGAGATAAGGACCATGAGACACTGTTCTTAAAATACCATTGATGCCTTGAAGCAGCCCATTAGCTATGCTGGCCTCCAATGTCGTTGTGATAGCTTTATTGACCATTTGCCACTCAGTGGGATCAAGTAATGTGTCTAACATAGAGTTCAAATCAGCCCAATCAGGGTTTTGTGAGTTAATTGCTCTTTCTACTAATGTGGCCACTTTATCTGTGTTCTTTTTATATTTTCCCACTGTAGTTTTCCATTGCTCTAACTCGATAAGGGAGTATGGAACCTTTACATGTATTGGCCCCTGGTTGACAACTGCTTGTTGCAATGGGGCTTGTAAAACTGGTTCTTTTTCCTTTTTTGATCTAATATGTTTAGCTATTAGGGTCCGTTCTTTTATGGCCTTTTAAGCTGTCTTTCCCCTCCTTAGCCTGCTCAGAGCTGCAATTATCTAATCAATTTCATCTTCCTCCTCCTCGGAGCCACTCGAGCAAGAGCTGTCTGACTCTGTTGTAGCATATAATCTACTTCTGATGCTTTGAGGAGCTGGAACAGAGGCTACACACAGAGTTAAGGGGAATAAAATGGGTATTTATTTAGAGGCCTATGAATTAATTTCACCTGGAATATGTGGGGTTTTACATGGTCTACCATATGTTAACTTTTGCTTCAATCAAACAATGAAACATATTTGCTCGGAGAGGTTGTGGAGTCTCCATCTGTGGAGATGGTCAAAGTCCAGCTGAATGCAGTTCTGAGAAAGCTATTCTAGGTGACCTTACTTAAGCAGGTTGGTTCAGACTAACTGCAGGCAGTTTGGCCTGTCCTCCCCTCCTGGATGGACCTCTGCTAACAGAGAAGGCCATCCCTTTCATCAAGGTATTGATACCTCTAAGTTTAAGTTTTCTGTTCTGTTCTGCTTGGATGTGCTTTTCCTTTGTGCTTGGGTGATGAAGACAAAACAGTCCGATTCCAGCTAGGGACTCAAGGACAGTATCTTTAAACTTCAAGCCCTAAGCATAAACAACGTGAAAAGAGGAGGGCGGACACACAAGCAAGCAGGAGGATGAAACTTCCCTATTTGAGACTATTAATTGGACAGTTGACTCCTGCATGCAAATGGACTGAAACCTATAAAGGTGTGAGAACTCGTGACCAACCCCTCCTTTCCTTCCATCTTGGGGCCATCCAGGCAGGGGCCACGACTGTGGCACTTGTATTGCTGGGGTGTGGCTTTTGTAGGCCTTTCGTGGGCCTCACAATAAATACCCATTTGTTCCCCTTAACTCTGTGTGCGACCTCTGTTCCAGCTCCTCAAGGCATCAGTCTGGTATGGCGTGTGTCTCCACCGCTCAAGGCCTACTGGGTTGCAGCCAACAGCGGAGCCAAATGATCTTCTTGGTGGCAAACACAGAAGCCAACCCAGTCTTGCCCCTGATTATTTTATGAGGGTCTTGGCCAGCCCTGCTCCTTTCACCTAGTTATCAAAGCAGAGTTTCACCTGCCTCATCCGGCAACAAGTGCCTACCAAAGCACACAAATTTGCATTAATGGTCTAACTACAATGGGGTGCAGCAGTGCGTTGCAAATGCCAGTGGCCATGGGGAACCAGTCAAAAGGAACTTCCCACCAGTGGTGTTCTCCTGCCCTCTTAATTTGTTCCATTCCCAGTTTTATAACTTTACTGTCATGGTGAACTGTTATTAGGATCTTTTTAGCTTTGGCCTTGACATTTTCTGGAAGCTGCTGTAGATTTGCATGCTCTAACATTTCTTTTACAAGTGTTTGTGTTTATACACAAAACCACAGTCTCTAATTGTAGTTACATTACAAATACACGTATTTAAGTCACTAAACACAGTCTGGTTGCAAGCTTCCAAGCTTCCAATTCTTCTTCTCCCCAGCAATGGTTTTGGTGAGTTAGGCATGTAAAGGAATTGATACTTCTCCAATTTGAATTCCAAAGGTTGGAAGAAAAACTGTGTTTCCCTTACCCCAGTCACTCCAACAACATATACAGTTTTCTTTTCTAAGGTATTTAACATAGAATATGCTGCTCCAGAATCTACAAAAATTACCTGATGTCAACTTGCCCCAGCTTAGTTATAATCAAGGGCCCTGCTGGGGGAATAGCCCGTGGTTGCCATCACTCAGAGCCTGAGCCACTTGAGGTTTGTACTATTGGGAGCTGGGGAACTGAGGATTTTTCGTTTAACACTGGACAGTCCTTTTTCCAATGTCCCCACTTTCTACAGTATGCACACTGGTCCTTCTCCGTAGGGGAAGCTTTGTTGGGTGACTTTTCCTGAGTTACCTTCTTACTAGGTTGGGATTTAACTCTTTCAGTTGAACATTTATCTCGAAACACTTTCCAGGCAACCTCTAGTAGTCTCTCCATATCTCGGACCCCCTCTATCTTTTGCAGCTTCCTTCTTATATCATTTGAGGCCTGACCCATAAACAATAAAACCAAATGTGCTTTACCATCAGCTGATCCAGGGTCTAGATCAGTATATTTGATAGAAGTTTCTCTTAATCTGTTCAAAAAATCTGATGGTGATTCATCATAATTTAGTCTTCATAAAGCTTTGACCAATCTATATCTTTAGGTACTCCATGTTTTAACCCATATACCACAAGACTTTGATATTGTTTTAGCCTTGCCGTATGTTCTGGTATATTTGGATCCCACCCAGGATTCTCAAGGGGAAATATCTGGGTGACAGTACCCTGAAGCAATCCACTGGCTATGTTCCCCTCCACGGAGGTTGTGATGGCTTTCTTGACCATTTGTCTCTCAGTGGGGTCGAGTAATGTATCTAACATGGAGTTTAAATCTGCCCAGTCAGGGTTTTGTGAGTTAATAGCCTGCTCCACCAATTTTGCCACTTTATTTGGGTTTTCTTTATATTTTCCCACAGTAGTTTCCCACTGTTCTAACTCTATAAGGGAGTATGGTACTTTCACATATACTGGCAAATAGACTACTGCTTCTTTAGCAATCTGTACTTTGTCTTTAGAGACTCTGTACCCACTCAATCCCAAGAAATTTAATAAACTTACAGTGAATCGTATGCAGTCCTCCCTGGTTCTGGCTGCAATCAGGATATCATCCACATATTGAAGGATAACTCCCTCTGTCTCTTGTCTTTTCCAGTCTTCCAATTCCTTTGATACTTGGTTTCCAAATATCGTAGGGCTGTTCTTGAAACCTTGGGGTAGAACTCTCCAGGTAAGTTGACATTTCCTCCCTGTCTCGGGATTTTCCCACTCAAAAGCAAAAAGGTCTTGACTGTTTTTATGCACAGGAATGCAGAAAAAGGCATCCTTTAGATCTATAACCGAAAACCACCCTAATTCATGTGTCAGTGTGGTCAAGAGAGTGTAGGGATTGGCTACTACTGGGTGTATATCCTCTGTAATTTTGTTGATTGCTCTTAAATCTTGTACTAATTGGTAACTCTGACCGTCTGCTTTTTTGACAGCTAAAATGGGGGTATTGAATTTAGACTCACATTGTACTAACAAACCATGTTGTAGAAATTTCTCAATTATAGGTGCCACTCCCTTATGATTCTCTAATTTTAAAGGGTATTGTTTTTGCCTTACCGGTGTAGCTCCTGGTTTGAGTGCAATACTCACTGGTTCTGCCCGTTTGGATCTTCCTGGGATATCACAGGCCCACACTATTGGATCTACCACATTTTCCACCTCAGCAGGAATTTCACTGCATTTTTCCTGTATAAAAAGTGCAGCGACTTGGACAAATTTAGATTCAGGAATCACAACCTGTACACCCTTTCCCTTTTTGAATTTGATTTCTGCTTCCAATTTTTCCAGTAGGTCCCTCCCCAGCAATGGTTTTGGGGAGTTAGGCATATAAAGGAATAGATGGGTTACCCAATGCTTCCCCAATTTGAATTTTAAAGGTTGGAAGAAAGGCCGTGTTTCACTTACCCCAGTCGCCCCAACAACATGTACAGTGTCGTGACTCAGTTCCTTTCTAAGGTATTTAATACAGAATATGCTGCTCCTGTATCTACCAAAAACTCGATGTCATCTTTCCCCAGCTTAGTTATAACCAAGGGCTCTGCTGGGGGAAGAGCCCTCGGTCTCCCTCACTCAGAGCCTGAGCCACTTGAGGTTTGTACTATTGGGAGCTGGGGAACTGAGGATTTTCCTTTTAACACTGAACAATCCTTTTTCCAATGTCCCCACTTTCTACAGTATGCACACTGGTCCTTCTCCGTAGGGGAAGTTTTTTGGGGTGACTTTTCCTGAGTTGCCTTCTTACTGGGTTGGGATTTAACGGATTTAACTCTTTCCGTTGAACCTCTATCTCAAAACATTTTCCAGGCAACCTCTAGCAGCCTCTCCATATCTCGGACCCCCTCTATCTTCTGCAGCTTCCTACTTATATCATTTGAAGCCTGACCCATAAACAGCAAAACCAAGTGTGCTTTACCATCAGTTGATTCAGGGTCTAGGTCAGTATATTTGATGGCAGTTTCTCTTAACATGTTCAAAAAATCAGATGGTGATTCATCGTAATTTTGCCTTACTTCATAAAGCTTCGACCAATTTATAGCCTTAGGTACTCCATGTTTTAACCCATATACTACCAGACTTTGATATCGTTTTAGCCTCGCCATATGTTCTGGTATATTTGGATCCCACCCAGGATTCTCAAGGGGAAATATCTGGGTGACAGTACCCTGAAGCAATCCACTGGCTATGTTCCCCTCCACGGAGGTTGTGATGGCTTTCTTGACCATTTGTCTCTCAGTGGGGTCGAGTAATGTATCTAACATGGAGTTTAAATCTGCCCAGTCAGGGTTTTGTGAGTTAATAGCCTGCTCCACCAATTTTGCCACTTTATTTGGGTTTTCTTTATATTTTCCCACAGTAGTTTCCCACTGTTCTAACTCTATAAGGGAGTATGGTACTTTCACATATACTGGCCCCTGATTACCAACTGCCTGTCGTAAAGGGGCTTGCAAAACTGGTTCTCTGTCCCTCTCCCTTTTCGATCTAGTGCGGTGGGCAATTGGGCTATGCTCTCTAAGGACCTTTTTGGCTATCTTTCGCCTTCTCCTCCTGTTTAAGGCAGCAATAATCTCGTCCACTTCCTCATCCTCCTCGGACTCATTCGAGCAAGAGCTGTCTGTTTCTGTTGTAGCCAAGAGTCGATCTCGGCTGGTCCCAATCCTAGAAAGCATCATACAGGACCTGTTGTGACTCTGCTGCCGGACTGTGTGTCTGCGATCCTTGGTGACGTCACCTTCCGAGGCAGCTCCCTGACCTTCGGCGTTGCCATGGTACCTCACAGGCCTGAGAACGGAGGGGGCACAGCTCCCCCCATGGGAGGTTCCCTCTCCGCCTTCCCTGTAAAAGGCCCTGACCCCGGCCCCTCCTCTCGGGGCCGTGCCGAGGGCTGCACACACTGGCTCTCTCCTCCCCCCTTCCCCACCCCGCGGGCTGCTGCCGGAGGTGGTGGCGGGGGCAGTGTCCATTGCTGCCCCGGCCCGCCTTCCTCCTCCTCCTTCACTGACCGGGGCCCCGCCTGAGCTGTGCAGGCCCTTACCCCCTTTGCGGCAGTGCAGAAGGAGGGGCCGTGCCCTGGCCTGAGGCTGCGCCCCGGCTTGAGCCTGCGGCCTGGCCCGAGCCGTGACCCGGGCCCCCGCCCAGCGCGGCCGGGACCAATCCTGTCCTCATGGCAGGAGCAACCAGGTCTATCTCTACCTCCTCTGGATTTTTATATGTGTTTCTGAAAGTTGGCTCTTTCTTTTTACCTTGTAAAACTAATATATGTTCTTTCTTCTTATCTTGGTCCTGCTCACATGCTAATACCATAAAAAGTTGGGCATACTCTAATTCTTCAAAGAATCTATCTCCACGTATTCGGGATATTAAACTTGATATTAATTTTCGATCTAAACTTCCAAATTTAAGCCAGATTTCTCCATTATCTAGTTCATATGTTGGCCAAATTTTCTCTGAGAGTCTAATAAGTTTAGGTTTTGAAAGTATAGACTCTTCCCCTATTAAATTCGCCCAATTTTTCAATATTAACCCCAAAGGACTATCCCTTGGAATAATACCATTATCATGTTCACCAGAAAATACACAACCCATTCTTATGTCCAAAAATAAAGAGTAAAAGACACAAACAGAGACTCGGGATTAGAACTCACAACCCTCAGAGCCACAGCACAGAAACTAATGAGCTGTGCCACCTTTTGACTTTAGGTCAGTGGTGCTGCAATTTAAACCTGCTCTTTAAGAAGAGGGATAAAGAGCAAAACAATTCTTCTTGGAACTCTAAGGTTCCCCAAAAGAAATTTACAATTTACAAAATTATAATCCACAAACTCTCATAGCACCTAACCCAGATGCTAAACAGAATACCCGTTTATTTGGTCACTCACATGCCTCTGTCCCCAAGGTTCTTGGCCTCTTGACCTCTGGACGTCTGCTGAGCCTTTCCGGAGCTGCTGGCAGGGCTTCAGTCCAGGGGATTTTCCAGATGCCTTCACTGTCCCGGCGGAGTTGCCAGCTCTGATGCCTTGAGGAGCTGGAACAGAGGCTACACGCAGAGTTAAGGGGAATAAAATGGGTATTTATTTAGAGGCCTATGAAAGGCCTACAACAGCCACACCCTAGCAGTATGAGTGCTACAGTTGTGACCCCTGCCTGGATGGCTCCAAGATGGAAGGAAAGGAGGGGTTAGTCACAAAATCTTAGACTTTTATAAATTTTGGTTCATTTGCATGAACCCACCATCCACGTTTCCACGTAGTTTGTGCTTAGGGCCTGAAGTTTGGAGAAACTGTCCTTGAGTTCTTAACTGGAATAGGACTGTTTTGTCTTCATCACCCTAGCACATCAGAAAAGCACATCCAAGGAGAATAGGAAAACTTAAAACTTAAGGCATCACTTCGACTAGTCCCGATCCTAGAAAGCAGCATGCAGGACTTGCTACACCTCTTCGCCAGGGCTGCCTGTCTGCCCGCATCAATGACATTATCTGAGGCAGCTCCCTGGAGTTCAGGGTTGCTATGGAAACTCACACGCTTGAGAATAGAAGAGGCACCACTCCCCTTAAGGGAGGTTCCCTCTCCTCCCTCTTTGTCGAAGGCCCTGTCCCCCGGCTCCTCCTCTCGGGCCGGTGCCATGTGCTGCACATGTGGACTGTTCCCTCCCCCTGCCTCCTCCTCTGGCTGGGACCCTGCCAGAGCCCTGTCCTCCCCCGCCTCCCTTGCTGTGACGACGGCGGTGAAGGCAGCGGGAGTGGGGGCCTGACCGGCGGGGTTTGAGGGGCCACATCCGAGAGGCGCGACTGGCCCCGCCTTCAAGGCAGGGGTGACTAGATCTAACTCTACCCCCTCCTTTTTTGTTTGCTGTTAGGCTTTGTTGACAAGCTAAGATCATAAAAAGCCTAGCATATTCTAATTCATCAAGGTATCTATCTTCACATATACGGGAAATCAAACTTGATATTAATTTCTTATCAAAACTACCGAATTTTGGCCACTCCTCATCGTTATTTTGATCATAAGTCGGACAGATCTTTTCTGAGAGTCTGATAAGTTTGGATTTAAAAAACAACTACTCCCCCCGGTTAGGTCCCCCCAGTTTTTCAATACTAAACCCAAAATGCTACGTCTGGGAATATTATTATTACAACACTCACAAAAGAATATACACTCCATATCTTAACAGTTATGAGTAAGAAAGTCCGCAGAGATTAAAAAAAAAAAACAACAAAAAACCAAGGAGAGAGAGCAGAGCAAGAAAGAGACAAGGTCCGAACTCCCGCCCTTCAGAGCCGCAGCACGAGAACTAACCCACGGCGTCACCCCTAGCTTCCGGCCAACTCTACTGAAATCTGATGCCCCTTTTCAGAGAGCATCCTCTCGTACTACCAGCGGGGAGACAGAGAGCACTAGCAACTCTGCCTGGACCCCCCTAGCCCACACTAAACAAAATTACAAGAGATCTCTTAACACCTAACTTAAGTGCTAAAGCAGAATACCACATTTATCCAGTTACTCACAAGTCTCTGTACCAGTCCTGGGGTTCTGATACCTTCTGGACTGCAGCTGGGCCCCCTCTGAGTGCCGGAGTCGGGGGGGTCAGGAGATGGCTGTTCCTCCAGTCCAGGGGTTTTCCAGATGCCTTGAGGTCCCTTCTCGGGGTGCCAGAACTGATGCCTGGAAAGGCTGACCTGGAACAGAGACTAGACAGAGCAAAAGGAAGAAAATAGGTGATTTATTAAAATATGAATATCGATCTAATATCAATACCTAACTGTGACAGACAAAAGACTCTCTAACAGTTAAAATTGGAAAGTGTATGTTTATTGCGGTGCCGGGCAGGGCTGGGATATCTCCCTAATTCGACCTGCCCAGATTACAGGTAATTACAAAGCCTTTTATTTACAAAAGTGTTGAATACACAAAATGCAAATGCATATTCATGCTCTTGTCACCTTTTTTACTTAGCTTCGTAAGCAAATTGGCAAAAAGGCTATTAAGCATGCGTA
The DNA here is from genome assembly GCF_052056855.1 of Sturnus vulgaris. NCBI lineage: Eukaryota > Metazoa > Chordata > Aves > Passeriformes > Sturnidae > Sturnus > Sturnus vulgaris. The sequence continues at coordinate 27,684,640 of NC_142282.1, read as the reverse complement.
GTTTGTTCCCTGAAATGAGCTGGGGGTTTATTCTGGGGGGGGGGGGGTTTACTAGAAATGAGGAAGTAAAATTAGTCTTCCTCGTTCTGACTTTTTACTTTTTCAATGCATACATGACAAACGAATTCTTGGGAGGACCGATAGTTTCCTGTTTACAGGACTGTTTCTGGAAACCAAAGGTTTGCAATTGTCTTGTGTTTCTGAGATCTACTGATCAATTTCCCTGTCTTTCATTTGTCCTGGTTTAGGGCAAATTTGGGAGATAACTTCCAAAGGGCCCCCCCTTAGGAAGCAAACCTGAGCTGCCCCTCCCTCAGCTGGTTCGGGAAGAAATTTCCTCAGAGAGAAGTGGAAAAAACCTGTTTATTCAACAGGGACAGCACTGCCCAGCACAAAAAAAAAAAAAAAAAAATACCAAACAACAAAACCTCTCACTGCTCTGAAGAGATGACAAATTCAGAAAGTCTCTCTCCTGTGGGTGGTGAGAGGAATGTTAAATTTGTCTTTACAAATGAGTTGTGGATCAGCCTGTAGATAAGGCTAGCACTGAGAGATAAAAGAAACAATGGGATGGATTCCACTGATTGATGAATGGAAAGAGATATTTGCCTTTACAAACAAACTGTAGGGCTGCTGATAAATGAAATTGGATATCGAAAGATGAAAGAAGCAACGGGGGGGAAACTATGGATTCTGTAAGAATTAAAAATTAAAAGGGAGGGTTATACATTAGAGGGGAATTTCAGGTATCAGGCGTTCCGGGAAGTCTGTGCCTCTCAAGTACCTCAGCCGATGGGGAAAGAGAGAGGGAAATGCGGCCGGGAAAATAGGATAAAAAGGAGGCTGCGTCCTCCGAAAATTTGAGAGATCCCAGGGGAATGTCCCATGGCCTCTCCCTTTATTCGAATAAAGCAAAAAGGACTCCTCTGTCTCCTTTTTGGACATAAACCTCTGGTGTTTGTGGATTAATTTTCCTGACAATTTGGGGGCTCGTCCGGGATCTTTCCACCGTCCGGGGCGGCGAGCGGAGCTGAAGGCGCCTCACCCAGTTTGGGTGATCAGCTCCCCTTGGTGCCGGCTGGCACCGGGCGATTGATTGGGTTCCCGAGACTGTCCAGGAGACAGACGAGTGGCGGACCAGGGGGGTCCGTGAAGAGTCCGCAGGGAAGGACCACTGAAAATCTCACCGGTGAGTAAAATGGGATCTTCGGGGAGCAAACCTGGGAGGGCACCCATGGAGGGTAGCACAGGTAAAACGGGGCACCCAGAGAGGGTTGGAAAGGTGAAGCCGCGAAGAGGCCCCGGCAAATGGGATGACGATCCCATAATACCCCCGGAGAGTCCCTTGGGGTGAATGCTGAGGTCTTGGGAGAGATTGTATATTCACCCAGAAGTAACTATGGAAATTATGGTAAAATATTGTTATTTTGTGTGGCCAGAGTATAAGTTGGCAAGGGGACTTATATGGCTACTTATGGAACAGATAAAATTCATTTGTGTCGAATTTTGTGAAGGTATTTAAAGGAAAGTGGTGAGGATTGGAATGTTTTTCAGCACCTTCCCCCATCTTGTCCTCCAGTGTTGCTAGCTGACCCAGAGCCAGCTGCAGGTCGTCTGTATCCTCAACTTCCAGAGCAAAAGGGATCAGGAAAATGTTATTCCTACAGCCCCACCTGAGAAGGATGATGGTGATGGTGTAGGGGGATGGGAGCAGCATGTTGTATCACCCCCAGGAACTAGAAGAGGAACTCAGTTTAGGGCATCAGAAGCCCCCCAAGAGACAGGGGTACACCAGATGCCACTCCGTCAAGTTCCTTTGGGGGGTCAAGGGGGAGGATTTGGGTTTGTAATTGTACCACTTACTACCCAGGATATAAGAGGGTTGAAAAAAGAATTACCCCCATATTTGGATGATCCCATAGGGGTGGGGGAAAAGATAGAGGAATATTTGGGAAATGCGGATTATACATGGAAGGATTGGGATTTTCTTTTGGGAATTTTGTTTGGGTCATCAGAGAAACAAATGATTTTGCAGAAAGCTCGGCAGCTGTGGGAGGATGAACACCCACAAGCAGCAGGGGGGGCTGGACCCAATGCACCTACGGTGGATGATGCCATCCCCCAGGCAGACCCCCAGTGGGACCCAAATAACCAGGCCAGTCTGGCTCACCGTGATTACCGTGCTTATTTGATTAGGGCAATCAAGTCAGCGGCTCCCAGAACAACATAGCTAAGGCTCTGTCGTTAGAAAAGGAGAAACAGGAAAGCCCTCATTGGTTGGAGAGGATTAGGGATGCCTTGAAGAAGCACGGGGGGATGGATCCTGAAGGCCCAGCCTTCAACACATTGCTTAAGGTGCAATTTGTTACTGAGGCCTGGCCTGATATAAGGAAAGGGGTACAAAAAGATAAAAAGTGGCAAAATAAGCCTCTAAAGGAATTGGTTAGAAAACCACAGCAGATATATGTAAGAAGGGATGAGGAAAAGGCAGAAGCTAAAGCAAAGATGATGGCAGAGTTTTTGCAGCCCCAGAAGAATAAACCGCAGGGTCCAACGGGTCCCCAGGGACAGAGGGGACGGGGTCGGCCACAAGGAAGTGGCAGAGGGATTCCCTCCTCGGCAGGGGACAGCCGACCCAAACAGCGGCTGGGGAAGAACCAGTGCGCTATCTGCAAGGCAGAAGGGCATTGGAAAAACGAGTGTCTGCAGAAACAACTGAACCCTCAGGAGGAGGAAGTCCAGAAAATAATATAAATGGATTGTTAGGGGTGTCAGGGGCTCCTATTATACCAAAGACCCACCACTCAAGAGCCCTTGATAACTTTTAAGGTGGGTCCGGATCGAGAGGAGGTGTGTTTTCTGGTAGACAGAGGGGCCTCTCCGTCCACCTTAAGTTTTATACCTAAGGGGGGGAAATTGTCAAAAAGATCCTTGGTTATTCAAGGAGTAAGCAGGAAGGATGAGCGAGTGCATTTTATTCAACCGCTGTTAATAGATGTGGGGGACAGATTTGAACTGCATGAATTCTTGTTTGTTCCTAATTGTGATTGTAATTTACTGGGAAGAGATTTGATAGCTAGAATGGGAATGCAAATTAGCATTGTAAGAAGTGACACGGAGTCCGAAACTGTGATATCTTTGTGTAAAATGTCTGAAAAGGCTTATGCTAAAATAAATCCAGAAGTATGGGCAGCTCCAGGGAAATATGGGAAACTGGACATAGAGCTTCTCCAAATTACTTTGAAGCAACCAGGACAAGTGGTGTCTAAAAAGCAATACCCTCTTTCAAGGGAGGGAAAGAAGGGGTTACAGCCTGTTAGTGAGTCCCTGCTAAAAGCAGGTCTTTTAGAGCCGTGTATGTCTCCCTATAACACTCCTATCCTGCCGGTTAAGAAACCAGATGGAACCTACAGAATGGTGCAGGATTTAAGAATAATAAATGAGATTGTCAAACCAAGGCATCCCACGGTTCCAGATCCATACACAATCCTGAATCAAATCCCTTCTTCACATCAGTATTATTCTGTACTGGATTTGAAGGATGCTTTCTGGGGGTGTCCAATCACAGAAGATAGTAAACAGTATTTTGCTTTTGAGTGGGAACAGGAGGAAGGAGGGAAAATGATAAAACAACAATTGACATGGACAGTACTCCCTCAAGGATATACAGAGTCACCAGTTCTGTTTGGGCAAGCTTTGCAGAAAATATTAAGAGAGTTTACTCCACCCTTAGGAGTCAAGTTGTTGCAGTATGTAGATGATTTGCTCTTATCACGGGAACAGGAAAAGGTGGTTGAAGAGGCTACTGTAAAGCTGCTTAATTTTCTTGCAAAAAAGGGACTTAGAGTATCCAAAAAGAAAGCACAGTTAGTAGAAAAGAAGGTCAAATATTTGGGACACATTCTGTCCGAAGGGTTACGGTGTATTGATCCAGAAAGGATACAAGGGATTTTACAGGTACCATTACCCCAGACTAAAAAGGAGTTACGGCAGTTTTTAGGGTTGGTGGGGTACTGTAGAGCATGGATCGAGGATTTTTCTGTGGTGGCCAGACCTTTATATAACTTTTTAACTCAAAACAGTCCTAATGTCGTGGTATGGACACCAGAAGGAGAGAAAAGCTTTAAGAAATTAAAAGACAAATTGGTTAAAGCCCCAGTCTTGGCTCTTCCAGATGCAGAAAAAGAATTTCAGCTATATGTGGATGTCAAACAGGGTCATGCTAAAGGAATTTTGGTGCAAGAGCATGGGGGAACACGGAGGCCTGTTGCCTGTTTTTCTAAGTTGTTAGACCCGGTGGCCAGAGGCTGGCCCCATTGTCTGCAGAACTGTGCAGCCACAGCTCTGATGGTGGCTGAGGCCCGAAAGCTGACAAGGGGAGGGTATCTCATTGTTAAAGTCCCACATCAGATTAAAGCTTTGTTAACTGAAAGAGCCTCTAAGTGGATGACGAGTGCTCGATTATTACAGTATGAATCTTGTTTAATAGAACAGGAGGATTTAGAATTTAAAGGTGGGGAAATTTTTAATCCAGCCTCTTATTTAAATGGCCCTGGAGAAAAGGGGGGCCAGGAAGAAATCCATGATTGTATCCAGGTTATAGACCTCCAGACACGGGCTAGGGAAGATCTACGAGATATTCCCTGGCCTGAGGGAGAGAATGTGTTCATTGATGGGTCCTCCAAGGTGGTAGTAGGGAAACGATTTACAGGATACTCTATCGTGAATGGGAAACAATTAAAGGAAGGGGGGAGGTTACCACACACCTGGTCAGCTCAGAGAGCAGAGCTGTACGCGCTTGTGAGAGCCTGTGAATTATACCAGGACAAGACAGTAAATATATTTACTGATTCTAAATATGCATATGGGGTAATACATGCATTTGGAAAACTATGGGAAGAAAGAGGTTTATTAAGCTGCAGAGGAAAGACATTAGCTCACGAGAACTTAATCTCTCACCTATTGGAGGCAGTGAATTTACCAAAAAAGGTGGCGATAATCCACATTAAGGGGCATCAGGCAGGATGGTCGGAGGAAGCAATAGGAAACCGACTGGCTGATGAAGAAGCTCGCAAAGCTGCATTGTTGCCAGAAGTCTCTAAGATCCTGCCTTTGCTCCCAGTAACTGCACCGCTGCCAGAGAAACTCTCTTTTCCACCAGAGGAACTTGAGATAATTAAAAAGAGTGGGGCAGAGAAAAAAGAAAATAATTGGTTTACAAGGGATGGCAAGCAGTGGATACCAAAAGCTCTAGCCTTACAATTGTTAAAACAGCTTCATGAAGGGAGTCATTGGGGCTCCCGAGGACTGGCAGAAGCCTTCCTCAAAATGAACACTGCTGTTGGTCTCTTTAGTCTGGCAAAGCGAGCCACTGAAGGCTGTTTGACTTGTGCTAAAACCAACAACAAAGTTACAAAGAAACTGGCCAGGGGAGGGAGGCGTTGGGCAGTACGTCCCTTCCAGAGATGCCAGGTGGATTTTACTGAAATGCCTCGAGTGGCAAGATTTAAATATCTTCTGGTAATAGTATGTCAATTAACCGGGTGGCCAGAAGCATTTCCAACTGTGTCAGCAACTACAGGATCAGTTGTTAAAATATTTTTGGAACAAATAATTCCAAGATGTGGGATGGTGGAAGCAATAGATTCAGATAGGGGAACTCATTTTACAGGAAAAATTCTTCAAGGAGTTATGACTGCTTTAGGGATACAGTGGAACCTCCATACCCCCTGGCATCCACAAAGTTCGGGCCAGGTTGAGAGGATGAATGGAGAAATAAAGAAACATCTCCTGAAGCTGGTGATAGAAACTAAAATGCCATGGGTAGGGCTCCTGCCCCTGGCTTTAGCAAGGATAAGAGCCAGACCCAGGGGAGATATTCAGTTATCTCCCTTTGAATTGATGTTTGGAATTCCTTACCCTTGTAATTCTCAGCCGAGTGCGGGGATAGAGATAAGTGATGTGTATTTGAAACAATATGTGGCTCGGATACTGTCTCTTGTGAAATCTCTTCGACAGGAAGCTCAGCTGGCACAGACCCTGCCTTTGGACTTTGCTGTTCACAACATCCAACCGGGACACTGGGTCCTGGTTAAGGAGTGGAAAGAAGCACCACTGGTGGCGAAGTGGCGTGGACCTTTCCAGGTGTTGCTGACCACAGAAACAGCCGTCAAGACAACTGAACATGGGTGGACCCATCACACTCCGGTCAAGGTCTCTGCAGCCCCAGAGATTTGGACATCTCAGCTGGAGGAGAAGGACGGGAAGCCGCGACTGACACTCCGCAGGAGTGGACTGGAGCAGTAGCCAGTGCGTCGACATCGGGGGAAGCCTCGTGTGCCCACCCACAGAGTGCCTGCTGAAATAGTTTGTGTGGGCATCCCTCCTCTCAGATCTCCAGTCACTGGGGGCCAACCCTTGCTGTCATTGTTTTCTTTATGTTGAGCTGTTTCTGTGCCTTCGCTCGCCACAGGTGGTGTGAAAGACAAAGTGAAAGTAAAAATTAAGTTAGGAAATTAGATTACACAATCAGAATGTTTCTCTTAATAATGTTACCTTTATATTATCAGTTAGGTTGGGGCCAAGAATGGGAAAATAATTTTTTGACCTTAGGAGAAGAAGTAGCAAAAACCTTTAACCTTAGCAATTGTTGGGTCTGTGGAGGGCCAGGGGGATCTGAAAACTGCCCATGGGTGGCCAGCCCAGTTGAACCTAAATGGTGGATTAGCACCCTGAGTGAGGTCCGTAATGGAACAGGATTTTGGGATGAAGAAGGAAGTCCATGGCGGCTTCATTCTTCTGAAAGAAGCACTTACTGTCCAAATAAGACAGGAAGCATATATATGGGAAAAAGCGTTTGTGACTGGACTTTATCTTTGGGTTTAGATTGTTGGACCCCCAAGTGCCTTCCTTATGATTGTTCCAGATATCAAGGCAGATGGAATCAAACGCATGTTAAGCTCACAAATGGTAGCTGGGTAAAGTGCTCCTACCATAATTACCAGAATGATTTAAAAGGCTGTAAAGCAGTGGGGAAGGATAAGTTTTTTGACCCCTTATTTTTAAGCTGTCCCCGAGATAATTCCTCAAGTAGCACACATGTTATCCGTGACTACCAGTGGAAATGGCAACATCGAAATGGAACTCGAACCCTTTTTAATAGGTTCTGGTCCAAATCTAACAAAACAGATCTGGGATGTAACTGCAGGTGGAAACCTCATGTGGGAGCTTGGAAATGCAACTACTGTGATTCTTATGGTGGGGCAACCATTGTTGGGGGACCACTGGACCCAGGAAGTAAGCTGTATTTTGACTCTCCAATTGACCATGAAAATTGGGAAGGTCCCTTTGCCAATGGGACCTGGGCTTTAAAGGGGCATTACTGGATTTGTGGCCAACATGCATATCGCAGGTTACCCCCAAACTGGTCAGGAATATGTTATGTGGGGTATATCAGACCACTGTTCTTTCTGCTACCACAGGTTCAGGGAAATCACTTAGGAATCAAGGTATATGATGATCTAATTAGAGAAAAGCGGTCAATTGATGTATCCCTGGCTGGAGGGAGCACCCAAAGATGGGGTGAAGATGAATGGCGACCTGAACGAATCATACAACACTACAGACCAGCCACTTGGAATCCTAATGAATTAATATCAGGTGCCAGAGAACCCATTTATAATCTAAACCAGATAATTAGGTTACAAGCTGTCTTTGAAATAGTAAGTAACCAGACAGCTACAGCTCTTGACCTTCTTGCTGACCAGGCTACTCAGATGAGAACTGCAATATTTCAACACCGGATGGTATTAGACTATTTATTAGCAGAAGAAGGGGGAGTGTGTGGCAAATTTAATGACTCAAACTGCTGTTTGCAAATAGATGACAATGGAAAGGTGGTGAAGCAAATAGCAAAAGAAATAAGAAAATTAGCTCATGTGCCAGTCCAAACATGGAAAGGATGGGAATGGGACATGTTTTCTTGGCTACCTGGTGGACTATGGGTTAAACAACTACTTTTTTTCCTCTTATGTGCTGTAGCAACTCTAATATTTTTACCATGCATGATCCCTTGCTTAGTACAACTTATTCAACATGTGATCAAAGGGATGCAGGTAATAGCCACGCCTACTGATCCAGAGATGGTTACAAAAGGACAGAAATTAATGTCACTCCAAATAATTACAAAACCAAAAAGAACTCAGGAACAAGAAATTAAGTCAATGATAGCTAAAGTTTGTAAAGACAATTATTAAACAATAAAAGAGGAGGGATTGAGAGGAATGTTAAATTTGTCTTTACAAATGAGTTGCGGATCAGCCTATAGATAAGGCTAGCACTGAGAGATAAAAGAAATGAGAGGAATGTTAAATTTGTCTTTACAAATGAGTTGTGGATCAGCCTATAGATAAGGCTAGCACTGAGAGATAAAAGAAACAATGGGATGGATTCCACTGATTGATGAATGGAAAGAGATATTTGCCTTTACAAACAAACTGTAGGGCTGCTGATAAATGAAATTGGATATCGAAAGATGAAAGAAGCAACGGGGGGAAAACTATGAATTCTATAAGAATTAAAAATTAAAAGGGAGGGTTATACATTAGAGGGGAATTTCAGGTATCAGGCGTTCCGGGAAGTCTGTGCCTCTCAAGTACCTAAGCCAATGGGGAAAGAGAGAGGGAAATGCGGCCGGGAAAATAGGATAAAAAGGAGGCTGCGTCCTCCGAAAATTTGAGAGATCCCAGGGGAATGTCCCATGGCCTCTCCCTTTATTCGAATAAAGCAAAAAGGACTCCTCTGTCTCCTTTTTGGACATAAACCTCTGGTGTTTGTGGATTAATTTTCCTGACAATTTGGGGGCTCGTCCGGGATCTTTCCACCGTCCGGGGCGGCGGGCGGCGAGCGGAGCTGAAGGCGCGCCTCACCCAGTTTCGGTGATCAGCTCCCCTTGGTGCCGGCCGGCACCGGGCGATTGATTGGGTTCCCGAGACTGTCCAGGAGACAGACGAGTGGCGGACCAGGGGGGTCCGTGAAGAGTCCGCAGGGAAGGACCACTGAAAATCTCACCGGTGAGTAAAATGGGATCTTCGGGGAGCAAACCTGGGAGGGCACCCATGGAGGGTAGCACAGGTAAACCTGGGAGGGCACCCATGGAGGGTAGCACAGGTAAAACGGGGCACCCAGAGAGGGTTGGAAAGGTAAAGCCGCGAAGGGGCCCCGGCAAATGGGATGACGATCCCATAATACCCCCGGAGAGTCCCTTGGGGTGAATGCTGAGGTCTTGGGAAAGATTGTATATTCACCCAGAAGTAACTATGGAAATTATGGTAAAATATTGTTATTTTGTGTGACCAGAGTATAAGTTGGCAAGGGGACTTATATGGCTACTTATGGAACAGATAAAATTCATTTGTGTCGAATTTTGTGAAGGTATTTAGAGGACAGTGGTGAAGATTGGAATGTTTTTCAGCACCTTCCCCCGTCTTGTCCTCCAGTGTTGCTAGCTGACCCAGAGCCAGCTGCAGGTCGTCTGTATCCTCAACTTTCAGAGCAAGAGGATCAGGGAAATGTTATTCCTACAGCCCCACCTGAGAAGGATGATGGTGTAGGGGGAGGGGAGCAGCATGTTGTATCACCCCCCAGAACTAGAAGAGGAACTCAGTTTAGGGCATCAGAAGCCCCCCAAGAGACAGGGGTACACCAGATGCCACTCCGTCAAGTTCCTTTGGGGGGTCAAGGGGGAGGATTTGGGTTTGTAATTGTACCACTCACTACCCAGGATATAAGAGGGTTGAAAAAAGAATTACCCCCATATTTGGATGATCCCATAGGGGTGGGGGAAAAGATAGAGGAATATTTGGGAAATGCGGATTATACATGGAAAGATTGGGATTTTCTTTTGGGAATTTTGTTTGGGTCATCAGAGAAACGAATGATTTTGCAGAAAGCTCGGCAGCTGTGGGAGGATGAACACCCACAAGCAGCAGGGGGGGCTGGACCCAATGCACCTACGGTGGGTGATGCCATCCCCCAGGCAGACCCCCAGTGGGACCCAAATAACCAGGCCAGTCTGGCTCGCCTTCGCGATTACCGTGCTTATTTGATCAGGGCAATCAAGTCTGCGGCTCCCAGAACTAACAACATAGCTAAGGCTCTGTCGTTAGAACAGGAGAAACAGGAAAGCCCTCATTGGTTGGAGAGGATTAGGGATGCCTTGAGGAAGCACGGGGGGATGGATCCTGAAGGGCCAGCCTTCAACACATTGCTTAAGGTACAATTTGTTACTAAGGCCTGGCCTGATATAAGGAAAGGGGTACAAAAAGATAAAAAGTGGCAAAATAAGCCTCTAAAGGAATTGGTTAGAAAACCGCAGCAGATATGTGTAAGAAGGGATGAGGAAAAGGCAGAAGCTAAAGCAAAGATGATGGCAGAGTTTTTGCAGCCCCAGAGGAATAAACCGCAAGGTCCAAGGGGTCCCCAGGGACAGAGGGGACGGGGTCGGTCACAAGGAAGTGGCAAAGGGATTCCCTCCTCGGCAGGGGACAGCCGACCCAAACAGCGGCTGGGGAAGAACCAGTGTGCTGTCTGCAGGGCAGAAGGGCATTGGAAAAACAAGTGTCTGCAGAAACAACTGGACCCTCAGGAGGAGGAAGTCCAGAAAATAATAGAAATGGATTGTTAGGGGTGTCAGGGGCTCCTATTATACCAAGGACCCACCACTCAGGAGCCCTTGATAACTTTTAAGGTGGGTCCGGATCGAGAGGAGGTGTGTTTTTTGGTAGACACGGGGGCCTCTCGGTCCAACTTAAATTTTATACCTAAGGGGGGGAAATTGTCAAAAAGATCCTTGGTTATTCAAGGAGTAAGCGGGAAGGATGAGCGAGTGCATTTTATTCAACCGCTGTTAATAGATGTGGGGGACAGATTTGAACTGCATGAATTCTTGTTTGTTCCTAATTGTGATTGTAATTTACTGGGAAGAGATTTGATGGCTAGAATGGGAATGCAAATTAGTATTGTACGAAGTGACACGGAGTCCGAAACTGTGATATCTTTGTGTAAAATGTCTGAAAAGGCTTATGCTAAAATAAATCCAGAAGTATGGGCAGCTCCAGGGAAATATGGGAAACTGGACATAGAGCCTCTCCAAATTACTTTGAAGCAACCAGGACAAGTGGTGTCTAAAAAGCAATACCCTCTTTCAAGGGAGGGAAAGAAGGGGTTACAGCCTGTTATTGAGTCCCTGCTAAAAGCAGGTCTTTTAGAGCCGTGTATGTCTCCCTATAACACTCCTATCCTGCCGGTTAAGAAACCGGATGGAACCTACAGAATGGTGCAGGATTTAAGAATAATAAATGAAATTGTCAAACCAAGGCATCCCACAGTTCCAGATCCATACACAATCCTAAATCAAATCCCTTCTTCACATCAGTATTATTCTGTACTGGATTTGAAGGATGCTTTCTGGGGGTGTCCAATCACAGAAGATAGTAAACAGTATTTTGCTTTTGAGTGGGAACAGGAGGAAGGAGGGAAAATGATGAAACAACAATTGACATGGACAGTACTCCCTCAAGGATATACAGAGTCACCAGTTCTGTTTGGGCAAGCTTTACAGAAAATATTAAGAGAGTTTACTCCACCCTTAGGAGTCAAGTTGTTGCAGTATGTAGATGATTTGCTCTTATCAGGGGAACAGGAAAAGGTGGTTGAAGAGGCTACTGTAAAGCTGCTTAATTTTCTTGCAAAAAAGGGACTTAGAGTATCCAAAAAGAAAGCACAGTTGGTAGAAAAGAAGGTCAAATATTTGGGACACATTCTGTCCGAAGGGTTACGGTGTATTGATCCAGAAAGGATACAAGGGATTTTACAGGTACCATTACCCCAGACTAAAAAGGAGTTACGGCAGTTTTTAGGGTTGGTGGGGTACTGTAGAGCATGGATCTAGGATTTTTCTGTGGTGGCCAGACCTTTATATAACTTTTTAACTCAAAACAGTCCTAATGTCGTGGTATGGACACCAGAAGGAGAGAAAAGCTTTAAGAAATTAAAAGACAAATTGGTTAAGGCCCCAGTCTTGGCTCTTCCAGACGCAGAAAAAGAATTTCAGCTATATGTGGATGTCAAACAGGGTCATGCTAAAGGAATTTTGGTACAAGAGCATGGGGGAACACGAAGGCCTGTTGCCTATTTTTCTAAGTTGTTAGACCCGGTGGCCAGAGGCTGGCCCCATTGTCTGCAGAACTGTGCAGCCACAGCTCTGATGGTGGCTGAGGCCCGAAAGCTGACAAGGGGAGGGTATCTCATTGTTAAAGTCCCACATCAGATTAAAGCTTTGTTAACTGAGAGAGCCTCTAAGTGGATGACGAGTGCTCGATTATTACAGTATGAATCTTGTTTAATGGAACAGGAGGATTTAGAATTTAAAGGTGGGGAAATTTTTAATCCAGCCTCTTATTTAAATGGCCCTGGAGAAAAGGGGGGCCAGGAAGAAATCCATGATTGTATCCAGGTTATAGACCTCCAGACACGGGTTAGAGAAGATCTACGGGATATTCCCTGGCCTGAGGGAGAGAATGTGTTCATTGATGGGTCCTCCAAGGTGGTAGAAGGGAAACGATTTACAGGATACTCTATCGTGAATGGGAAGCAATTAAGGGAAGGGGGGAGGTTACCAGCCACTTGGTCAGCTCAGACAGCAGAGCTGTACGCGCTTGTGAGAGCCTGTGAATTATACCAGGACAAGACAGTAAATATATTTACTGATTCTAAATATGCATATGGGGTAATACATGCATTTGGAAAACTATGGGAAGAAAGAGGTTTATTAAGCTGCAGAGGAAAGACATTAGCTCACGAGAACTTAATCTCTCACCTATTGGAGGCAGTGAATTTACCAAAAAAGGTGGCGATAATCCACATTAAGGGGCATCAGGCAGGATGGTCGGAGGAGGCAATAGGAAACCGACTGGCTGATGAAGAAGCTCGCAAAGCTGCATTGTTGCCAGAAGTCTCTAAGATCCTGCCTATGCTCCCAGTAACTGCACCGCTGCCAGAGAAACTCTCTTTTCCACCAGAGGAACTTGAGATAATTAAAAAGAGTGGGGCAGAGAAAAGAGAAAATAATTGGTTTACAAAGGATGGTAAGCAGTGGATACCAAAAGCTCTAGCCTTACAATTGTTAAAACAGCTTCATGAAGGGAGTCATTGGGGCTCCCGAGGACTGGCAGAAGCCTTCCTCAAAATGTACGCTGCTGTTGGTCTCTTTAGCCTGGCAAAGCGAGCCACTGAAGGCTGTTTGACTTGTGCTAAAACCAACAACAAAGTTACAAAGAAACTGGCCAGGGGAGGGAGGCGTTGGGCAGTACGTCCCTTCCAGAGATGCCAGGTGGATTTTACTGAAATGCCTCGAGTGGCAAGATTTAAATATCTTCTGGTAATAGTATGTCAATTAACCGGGTGGCCAGAAGCATTTCCAACTGTGTCAGCAACTACAGGATCAGTTGTTAAAATATTTTTGGAACAAATAATTCCAAGATATGGGATGGTGGAAGCAATAGATTCAGATAGGGGAACTCATTTTACAGGAAAAATTCTTCAAGGAGTTATGACTGCTTTAGGGATACAGTGGAACCTCCATACCCCCTGGCATCCACAAAGTTCAGGCCAGGTTGAGAGAATGAATGGAGAAATAAAGAAACATCTCCTAAAGCTGGTGATAGAAACTAAAATGCCATGGGTACGGCTCCTGCCCCTGGCTTTAGCAAGGATAAGAGCCAGACCCAGGGGAGATATTCAGTTATCTCCCTTTGAATTGATGTTTGGAATTCCTTACCCTTGTAATTCTCAGCCTAGTGGGGGGATAGAGATAAGTGATGTGTATTTAAAACAATATGTGGCTCGGATACTGTCTCTTGTGAAATCTCTTCGACAGGAAGCTCAGCTGGCACAGACCCTGCCTTTGGACTTTGCTGTTCACAACATCCAACCGGGAGACTGGGTCCTAGTTAAGGAGTGGAAAGAAGCACCACTGGTGGCGAAGTGGCGTGGACCTTTCCAGGTGTTGCTGACCACAGAAACAGCCGTCAAGACAGCTGAACACGGGTGGACCCATCACACTCGGGTCAAGGTCTCTGCAGCCCCAGAGATTTGGACATCTCAGCTGGAGGAGAAGGACGGGAAACCGCGACTGACACTCCGCAGGAGTGGACTGGAGCAGTAGCCAGTGCGTCGACATCGGGGGAAGCCTCGTGTGCCCACCCACAGAGTGCCTGCTGAAATAGTCTGTGTGGGCATCCCTCCTCTCAGATCTCCAGTCACTGGGGGCCAACCCTTGCTGTCATTGTTTTCTTTATGTTAAGCCGTTTCTGTGCCTTCGCTCGCCACAGGTGGTGTGAAAGACAAAGTGAAAGTAAAAATTAAGTTAGGAAATTAGATTACACAATCAGAATGTTTCTCTTAATAATGTTACCTTTATATTATCAGTTAGGTTGGGGCCAAGAATGGGAAAATAATTTTTTTGACCTTAGGAGAAGAAGTAGCAAAAACCTTTAACCTTAGCAATTGTTGGGTCTGTGGAGGGCCAGGGGGATCTGAAAACTGGCCATGGGTGGCCAGCCCAGTTGAACCTAAATGGTGGATTAGCACCCTGAGTGAGGTCCGTAATGGAACAGGATTTTGGGAGGAAGAAGGAAGTCCATGGCGGCTTCATTCTTCTGAAAGAGGCACTTACTGTCTAAATAGGACAGGAAGCATAAACATGGGAAAAAGCGTTTGTGACTGGACTTTATCTTTGGGTTTAGATTGTTGGACACCCAACTGCCTTCCTTATGATTGTTCCAGATATCAAGGCAGATGGAATCAAACGCATGTTAAGCTCACAAATGGTAGCTGGGTAAAGTGCTCCTATCATAATTACCAGAAAGATTTAAAAGGCTGTAAAGCAGTGGGGAAGGATAAGTTTTTTGACCCCTTATTTTTAAGCTGTCCCCGAGATAATTCCACAAGTAGCACACATGTTATCCGTGACTACCAGTGGAAATGGCAACATCGAAATGGAACTCGAACCCTTTTTAATAGGTTCTGGTCCAAATCTAACAAAACAGATCTGGGATGTAACTGCAGGTGGAAACCTCATGTGGGAGCTTGGAAATGCAACTACTGTGATTCTTATGGTGGGGCAACCATTGTTGGGGGACCACTGGACCCAGGAAGTAAGCTGTATTTTGACTCTCCGATTGACCATGAAAATTGGGAAGGTCCCTTTGCCAATGGGACCTGGGCTTTAAAGGGGCATTACTGGATTTGTGGCCAACATGCATATCGCAGGTTACCCCCAAACTGGTCAGGAATATGTTATGTGGGGTATATCAGACCACTGTTCTTTCTGCTACCACAGGTTCAGGGAAATCACTTAGGAATCAAGGTATATGATGATCTAATTAGAGAAAAGCGGTCAATTGATGTATCCCTGGCTGGAGGGAGCACCCAAAGATGGGGTGATGATGAATGGCCACCTGAACGAATCATACAACACTACGGACCAGCCACTTGGAATCCTAATGAATTAATATCAGGTGCCAGAGAACCCATTTATAATCTAAACCGGATAATTAGGTTACAAGCTGTCTTTGAAATAGTAAGTAACCAGACAGCTACAGCTCTTGACCTTCTTGCTGACCAGGCTACTCAGATGAGAACTGCAATATTTCAACACCGGATGGTATTAGACTATTTATTAGCAGAAGAAGGGGGAGTGTGTGGCAAATTTAACGACTCAAACTGCTGTTTGCAAATAGATGACAATGGAAAGGTGGTGAAGCAAATAGCAAAAGAAATAAGAAAATTAGCTCATGTGCCAGTCCAAACATGGAAAGGATGGGAATGGGACATGTTTTCTTGGCTACCTGGTGGACTATGGGTTAAACAACTACTTTTTTTCCTCTTATGTGCTGTAGCAACTCTAATATTTTTACCATGCATGATCCCTTGCTTAGTACAACTTATTCAACATGTGATCAAAGGGATGCAGGTAATAGCCACGCCTACTGATCCAGAGATGGTTACAAAAGGACAGAAATTGATGTCACTCCAAATAATTACAAAACCAAAAAGAACTCAGGAACAAGAAATTAAGTCAATGATAGCTAAAGTTTGTAAAGACAATTATTAAACAAATAAAAGAGGAGGGATTGAGAGGAATGTTAAATTTGTCTTTACAAATGAGTTGTGGATCAGCCTATAGATAAGGCTAGCACTGAGAGATAAAAGAAACAATGGGATGGATTCCACTGATTGATGAATGGAAAGAGATATTTGCCTTTACAAACAAACTGTAGGGCTGCTGATAAATGAAATTGGATATCGAAAGATGAAAGAAGCAACGGGGGGAAAACTATGAATTCTATAAGAATTAAAAATTAAAAGGGAGGGTTATACATTAGAGGGGAATTTCAGGTATCAGGCGTTCCGGGAAGTCTGTGCCTCTCAAGTACCTAAGCCAATGGGGAAAGAGAGAGGGAAATGCGGCCGGGAAAATAGGATAAAAAGGAGGCTGCGTCCTCCGAAAATTTGAGAGATCCCAGGGGAATGTCCCATGGCCTCTCCCTTTATTCGAATAAAGCAAAAAGGACTCCTCTGTCTCCTTTTTGGACATAAACCTCTGGTGTTTGTGGATTAATTTTCCTGACAGAAACAATGGGATGGATTCCACTGATTGATGAATGGAAAGAGATATTTGCCTTTACAAACAAACTGTAGGGCTGCTGATAAATGAAATTGGATATCGAAAGATGAAAGAAGCAACGGGGGGGAAACTATGGATTCTGTAAGAATTAAAAATTAAAAGGGAGGGTTATACATTAGAGGGGAATTTCAGGTATCAGGCGTTCCGGGAAGTCTGTGCCTCTCAAGTACCTCAGCCGATGGGGAAAGAGAGAGGGAAATGCGGCCGGGAAAATAGGATAAAAAGGAGGCTGCGTCCTCCGAAAATTTGAGAGATCCCAGGGGAATGTCCCATGGCCTCTCCCTTTATTCGAATAAAGCAAAAAGGACTCCTCTGTCTCCTTTTTGGACATAAACCTCTGGTGTTTGTGGATTAATTTTCCTG
Organism: Sturnus vulgaris; assembly: GCF_052056855.1. Classification (NCBI taxonomy): domain Eukaryota; kingdom Metazoa; phylum Chordata; class Aves; order Passeriformes; family Sturnidae; genus Sturnus; species Sturnus vulgaris. The sequence goes on along the minus strand of NC_142282.1, from coordinate 27,667,530 downwards.
ACAGAAACAATGGGATGGATTCCACTGATTGATGAATGGAAAGAGATATTTGCCTTTACAAACAAACTGTAGGGCTGCTGATAAATGAAATTGGATATCGAAAGATGAAAGAAGCAACGGGGGGGAAACTATGGATTCTGTAAGAATTAAAAATTAAAAGGGAGGGTTATACATTAGAGGGGAATTTCAGGTATCAGGCGTTCCGGGAAGTCTGTGCCTCTCAAGTACCTCAGCCAATGGGGAAAGAGAGAGGGAAATGCGGCCGGGAAAATAGGATAAAAAGGAGGCTGCGTCCTCCAAAAATTTGAGAGATCCCAGGGGAATGTCCCATGGCCTCTCCCTTTATTCGAATAAAGCAAAAAGGACTCCTCTGTCTCCTTTTTGGACATAAACCTCTGGTGTTTGTGGATTAATTTTCCTGACAGTGGTAGCTCGGCTCAGTCTGTTCTCAGTCCCTCCGGCTCTGGAAAATACCGCTGCCCAGGCCAGGCCCCAGTGGCCGCAGGTGCAAGCTCCTGGTGCTCCCCCGGGTCCCCAGCCCAGAGCAGGTTCAAATAATTCCAGGAAAAAATGGAAAAAAAACTTTCCGGGGAACTTCTCTGCTTCAGTTAGTCAGAAACTAACAAAAAGCAAAGGAGAGCTCTCTCCGCTGTCCACCAGGGTGACACAGTCCAGGAGGACAAGACGATGGAACTCCTATCTCTATGTTTTGAAAACAACCGCCTCAGACATTCCACCGCTTCTCCTCCCCCCTCCTTCACTCTCAAATCCAGCCTTAAAGGTGTCAGGAAAATTAATCCACAAACACTAGAGGTTTATGTCCAAAAAGGAGACAGAGGAGTCCTTTTTGCTTTATTCGAATAAAGGGAGAGGCCATGGGACATTCCCCTGGGATCTCTCACATTTTTGGAGGACGCAGCCTCCTTTTTATCTTATTTTCCCGGCCGCATTTCCCTCTCTCTTTCCCCATTGGCTGAGGTACTTGAGAGGCACAGACTTCCCGGAACGCCTGATACCTGAAATTCCCCTCTAATGTATAACCCTCCCTTTTAATTTTTAATTCTTACAGAATTCATAGTTTTCCCCCCCCCGTTGCTTCTTTCATCTTTCGATATCCAATTTCATTTATCAGCAGCCCTACAGTTTGTTTGTAAAGGCAAATATCTCTTTCCATTCATCAATCAGTGGAATCCATCCCATTGTTTCTTTTATCTCTCAGTGCTAGCCTTATCTACAGGCTGATCCACAGCTCATTTGTAAAGAGAAATTCAACATTCCTCTCAAAGGTACAAAACTTATTTCTGGGTTAAACACACAAATGAGGATACAATTCTGTGGAGGGAGCAGAAAACACAGAAGAACGTTTCCCTGCATCCTCAGAACAAGCTCCTTGGAAAACCATAGCTTAGAGATAAGAAATGGCTTGTGAAATGACGAATACAAAAGGAATTTAGCTTCCCCCCTTTGGAAGACCCTCTTATCTAACTTCATTATTAGCGGTTCATTCTCTTTTAGTATCCAGAGGCCAGCTTTGAATGTAAAATCCCTCAGGGATTGGTTAGAAAGTAGAATTCCCTTGGTAATTGGTGCAAATTGTAAAACCCTCCAAAGATATAAACCCCCTGTAAAACAATAGCCGTTGGTATATGCTAGATAGGATGCCTTCATAGAATAAACTATGGATTTGTGCCTCTCTGCATATGCTGGTCTCTTTTCCCCGCTGGTCTGAGAGCTCACCGCGAGCCAGAATTCTATCTGGGCAAGGCTCGGGAATTTGCTCTGTCACTGAGGGCTGCGAAAGCAGTCTCAGGGATCCCAAAGAAACCCCGAAACCCCCACCAGTGACAAACGGCGCCCCGAACGAAAGTGGACTCTGCCCAATCTCTGCGAACGGCATAAAAAAATTGATTGCATCCGTCTTGGAGTGTCACAAAAAATTCGATAGTTAAGTCTCTGCTTTAAAAGACTTAACTGCACCAAATTGACTTCAACAACCCTGAGAAACCTCCCCCTCGGGGCTGAGGTTGAGCCAGCACCTGAGGAGCAGCCTTTAACGACCCGTCAAAGATAAGCTTTGTGAGTATAAGCAGCTTTTCTTCCCCTAGGGTCTTGTTTTGGGTTTTGTTTTTTTTTTCTTTTGTTTTCTCTTTTTCTGCTCGTTAGGCTGCGGGTCGATATGGGACATCTCTTTTCTAAAGTTACTCTCTCACATGGCGAAAGAGATCTTTATAATTTAATAAAACAAACTTTATCCTCTGACAATTTCTCTTTTTCAAAACGTTCTTGTTCTAACACTGTCCTGAAAAGATTTATAAAATGGATTTCCACTCACTTTTCCAACTTTAATAACCAAACTACCCTTTGGATTCTTTCTGGGACATTGTTGGCACGAAAATCTATGAATGCCAAGCAAATGCTGATTTTTCTGTGACCCCTTTCATTCCTCTTTTTCAACATATCATAAGAACAAGACAAAACCTAAAAAAAAAATACTGTCCCTACCCTCTCCCCACTTTCTTCCCCCCTTATCCCTTCCGACAATACCGAAATCCCCCCCCACACCCCTCCCGATCCTCCAAAATTTCCTGTTTCCAATGACTCAGCCTCTGCTTCCCCCGTTTCACCTCCCCTTCCCTTCCAGCAGTGCCCCCAGGCACAACCGAGACTCCTGCCCCCCCTCCTCACTCCCTAGCCCTAAAAGTCCTGTCTCCATGGAAACCGACATTCCTACCTACTCACAAGGTCATATACACACAGCTACCTCTCCAACTTTGCTCCCCACTCCCCCTCCACCCCTCCCCCCTTCAGCATCCCCCCTCCGCGCGAGCCCCCTGTTATCTCTTCCCCCTCAGCACCTCCCCTCCTCCCAACAACTGATAAAGTAACTATAGAAACTTCCTTTGATACAGTTTGCAAACTCCGCCTTTCACACAGCGAGTTTTCCACACCCCCAAGCTGCCACTCACCCGCTCACCTCTATAGCCCAGCCCCGCTCAGCTCACACAGCTCCAAACGCCCCTCCCACCTTGATTCTCCCCGCTCCACGACCTGTTCCCTTAGCGACCGCCCCTCACCCCTCTCTATCCCATACCCCATGCCATGCAGAGTCTGCCTCCCTTAACTCTGGTATTCCACAAGTTACAGACACAAATCTCAATACCTTGCCACACAACTCTGCGTCTTCCCACCACAGTTTGTCCCCTAATGCTGCCCCAGGATGTTTCCTTCAGGTCCCAGCCCCTGAAGTCTCCCCTGTCCCGGTTCCTGTCCCCGGAAATGTTTTACCACCGTCCCTTCATGCTTCCTCGGTCCCCGAAGGTCCCTCTGCTCCTTCTCCTGTCCCAGTTCCGTCCATGAATCCAGCCGTGCACCCAACAAACATCCCTGCTCTCCCCAAAAACCCTCTTTCCCCCGAAAGCGCTGTTCCACTGCACTCCCATCCCCCGAAGCCCCTCCTGTGCCTTCCTAACTCCGACTTTGCAGTAGCCCCACACCCACCCATCCCCCAGCACGTCTCCGATTTCAACTGCAGCTCTTGTGCAGCCCCCCCACAGCAGCAAAGGTGCGCGCCTGGCACACCTGCGCCTGTGCCACCTGGTGACCAAGCCATGCAGTGCACCCACACACATCCTTCTACACGGTCAGACCCTTTCCCCCACCAAGCCCCTCCAACATTCCCCCTCGCGTTCTAAAAAGCGTCGTGCCCCAAGAAGACGCCACTCTTCCTCTGAATACAGCGACAGTGACTCCCCTGCCTCTGATTCAGAAGAACCAGATATTTGGACCTCCGCAAAATTGGAGGCGACCCAAAATGGGAATTGGCAATTAGGCCAAAGAATCTCTGCCTTTCCTGTGATTTATAAACGAGCCCGCAGAGGAGGATCCTCAAACAGAGCAGAATGGGAATCGATTGACACGAAAAAAGTGACAGAATTGGCAAAAATTGCAAAAGAACACGGCAGATCAGCACACATTTTTAGAAATTTTTAGAAGCCTCTTTTGCTGCTTTTGTCATGGTTCCCCATGATTTCAAAAATTTATCTACTTGCCTTCTGTGGCCGGCAGAATTTATGTTATGGGAAAGGCATTGGAAAAAACAACTAAAAATATTATCTGATAAGTATTCAAAAGATCCCAATCAGCAGAATTTCACTGTTGAACAACTTGCTGGTGAAAATGAATTTTCTAACCCCTCAGAACAAGCAAACTCTATTCCTGAAGAAACACTGCAGGACATTGCTAATGCAGCAAAAACCTCATTCCTCCTTACCCCTGACGACTCTATTCCTAGCTTGCATTTTTCCAATATCAAGCAGGGAATAGACGAGACTTTTATAAAATTTGTAGACAGGCTCAAGGATGCTCTTGAAAAACAAATTGAGAGCACAGAAGCACAAAAGGAACTTTTAAGAAAACTTGCTTTAAGCAATGCAAATGAACAATGCAAAACCATTTTAAGAGCTTTACCTATAGACACCGATCCCACCATCGAGCAGATGGTGGAAAGCTGCACATGCCACATATCCACTGAAAACACAGTGGCCAAAGCAGTTGCCAAGGGCATTGCTGATGGAGTTTCTGGAGCCTTTGCAGCAATGGTCTCCAAAGACAATGCTCTTTGTTTCTACTGTGGGGAACTTGGACATTTTATAAAAGATTGCCCAAACAAACCACCCACCCAAAACCCCCACAACAACTACCACAAGCCCCAAAGGCAGCAAAAACAACAACAGCAGCCAAAAAACTTCCAACGCAGCCTGGTTTCAGCTCCATGCACAGACAACAAACCAAAAGCTGCCTTCCACCCAGCCCCAATGATGACAAGCATGGAACATCAAACCCCATCGTCGTTGAAAATTCCAAACCACATCAGGCAGACCCAACATTTGGCTAGATTTCAATGGGAACCAGGCGTCAATTGGTGACTGTTTTGTCTTTAAATATTACAGATGAAAACTTTTATCGCATCCCTACCAGAAAGTATGGACCACAAGATGGTCCTTGGGACATTTTAATCCTCGGTGACAGTTTCCATGGTCCATCACAAATTTCAGTTTTACCTGAAATACAAACTGTAGCACCTGGAAAAGAAATCTTTGTCCTATTGTGTTGCACGGACATTCCCTTTTTTCTTCCACAGAAAACACCTATTGCACAAGCTTTCCTGCTTCCAAAAAATCACATGGAATGGATCCCTCTCAAACCTACAATAATGTGGACACAAATTATGGGTCCAAACAAACCCATCCTCGAGTGCAGCCTTTTCTGCTACGATGAAAAAATTTGAAAACCAGGAATGATAGACACTGGTGCTGACATCACCGTCATTGCCCGCTCGGAATAGCCACCACACTGGGAACATCAACCTGTAGCAGGCATGCTGTCTGGAATTGGGGGAGTTGCTGTTTCCATGAGAAGCAGACTCAACGTTGTCATTGAAGGGGCTGAAGGATAACTGGCAACCATCCGACCATTCGTGGTAAGAGCCCCAATCACCCTATGGGGCAGAGATGCCCTGACCCAATGGGGGGCTTCTCTCCTAATTCAAAGTTGGGATTTTTGATGGGGGCCATTGAAGCGTGCACTGTCCAGCCTACTCCTCGTCTCACCTGGAAGAGTAATGAACCCCTATGGCAGGCACAGTGACCCCTATCAAAGGTCAAACTGCTCGCATTGCAAGCTCTCATTGAAGAACAACTGGCAAAAGGCCACATCATGGAGTCCATCAGCACGTGGAATTCACCAGTTTTTGTCCTGAAAAAGCCTGGAACAGACAGGTGGAGGCTTCTCCAAGACCTTCGCAAAATCAACGACATCATTAAAGACATGGGCCTTCTCCAGCCTGGACTGCCCTCCCCATCGATGCTGCCTCGAGACTGGACACTTGCTGTCATTGACATCAAAGATTGCTTTTTCAGCATCCCACTGCATCCCCAAGACGCACCATGGTTGGCCTTTTTCATCCCCTCTCTCAAGAGATAAGCTCCTCTCAAAAGATATCATTGGCTCTTCCTTCCCCAAGGACTCAAAAACTCTCCAACGATCTGCCAATGGCATGTGGCACACATCCTTTCTCCTGTTCAAGAACAATTCCCAGAAGCAATCATTGATCACTACATGGACGACATCCTAGTTTGTGCATCAGAAAAGACCTACCTAGAAAAAGCTGTCAAAACAACCATTCAGACCATAGAAAAAGCAGGATTTGAAATCCATGAAGACAAAGTACAGTACACCAGCCCCTGGAAATACCTAGGACTTCTAATCCGAGAAAGGACCATTGTACCCCAGCAGCTCTCCATCCAAGACGACCCAAAGACCTTAAGAGACCTACACAGCCTGTGTGGATCCATCAACCGGATCTGCCCCCTACTGGGACTCACAACAGAAGACCTCGCCCCTCTGTTCAATCTCCTCCGTGGCAAGGAGGACCTGGACTCCCCACACACACTCACCCTGGAAGCCCGACAATCCATCATCAAAGTTCAGGAAGCCCTGTCTTCACTTCAAGCACACAGATTGGAGCCAAACCTGCCTTTCCAGTTTGTCATTTTTGGAAAGGCCCCTCGTTTCTATGGACTGATTTTTGAATGGGACCCTCAACTCACAGACCCCTTGTTGATCCTTGAATGGATTTTCACAAGCAATCAGCCCACAAAGACAATTACCACGTTGCAAGAAATCATGGCACATTTGATAAACAAGGCCAGAACTCGCCTCTGCTCTCTTTCAGGGTGTGAGTTCACATGCATTTACCTGTCCCTGACCATGGGGGATTTGGAAAATCTGCTCCAAACCAATGAAAATCTTCAATTTGCTTTAGATAGCTACACAGGACAAATTTCCATTCACATACCAAAACACAAACTTTTAAATCGAAATGCAACCTTCAATCTGGTCCCAAAACTAGTTCAAAGCAGAACATCCCTCAAAGCTCTGACAGTTTTTACAGATGACTCGGGTTCCTCTCACAAATCTGTCATGACTTGGAAAAACCCCAAAACTGATGAATGGGAATCTGATGTCCAAATTGTGGAGGGATCTCCACAAATTGCAGATTTGGCAGCCGTTGTTAGAGCCTTTGAGAAATTCAAAAACAAGCCTTTCAACCTAGTCACAGATTCTGCTTACGTAGCTGGGATAGCTATGAGAGCAGAACATGCTTTCCTCAAAGACATTTCCAATCCAGAATTACACCAATTGATTTCTTCACTAATAAGCCTCATTTCTAACAAAATATTACCCTACCATATCATGCATGTTAGGTCACACACTGACCTCCCAGGCTTTATTATGGAGGGAAACAGGAAAGCGGATGCACTGGCCATGCCAGTCGAGACTGCAAACATCCCCAACATTTTTGCTCAAGCGAAGCTGTCACATTCATTTTTCCACCAAAATGTACCTGCCCTCATGAGAATGTTTAAAATTCCAAAAAGCCAAGCAAAAGTCATTGTGGCAACATGCCCAAACTGTCAAAACTACCAAGTGCCCTCTATGAGCACGGGAGTCAATCCCAGAGGCCTGAACAGCTGCCAGCTGTGGCAGTCTGATGTCACCCATTTCCCACCCTTTGGAAAATCTAAGTATGTGCATGTGTCCGTTGACACCTTTTCTGGAGCACTTTTTGCATCGGCTCATGCAGGAGAAAGAGCCACTCACGTTATCAAGCACTTTGTCCTAGCATTTGCCACTCTGGGAGTTCCAAAAAATATCAAAACTGACAAAGGACCCGCCAACATCTCTCACAAATTTCAAGAGTTCCTCAGTGAATGGGGAATTGAACACATTCAAACCATTCCTGGAAATTCCACAGGACAGTCCATCGTGGAGAGAACTCATCAGAACATCAAAAGAGTCCTTCACCAACAGCGAAGAGGCACAGAAATTTTATCTCCAGTGGAAAGACTCTGCAAAGCTCTCTACGTCATCAATTTCTTAAATGGAACCAAGTCAGAACCTGACCCCCCAATACTCTGACTCTTTGCAAACTCATCTCAAGTAAAGCTCACTGAGAAACCACCAGTGCTGGTGAAAGACCCTGAAACACATCAGGTCTCTGGACCTTTCAGTTAATTACCTGGGGAAGGGGGTATGCTTGCGTCTCCCTGCCATCTGGACCAAGATGGTTCCCAGGAAAAAAACATAAAACCATACCTAGGCACAGTGAAACCTACTCCAACAGACAACAACAAAAGCTGCCCAGAGTCAAATTCAAGACCTCCTCCAAACCAAACCACCGCTGCTTGGAGAAGACGCCGCCAAACACCTGCACATCAAAGACAGTAGACGAAACAAAAAACTAAGCAGCAATCTGCTGCTTCAGGCAAATCATAAGCTAGACATAGTCTGGCCACAAAGTGACCTTTAGTTAGACGGTACTATTTTTACTGAAACATTTTAGTATTAGTTCCCCCCCCCCCCCATGATTTTATTGTAGCCCTTAATCCTGTATTCCCTTCCCTATCCCAAGAAAAGGGAAAAAAAAAAAAAAAGGGGGGGGGGGAAGGGACAAAGGAAGGCGATGAAGGAGAAAACCCTAACTATCTCTCGCCCCCCATCATAAAAATAATGACTTTACTTATATTCCCTATCAGAAGGCCCATCCTTGTCCAAAGATGAAAATTATCTCCATTGATGCTGTCCTCACTGCTGCCTGGATCCTTCTCACCGTGCCACATGCCTTCAGCTGGATCAGTCCACAACCCAAACACAATGTCTGGGTGACTTTAGCAAAGACATGGAAACAAGATAACATGTGCCTGCCCATGGGCAACCTTGATAACCCACTTTCCACATGTTTGGTAGGAATTCCCTTTGTAGCAGACGAATGGCCCGTCCAGAACTCAGAGCTCCTCTGCACCACTGGTAAGAGACCGAATCCAGTTGACATTTGGGACCATTGGACAAAAATACTGCCAAATGCCCCTGAGGAACCCCAAGAATTAGATTTGCTGGGGTCCTCCAAAGCAACACACTGTGTCAAATTTTATTACAAAAGTCCAAAGCAAAATTGGTCTGGATTGAGTAAAATTCAAAACATATACAGAAAAGATATATCACCCATCAACAAAGCCTACAATTATCCAGATTGGTGCAATTACACCACTCATGCTCTCTCTGAATCCTCCATCCAGCCCAAAACGTTACCTCATGGAATGTTTCTTATCTGTGGTGATCGGGTTTGGGCTGGAATCCCCTCTCCCCTTCAGGGGGGACCCTGTAGCCTTGGCAAGCTTTCTACCCTCACCCCCAACATTACCTTATTACATAACTGGAAAAAGGAAAGTGAATCAAAACACGAAAAATGATCTTACACTGAATTTGATGAAAGTTGTGACCCTAAATTGCACATTTGGTACAGACCCACAAGAGCTGCTGTCTACCTGTTCTTTCCATGGGTGGCTGCAGCAAAAGTCCTTGGTGAAATTACTCATTTGGGGTGTTGGCTCAGTAAGCAAGCCAATGTCACATCTGCTGCTTTGGGTGATCTTTTAAAGGATGAAGAAACCACGAGACATGCATCCCTGCAAAACCGAGCTGCAATCGACTTCCTGCTGCTCGCCCATGGACATGGCTGTGAAGACTCTGAAGGAATGTGCTGCTTCAACCTCTCATCACATTCAACATCCATCCAAGCAAACATCCAGAAGCTGAAGGACCTCGTGAAGGATTTGAAAGGACAAACCTCCCCAGACTGGTTCAACAACCTTTTTGGACAATGGGGACTGACAGGGTGGGCCGCATCTCTGGTCAAGGGACTTTTATGGATTTTAATCGTAGTTGTTATTGTGTTAGTTATGTTTGCATGCTTTGTTCAATGCTTCAAGAAAGTTGCTGGAAGCGCCTTTTTAGTAAATACAGAGAGAGGAGTTGTGGAGGGAGCAGAAAATGTGGTTACTGCGCTGCAAAGAGAGAGAAAAGACAGCAACACACATGGACCTCTTTTGGGGAAAAAAGGCCAACTTTATTGTACGGACATCCCGTATTTAAAGTGTGTTACGTGCAGCTAGGACGGGACAGTAGTTCATTGGACAATTGGGACAAACATCCCCTGGGACAGCATGTCTGGATGTCCCGTGGGAAAGACACAGGATGTTAATCTTTATTATGAATTCCTTTCACCAAGTTATCACTCTGGGAGACTGCCTCCCTTAACTGAAGCTGTAGTCAGCTTATCAGCCTGGGAATGGACCTGAGAGACAGGAGAAATCCAGGCCTGAAAGGAATTTCCAAGCTGTAATTTCCTAGCTCTCTAAATGTGTGTGTCCACAAGAAAACACCTAAGTTTCCCTGCATCCTCAGAACAAGCTCCTTGGAAAACCATAGCTTAGAGATAAGAAATGGCTTGTGAAATGACGAATACAAAAGGAATTTAGCTTCCCCCCTTTGGAAGACCCTCTTATCTATCTTCAGTATTAGTGCTCCATTTTCTTTTAGTATCTATAGGCCAGATTTGAATGTAAAATCCCTCAGGGATTGGTCAGAAAATATAATTCCCTTGGTAATTGGTGCAAATTGTAAAACCCTCCAAAGATATAAACCCCCTGTAAAACAATAGCCGTTGGTATATGCTAGATAGGATGCCTTCATAGAATAAACTATGGATTTGTGCCTCTCTGCATATGCTGGTCTCTTTTCCCCGCTGGTCTGAGAGCTCACCGCGAGCCAGAATTCTATCTGGGCAAGGCTCGGGAATTTGCTCTGTCACTGAGGGCTGCAGAAGCAGTCTCAGGGATCCCAAAGGGACCCCGAAACCCTCACCAGTGACACAATTCAACATGACAAAGTCACCCCAGGACATTCCACCCCTTATCCCCATATTGTCGACTCATTACCAAAACGAATATATATATATTCTAACTCTGCACACACATACGTTATGCATACACATATATATGGTATACAACTATGTACAGATAATAGCAGTAACACTCAGCAAACAGTGATATTTTGCATATGGTTCTCACCCAACAATCAGATCTCCCTGAGGTACACATCGTGTTGTTCCATTTTTCTGCATTATCCACCATGTGCAATCTGGTCCCTGAGCAAAGACAACCCCACAAATGGGTTTGTCTGTACTCGAAGCAGAATGGATCCAAACTGTCTTCCCTAACAAACCTCTGACATGTGCCACTGGGACTTTGTTTCCATCTACTATATGCAGGCGCTCAGATTGGGCAAGGCCTGCTCGGTTGATGGAGCCTCGGGTGTTAACTAACCAGGTGGCCTTTGCTAGATACTGCTCCCAATTTTTGAAAGATCCCCCACCCAATGCTTTCAAGGTGGTTTTTAACAGTCCATTGTACCTCTCCACTTTACCTGCAGCTGGTTCATGGTAGGGGACATGGTACACCCACTCAATGCCTTGTACCCTACCCCAGGTGTTGATAAGGCTATTCTTGAAATGAGTCCCATTGTCAAACTCAATTCACTCAGGGGTGCCATGCCTCCAAAGGACTTGTTTTTCCAGGCCCAGGATGGTGTTCAGGGCAGTAGCATGAGACACAGGGTAAGTTTCTAACCATCCAGTGGTGGCTTCTACCATTGTGAGCACGTAGCGCTTGCCTTGACATGTCTGGGGCAGTGTGATGTAATCAATCTGCCAGACCTCTCCATACTTATATTTGGACCACCACCCCCCATCCCAGAGGGGCTTGACCTGCTTGGCTTGCTTGATGGCAGCACACGTCTCACAGTCATGGATAACTTGAGAAATACTGTCCATGGTTAGATCCACCGCTCGGTCTCATGCCCACTTATAGGTGGCGTCTCTGCCCTCATGACCTGACGCATCATGGGCCCATTGAGCCGGGAACAGCTCTCCCTTGTATTGCCAATCTAAATCTATTTTTGACACCTCTATCTGTGCAGCCTGATCTATCTGCTTGTTGTTTTGCTGTTCCTAGTTAGCTCTACTCTTGGGGACATGGGCATCTACATGGTGGACTTTCACAGGTAGTCTCCCCACCCTGGTAGCGATGTCTTTCCACTCTTCAGCAGCCCAGAATGGTTTTCCTCTATTCTGCCAATTAGCCTCTTTCCACCTCTCCAGCCATCCCCACAGAGCATTGGCTACCATCCATGAATCAGTGTAAAGGTAGAGTTTTGGCCACTTCTCTCTTTCGGCAATGTCCAGGGCCAGTTAAATGGCTTTGAGTTCTGCAAATTGGCCTGATCCACCATCTCCTTCAGTGGCCTCTGTAACCTGTCGTGTGGGGGTCCATACAGGTGCTTTCCACATCTGGTTCATCCCCACGATGGGGCAAGAACCATCAGTGAAAAGAGCATAGCATGTTTCATCTGCTTGCAGTTGCTTATATGGTGGGGCTTCTTCAGCACATGTCACTTGCTCTTGTACTTCTTCATCTGTGAGACCAAAATTTTCACCATCAGGCCAGTTTGTAATTATCTCCAAAATCCCAGGGCGATTCAGTTTACCAATACGGGCTCTCTACGTTATCAGAGCAATCCACTTGCTCCATGTGGCATTGGTGGCATGGTGGCTGGAGGCAACCTTTGTTTTGAACATCCTGCTCTGCACTGGTAGTCGGGGTGCCAGGAGGAGTTGTGCTTCTGTACCAATCACCTCCGAAGCGGCTTGGACTCCTTCATAGGCTGCTAAAATTTCTTTCTCTGTTGGGGTGTAGTTGGCTTCAGACCCTCTGTAGCTCTGACTCCAAAATCCTAGCGGTTGCCCTCGAGTCTCCCCAGGCTCCTTCTGCCAAAGGCTCCAGGACAGACCATGGTTCCCGGCTGCAGAGTAGAGCACATTCTTCACCTCTGGTCCCATCCTGACTGCACCAAGGGCTACTGCATGAGTGATCTCCTGTTTGACCTGGGCAAAGGCTTGTTGCTGCTCAGGGCCCCACTGGAAATTGTTCTTCTTGCGGGTGACCAGGTAAAGAGGGCTCACAATCTGACTGTACTCAGGAATGTGCATTCTCCAAAAGCCTATGGCACCTAAGAAAGCTTGTGTTTCCTTCTTACTGGTCGGTGGAGACATTGCTGTAATCTTGTTGATGACATCCGTAGGAATCTGACGCTGTCCATCTTGCCAGTTTATTCCCAGGAACTGGATATCAGGAGCTGGTACCTTTACTTTGCTTTTCTTGATGACAAAACCTGCTTCCAGGAGAATCTGGATGATTTTCTCTCCTTTCTCGAACACTTCTGCTGCTGTGTTCCCCCACACAATGATATCATTGATGTACTGCAGTTGTTCTGGAGCCTCACCCTTTTCTAGTGCAGCCTGGATCAGTCCATGGCAGATGGTGGGACTGTGTTTCCACCCCTGGAGCAGGTGATTCCAGATGTACTGCACTCCCCTCCAGGTGAAATCAAACTGAGGCCTGCATTCTGCTGCCAGAGGAATGGAGAAAAATGCATTGGCCATGTCAATGGTGGCGTACCACTTTGCTGCTTTGGACTCCAGCTCATAGTGGAGTTCCATCATGTCTGGCACAGCAGCGCTCAGTGGTGGAGTCACTTCATTCAATGCCCGATAGTCCACTGTCTATCTCCATTCTCCATGAGATTTACGCACAGGCCAAATGGGGCTGTTGAAGGGTGAGTGGGTTTTGCTGACCATCCCTTGGCTCGCCAGCTCACGAATCATCTTATGAATGGGAATCACAGCGTCTCGAGTTGTTTGGTACTGTCGGCAGTGCACTGTCTAGGTGGCAATTGGTACTTGTTGCTCTTCCCCCTTCAGAAGTCTTACTGTAGTTGGGTTCTCTGACAGTCCAGGCAAAGTGTTCAATTGCTTGATGCCCTCTGTCTCTACAGCAGCTATTCCAAAAGCCCACCTGAGTCCCTTTGGGTCTTTAAAATACCCACTTTGGAGGAAGTCTATGCCCAAAATGTGTGGGGCCTCTGGGCCAGTCACAATAGGATGTTTTTTCCATCCATTTCCATTTAGTCTCACCTCAGATTCCACCAAAGTAAAATCCTGAGAACCCCCAGTCACGCGAGCAATGGAAACAGATTCTGCCTACACATGCCTCGATGGAACTAATGTGCACTGCGAACGAGTGTCAACCAAGGCCTCATATTTTCGTGGTTCTGATGTGCCAGGCCAATGAATCCACACGGACGAAAAAACATGGTTTTCCCCAACCTCTACCTGGCTAGAGGCAGGGCCCCTCTAAGCCTGATTATCCTTCTTTCCCTAGGCATATGTCTTGGAGGTTCCTTCAAGGGGATTGGACATGTCACCATCCTCATATCTGGCAGTTCTGCAACTGGCAACTGGAGCTGTTTCCCTTTTCGTGGAACTCCCTCTCTGAGTCTTGCCTTCCTTCAATTCATGCACCCGTTGGGCCAGAGCAGCAGTAGATTTTCCATCCCATCTCCTCATGCTTTCCCCTCAATCACGCAGGAAGAACCACAGCTCAGCTCGTGGGGTGTACCTTCTCTCCTTATCTGGGGAATATCTGTGTTGGGTACCAGAACCTCTGATCTGTACAGCTGAGATTTGGAGAAGATCCTCTTTAATCTCCTCCCTTTCTCATGATTCTCCTGTATCTTATCTTCTAATTTCTGCAGACGTGTTTCCACAGCTGCTATCCTGACATGTGTTGGGCGATGCACAGCATCTGCATATGCTCGGAGCTTCTTCGCCATATAGAGCATGATATCCTCCCTTTCCCTTCATTATTGCTAGAGCAGAAGCATATTCTTGTGGCCCAAGTCGTACAAGTTTTCGCCACATCACAGATGTACATGGTACCAAATCGGGATTCTAATTGTTAAGTCATCTGAGAAGACAATCTCTGCCACTGCCATTTCTCTCAAGTGTTGAATCCTTTGTTCTATGGTCTTCCACTGGATTTGCTGCATATAGACATCATCTGCACATAGATATCTTTGTGCCACACTTCCCAGGACCCGTTCCCAGAGACTCTGAGGATTAGCCCCCCTCATCATTCCTTGGTCAATAACGGGATCATGTGACAGGGATCCCAAATGCCTGGCTTTAGTACCATCCAGAATTGTAGCCTCGCCTGCAGCATCCCAAAGATGGACTAGCCAACTAATTATAGGTTCATCAGATGGTCTGGTTGAGGCTTTTACTGGACCCAAAAATGGGGTTTTTCACCCTTCCTCCGGTCTAGCTCAGGTGTTAGGGTGAAGTTTCCCTGGGCCCTTGCCTCATGGACGTAAATAAGATATCAAAAGAGGCTCTTTCTCCTGATTAAGTTACAGAATTTATTTCTCGTGGGTAGCGAGGGAAAGAGGGAGGGGGAAAAGGAAGGGAAAAAAGAGGAAAAGAGACAGAGGCCAGGGGGTACTGACCTTTTCTAGGGTCTGGAAAGGGGGGGGGGGGGGGCAGGGAGAAATTGGATCCCGGCCAGCTCCGTATGGCCAGGAGGGGAGAGGGACCAAGATACAGGGCACAGCAGGGGTCACGGAATGTACCATTTACAATGTATCTAGGAAACGCAACATCTGGTGTAATCTTTTCTTAGGCGACGAAGGTCTTTCAGGGATACGGACTCAATAGCCCTTTCATGGGAAAGGACTTCAGATCTTGTGTCAATTGCTGTGATTTCTGATTTTTTATAGGGAGCTCTCTTTGAGGGTCCTTCCCCTGGATTGTCATCGTCCACTGGCCGATCGGTTTTGCTGGTGTGCTTCCTTCCCACAGCAACTGCCAGTGGCTTAGACTCACTGTCTGTTTTTGTGGCTGGCTTAGTCTCACTGTCTGGTTTAACTACAACCTGAGTAGATGGGGTGTTGGCTGCAACCCGAGTGACTGGGGTAGCTGCTGATTTATCTCCCTGCCCCCCTGCATATGCCAGGGCCCAGCTTACTGCAATGATCTTTTTCTCCTTTGAGTCATCATGGCACCTCTCTTTCAGGTATTTCCCCACCTCACCTGGGTTCTGAATTTGATCACACGGAAAGTCACAGACTACAGTGTCAGAAAATTCCTTCAGGATTTGGCCCATATCCTCCCATTCTCCACACCACTCAGGATTTTCCATGCCTGGGTCTACTCCTGGGTCAGGGGTCTCATCAGCCCCTCTAGAAATCTCAGCCCTCATTCTAGAGAAGCTGAAGACTGTATAGAGGAAGCTTACCAGATTAAATACCAGGAAGGTGGTTTCTTTAACATTCAGGGGGAACTGAACATTTTCCAAAAGTGATGTAACAGATTCAAAGGAGAAGGAAAGAAAAGGCTGAAAAGTCTCATCCCGTGCTCCTCCTGTAACAAACTGGGTGCATACCCATAACCATGAACCATATATACCTTGAACAGACTCCAATACCTTTATAAACTTCCTATAAATCATAACCACCAAACCCAGCACAATAGCTATTCTAATCCGTGCCCCCCTACTGAAGAAACTTCGTGTTAGGGACACTACTGGAGCTAGTTCTGGGAAAGAAAATGAACCTAGGGACCATAAAGATATCACAACCTCAAAAAAGCCTAGGGACCAGAGACACATTGTTGGGGGGTTGAATTGTTCCCTTTTTTTCTGTGGAATTTCTCCCATTGTTATGCTAAGTAGTTGTGGCTACACCTTAAAACGATAGATAATGTTCTCTCATAGGGGGGTGGGTGGAGGGGGGGGGGGGGGAACCGGAAAAGGAAAGGTGGGACGGGGTGTCTGGAGCAGGCACACTCTCTCTCGCTTGGCTCGTCGAGTGGGAGGACAGCCTGGGCTCCGATCTGGCATCTCCCCTGCCATCCCAGCGCTGAGATCCAAGCTCCCTGCCGTTGGACATCGCTCTGCTGCTCTCCCACCTCACCCTACTACCTCCGGACATTCTGCCGAGCACCACGACCTACACCATGAGGGGGAGTCGCCTCCCCATCCCTCTCACCCCTGGGCCGCTGCCGCCATCACTCCAGCCCTCTTCGACTGCGCGGGACCTGCCCTGCCCACAGCACCGGTAACTGAGGGCAGGGAGACGGCCTGCGGCCAAAAGGGACTGGAACTGAGTTGTACTGTTCTGTTCTGTTGTCAATTTTTATAGCTGTTGTTGTTTTCTGCCATGTTAGATATCAGTAAAGAACTGTTATTCTTATCCCCACATCTCCTGCCTGAAGGCCTCTGATTTGAACCTAAAATAATTAAAAGGGAGGGGGTTGCATTCTGCATCTCAGGAAAGGGGCTCTTGCCTTTCCTTAGCAAATACCTGTCTTTCAAACCAAGACACACATGAATGCCTCCACCCCAAGAGACGTGAATTCAAACAACATGGTTACAGATTGCTTTGTCCCAATACAGAGTAAATTCAACCAAAATGCAATCAGTATCGGTTTTTTCCACTTTCTCAAGCCCGGCGTTGGGAGCCAAAATGTATATTTGTCCTGGTTTAGGGCAAATTTGGGAGATTACTTCCAAAGGCCCCCCCTCTAGGAAGCAAACCTGATCAGCTCCTCCCCCAGATGGTTCGGGAAGAAATTTCCTCACAGAGAAGTGGAAAAAACCTGTTTATTCAACAGGCACAGCACTGCCCAGCAAAAAAAAAAACAACCCAGTACCAAACAACAAACCTCTCACTGCTCTGAAGAGATGACAATTCAGAAAGTCTCTCTCCTGTGGTGGTAGCTCGGCTCAGTCTGTTCTCAGTCCCTCCAGCACTGGAAAATGCCGCTGCCCAGGCCATGCCCCGGTGGCAGCAGATGCAAGCTCCAGGTGCTCCCCCGGGTCCCCAGCCCAGAGCAGGTTCAAATAATTCCAGGAAAAAATGGAAAAAAAACTTTCCGGGGAACTTCTCTGCTTCAGTTAGTCAGAAACTAACAAAAAGCAAAGGAGAGCTCTCTCCGCTGTCCACCAGGGTGACACAGTCCAGGAGGACAAGACGATGGAACTCCTATCTCTGTGTTTTGAAAACAACCGCCTCAGACATTCCACCGCTACTCCTCCCCCCTCCTTCACTCTCAAATCCAGCCTTAAAGGTACAAAACTTATTTCTGGGCTAAACAGACAAATGGGGGTGCAATTCAACATGACAAAGTCACCCCACGACATCTTTATATGCACAGCTTACACAAACATAAAGTTGACAAGCAATGAGTTATTAGATCCAGGACAGCTTATCTAAAATCTGGTTTCTTTTAAACATCCTCTATGTTTTAACTGATTACAGCAAAGCTTATTTTATTTATTTCAGCTAAATCAGCATGTTTATTGTTAACTATAGCCTTAGCTTTTTTAAAGTCTTCAAAATTAGTGTCTCCCAGGTATTTATTGAAAGGCTACACTTTGGGCAGTGCAAGAGCTCAGCAGGCGCTACACCCAAATAAAATCCAAGATGGATCCCAGTCACAAGTTTTTACACTTTTATAAGTTTTGCTTCATCTACATATAGGGGTCACTTATCCAACCACAGCCCCAGGCTATGAGGTCTCAGCCCCCTGGCTTGCCCCCTTTCCCTCGCCATTGTTTATGCTTTTTGGGTAGCGATTGTTCTTGATTCTCTAGCTAAGAAGGGATTGTTTTGTCTAACTACCCTGTGAAGAGAACTTACTAACACCTAATATGAAGTTTCAGAGTTACACACTAAGCAGTAGAGATTCTGAAAAATATAAAAGCTAAAACACAAGGCATCACCATCATGGGCAAAACAGGCTTAAAATTAGATATTAATTTAATTTATTGCTAACAAAATCGGAGCAGGATAATGAGAAGTAAAATAAACCCTTCAAAACACCTTCCCCCCACCCTTCCCTCCTTCCCAGCTCTACTGCCTACTCCAGTGCCGCAAGGAGACATGGAATGGGGGTCATGGTCAGTTTATCACCTGTGGCTTCTCCTGTTGCTCCAGGAGAGAAGACATTCCCCTGCTTCACTCTAGGGTCCCTCCCACAGGAGACACTTCTCTGTGAACCTCTCCAAAGTGACTCCACCCCATGGGCAACAGCCCTCCCTAAATTGCTGCCGCGTGAGTCATTCTTCCATGGTGTGCAGTCCTTCAAGAACAGGTTGCTCCAGTGACAGTTCCTCTCTCCACAGACCTCCATGGGGTCGCAGCCTCCTCCCAGGCATCCACCTGCTCTGGCATGAGTCTCCTCCACAGGCTGTGGGTGGATCTCTGCATCCCGGTGGATTTCCATGGACTGCAGGGGCACAGTTGCTTCACCATGGTCTTCACCACAGACTGCAGAGGAATCGCAACTCTGGTACATGGAGCACCTCCTCCCCCTCCTTCTGCACCGACCTTGGTGTCTGCAGAGTTGTTCTTTTCACATGTTCTCACCCCACTCTTCTCTGCCTGCAATTACATCTGTGCAACAACTTTTTTCTTTCTTCTCAAATATGTTATCACAGCGGCATTACCACCATCTCTAATTGGCCCAGCCTTGGTGTTACGAATTGAGGGGAGAGTTTAAACCAGTCCCTGCCTCTGCCCAGATCTTTGGCAGTAGACAGTAACTTTATTGAGGTGGCCAGCACCCCAAAACCCACTCTCGTTCTTCAAGTTCTTAATAATGTCTGATTAGGTCTATTACAAAATCAATGATTTATTAAATAGACCAAGGAAAACAGACATAAAACTTAAACTAGACTTCTTATCACACAGGATAAACAAAGAAACACTACTAGTAGATAGAATACAGTGCACAATTGAGGTACCAAATTGTACAGTTAGCGGATAAATAGTATAGATTAGGATTCAATATGTTACCTTCCAATTGCTGATGGGGCATACACCAAATATTTCCTCTCAATTTCTGGAAAAGGATCAACGAAGATCCGTCCAAGCTTCATAGGAGAAGACCTACACATTTCCTGGGAGTGTGTAAGAGGCTTCTATCTCCATAATAATTTGTGTGGCTTTTATAGTCGTAAAGAGCAGTGTCTTTGGGTCAATTATATTCTCTTTTTTAACTCTTCCCACATCTGCTCCCCAGACCAAGATGTTGATTCTTAGTTGATGGTCTCAGCCCTTTTGGTGCAAGAGATGACCCCCTGCCAGGCATTTGACCCAGCCTGGGTTATCTCTTCCATATGCACCAGCCATCTGGGGGGGGGGGTGGGACAGGATGTCCTACCACACTTGGCCATCGGCATGTCCATCTTTGGAGCTGCCAGGGATTGAATCTGCTGGACATGGAGGAAGCTTCTAGCAGTTTCTCACAGAAGCCTCCCCTGTAGTTCCCCTGCTACCAAAACCAGGCCATGCAAACCAATACAACTCTGCATAGCACTAATCTAGTTTTTTTCCTAGAATGCAATTTTATGACTTCTAATTTTTTCTCTGTTACCCGATTCCATTATTAGGTTGCTTTTGACCTCAAAACATCAAAAGGTTCATCTCTTCCTCATTCAAGATTCTCAAATCTTGAATCACTGCTATCCTTCCCAAGTAGCAACTGCATTTCACCACTTAATATTTAAGGAACTTCCTGTCCAAAACAAATCATACCTTACCTCCTCCTTGATTACTTTAAAAATCAAACCTAACCCAGTTCAAAGGACTATATAAGTGATCTTTAATATCAGAGGCAACCTTGTTTGCTTCTGTTGGTGACATGAATGTGAAAAGACCATGGAAAAGTATGGGAAAGACAACAGAAAGGAAAAAAACAACCATATTCTCCTTATAGAGTATTTCAAAGGAAATTCGGGATACATGCCTTTCTTTGACCTTTTCCTTAAATTAGTGGTATAGGCAGCTGCTGTGCTTTTATTACAGATTCCAGTGCAGGCACTGACTTGCAAGCAAGGTAGGTGTGTCTGCGCATGTGTGCAGACACGTGTGTTTGTTATTCAACCTGTCAGCCAAAGGTCTTAAATGCTGGTTTTACCTTTTTTTTTTTTTTATAGTTTCCAAGGAGAAATGTGGTTGTTTGTGGGCTTTGTTTATATTCACTGGGTGACAGGAAACTTAGGAGTTTTTAGTGAATTCAGATATACTCTGGATGCAAGGTGTGAATCTCCAGATATCTGGGTTTAAAAGATTTCATTAAGTCTGGGAATAGCAGAAGAAAATAAATATTTCTGCTGCTATCTAGCTGCAGAGTAATGAAAGATTTTCAGTCTGTGGGCCTCACCAGGACAGTGCCTGCTACAAAGGGAGAAAATGAAGGAGAAATAAAAAAGGCTCAAATTGCAAAAAAATTGCAAATTAAAATCTTAAAGCTACTACTTAATTTGCATTTGGTCTTCATTTTACCAAGATCCTGTTGAGCTAGTTGGCCTTGGTAAGACTCTAATGGAGCAGAGTGTGCCCATCATCCACAGGATGTACATCATGGGAGGGGTGATGGCTCTAACAAAGGCATGAAGGCAGCTCTAATGATTCCAGTTAATTGCATCCACCCCAGCAGAAATGGACACAGGCAGGCCTCTCTGCTCTCTCCCTCTGCTTGCTTGACCTCCCTTGCCTCGGAAGCTAAATGGGCTATTGCCGCTTCAGGCAGGTGCTGATGGCAGTATGGAGATGGACATGTGTCTGCTCTGTGTCACTGCAGGAGGTGTTTAGTGTCACCAAACTGAGAACTGGCCCATACACCTGACTCTGCCTCACGACATAGAGACAGATTATTTATCTCATGGTCTAATGTATCCCCTGCCTCTGCCCACCTGTGGGCTCCTTTGGGCAGGTACTTCCCCCAGATTGTGTGTTTGTGCAGTGCCTAATTGCAGATGCCAGGATAATATAAATAATAAGGTTAAAAGTTGCTCTTTTTGAGGGGAGGTGAAAAGGGAATGAAAATGGAGCTGCTACTCAGCTTCCTGGCTTTTCCTGGAGTCAAAAAGACAGTGCAAAGGGTATTGCAGGATATGTCAGAGTATTTAGTCTTGAATCATTTGCCATCCTGTTTTTACTACCCTGAAGATATATTTCAAATAAAGTGTTTAGGTGGAGCTGATGACCTCACTTATAGTTGAGGTTGCCTGTCACTTCCTATGGTAAGTCCCTGATTTGTTTGTTTGGGCTGTGGCAAGTCCCAGTGTTTGAGCTGAAACTTCCCCTCTTGCATGTCAAACTTGCACCAAGTTCATTTCAGAGGAGGAGGATTTTCAGTGCCTAGCTAAAGCCATACTGGCTTTTAGCATTTGGAAAGAGGATTCCTACTTTTTCATCTTTCAATCTTTAAATTGCCCATACTATTCCAATTATGCCATTATACACCAGCTTTTAAAAGTGATGAGAAGTTCTGAGATTAGGTGGCCCCACATGCTGGTCACCACCTAGGGTGTTGCCTCTTTTTCTCCTCCGCACGGGCTTTCCCAGTGATGCCTTTTTCTCTGGTCCTAGAAATATGAGCCAGACACAGTTAAAGTGGTAAAAAGGGGTACCTTTATATAAGGATCCTTAGGTGCACAATTAATCACGTGGAAAACACTGAAGATGCACACCCTGAATGACAGGTGTATAATTTTTATAGATTTTGCAAATTAGCATATCTGACAAGAGCCCCCAATTAGAAGCACACTTGGTGAAGTAATGCCCCCAGCTCTAGCACCTTCTAAATCCTGCCCCCTCAGATAAGGACTAGGCTCTGTTTATAAAAAATATGTCTCAAAGAACTGGTCTCAACCTTGGTTTCTAAGGAGAACCAAGATAGCATAGAGGTCCTGGAATTTGTTTTGTCTTTCTGCCTGGGAAAATATTGAAGCTAAGTTACAGTAATAGACTACAAAGCTACAAATATATGTGTAAAGAATACAGAGAATATATAAAAGAAAAAAAGGTAAAAATCAAGACAGCATCACCAGCAGCAGCAGTCCAGCCATCTTTAGAAAAGAAGGCTGAGGAGAGGCAGCAGATGTGGCACTTGGGGACATGATTTATTGATGGACTTGACAGTGCTGGGTTAACTGTTGGACACAATGATCTTAGAGATCTTTGCCAACCTTAATGATTCTATGATCTTTCAAGAGACAGCAATATCATAAAAAGAAACCAAATTAATAAGGGAGTGTTTTGGTTTAGGGTAAATTTGGGAGGAAACTTTTGAATTGGGTTTTTTTAGGAAACAGACTTAAACAGTTCTTTTTTTAACTGGTATGGGAAAATATTTTCTTGGAGACAAGTGGAAAAAAACTGTTTATTTAACAGGCAAAGTACTTTTTAGCACAAAAATGAACAATATTAAACAGTAAAACTTTTTGGTGTTTTGAAGAGATGATAAATTTAGAAGAGTTTTTTCTGTGGGTTGTAGCCTGGCTTACTTAGTCTGTTTTTAGTTTTTTCAGAGCTGGGAAATGCTGCAGCCTACATCATGTTTGGTGGGCCACAGGTGTGAGTTTCTGGTGGTTTTTTTGGTTTTTAGTTTAGAGCAGGTTTGAACAATTTTAAGAAAAAGGAAAAAAAAACCAAAACAACTACAGTCTAGGGAGCTTTTTTGCCTTAGAAAAATTAACTGAGAAAAAAGAGAGCTTTTTCTTGTTCACTGCAGACAACACTGTGTGAAGGATGCAGGGAGCAAGTGCAGTTTTTGATAACAAACTTTGCACTTCTTTTTTTTTTCTTTCACTCTTGGAATTCGTTTTAAAGGTGTAGAACTTAATATTTAACACTAACAGAACAGACGATTGGGGATACAAGCATAATAAAGTTACTCCAAGACATTCCACTCTTTATTTCTATGTCATCAGCTTACTACTATATTTAATATATATTCTAATTTTATAAACACCTATATATATATATAGTATACAGTTATATACAGACAATGACAGTGACATTTAAGAGTAATATTTATATATGGTTTTTACTTAATTAGATTTTTTTTGAGGTATGTTTGTATTTGAGGTAGAATTGATTTAAACTGTTTTTTTAACAAATTTTTGACATGTACTACTGGCACTTTGTTTTTGTTTACTATATGTAAAGACTTAGACTGGGCAGGGTCTGCTTGGTTGGTGGAATCTTGTGTGTTAACTAACTAGGTGGCTTTTGCTAGATGTTGCTTTCAATTTTTGAAAGATTTTTCACTTAATGTTTTTAAGGCGGTTTTTAACAGTTTATTGTACTTTTTTACTTTGTTTGCAGCTGGTGCATGGTAGGGGATATGGTATACGTATTTAATATCGTGGATTTTAGTCTGGGTGTTGATAAGGCTATTTTTGAAATGAGTTTTGTTGTTTGACTTAATTTTTTTAGGGGCACAATGTTTTTAAAGGATTTGATTTTTCAGGTTTAGGATGGTATTTTGGGCAGTGGTGTGAGGCACAGGATAGGTTTTTTAGTATTTAGTGGTGTCTTTTATTATAGTCAGTTCATAGCACTTGCTTTGGTGTGTTTGGGGTAGTGTGATGTAGTTAATTTGATAGGCTTTTTAATACTTATATTTGGACTACTGTTCTTTATATCAGAAGGGCTTTACTTGTTTGGCTTGTTTGATGGCAGCATACGTTTTATAGTTATGGATAATTTGAGAAATATTGTTCATGGTTAGATTTACTTTTTGGTTTCGTGCTTACTTATAGGTGACATTTTTGTTTTGATGACCTGAGGCATCATGGGCTTATCGAGCTAGGAACAATTTTTCTTTGTGTTGCTAATTTATTTTTGACACTTATTTGTGCAGCTTGTTTTACTTGTTTGTTGTTTTGGTGTTTTTTATTAGTTTTACTTTTGGGGATATGGGCATTTACATGACGAATTTTTATAGGGTAGCTTTTTTACTTGAGTGGTAATGGTTTTTTACTTGTTAGCAGTTCAGATTGAGGTTTTTTACATTGTTAGTTAGGGTTTTTTTACTTTTTAGTTAACTTTACAGAGCATTGGTTACTATTTATGAATTGGTGTGAAGGTAGAGTTTTAGTTACTGTTTTTTTTCAGCAATGTTCAGGGTTAGTCGAACAGCTTTGAGTTCAGCAAGTTGACTTGATTTTCCTTTTTTTCAGTAGTTTGTGCAACTTGTTGTGTGGGGCTTTATACAGTTGCTTTTTACTTTCGGTTTATTTTTACAATGTGACAGAAGCCATTAGTAAAAAGTCCGTAGCGTGTTTTCTTTGTTGGTAGTTGGTTGTATGGTGGAGCTTCTTTAGCACATGCCACTTCTTTTTGTATTTTGTTAGTGAGACTAAAGTTTTTATTTTTTGGGCTAATTTGTAATTATTTCCAAAATTTTAGAGTGATTTAATTTTTTTAATATGGGTGCCCTGCGTGATGAGGGCAATTTATTTGCTTTATGTGGCATTGGTGGCGTGGTGGGTAGAGGGAACTTTTGCTTTGAACACTTACCTCAGTCTTGGTAGTTGAGGTGTTAAGAGGAGTTGTGTTTCTGTGCCAGTTACTTTTGAGGCAGTTTGAACTTCTTTATAGGGGGCTAAGTTGTTGTTTTGGTTTTTATTTTGTGGGAGTGTAGTTGGTTTTGGATTTTTTTGTAACCTTGACTTTAAAATTTTAATGGCTGACTTTGAGCTTTACCAGGTACTTTTTGCCAAAGGCTCTAGGATAGATCATGGCTCCCGGTGGTAGAGTAGAGCACATTTTTCACATTTGGTTTTGTTTTGACTGGGTCAAAGGCTATTGCATGAGCGATTTTTTGCTTGATTTGGGTGAAGACTTGTTGCTGTTTAGGGTCTCAATGGAAAATGTTTTTCTTGCGGGTAACTAGGTAGAGAGGGCTTATAATTTGGCTGTACTCAGGAATATGTATTTTTCAAAAGCTTATGGCACTTAAGAAAGTTTGTGGGGTTTTTCTGTTGGTTGGTGGAGACTGTGGTTATTTTGTTGATGACATTAGTGGGAATTTGACATTGTTCGTTTTGCTATTTTACTTTTAGGAACTGGATTTTTTGGGCAGGTTTTTTGACTGCTTTTTTTGATGGCCAAACTAGCTTTCAGGAGAATTTGGATTATTTTTTTTTCTTTTCTTAAATACTTTTGCTGCAGTGTTTTTCACACAATTATATTATTGATGTACTGCAAATATTTTGGAGCTTTACTTTTTTTAAATGCAACTTGGATTAGTTCATGGCAGATGGTGGGGTTGTGTTTTTATTTTTGGGGCAGTTGGTTTCAGGTGTACTGCACACCCCTCCAGGTGAAAGCAAACTGAGGCTTGCACTCTGCTGCCAGAGGAATGGAGAAAAATGTATTGGCAATGTTAATGGTGGTGTACTACTTTGTTGCTTTGGACTTGAGCTCGTACTGGAGTTTCAGCACGTCCAGCATGGCAGCGCTCAGCGGTGGAGTTACTTTATTTAAGGCACGATAGCTTACAGTTAATTTTTATTTTCCATCAGACTTGTGCACAGGCCAGATGGGACTGTTGAAGGGTGAGTGGGTTTTATTGACCACTCTTTGATTCTCTAGCTTACGGATTATCTTGTGGATAGGGATTATGGCATTTTGATTTGTTTGGTACTACCAGCGGTGCACCATTGAGGTGGCAATTGGTACTTGTTGTTTTTTGTTTACTTTTAGGAGTTCTACTGCAGATGGGTTTTTTGACAGTCTAGGCAATCGCCTAATGCTTTTTGCCTTTATCGTAGCTATTTTAAAAGCTTGCCTGAGTTTTTTTGGATCATTGAAATACTTATTTTGGAGGAAGTTTATGTCTAAAATGTGTGGGGCTTTTGGGCCAGTTACAATAGGGTGGTTTTTTAACTTATTTTTAGTCAGGCTTATTTCAGTTTCCACTAAAGTAAAATGTTGTGATTTTCCTGTTATGCCAGCAATAGAAATAGATTTAGTTCCCACACGTTTTGATGGGATTAGTGTGCACTGCAAACCAGTGTTGACCAAAGCGTCATATTTTTGTGGTTCAGATGTGCCAGGTTAACGAATTTACAGTTCAAAAAACATGTTTTTTTCCAGCCTCTACCTGGCTAGAGGCAGGATTCTTTTAAGTTTGGTTATTTTTCTTTCCCTGGGCATATGTTTTGGAGGTTTTTTCAAGGAGATTGGACATGTTATTATGATTATGATTATGATTATGATGATTTTGATTTTGATTTTGATTTTGATTTTGATTATTATTATTATTATTATTATTATTGGCAGTTTGGCTACAGGCTACTGGAGCTGTTTCCTTTTTGATGGAACTTTTTTTTTTCATCTTGTTGTCTTGCAATTCAAGCACCTGTTTTGCTAAAGCAATAGTAGATTTTCCATTCCACTTCATGTTTTTTCCAGAATTACACAGGAAAAATCGCAGCTTATCTTGTGGGATGTGTCTTCTTTCCCTATCTGGGGAACATTTATGTTTGGGGCCAAAACTTTTGATCTGTACAGCCAAGATTTGGAGAAAGCTCTTTTTTATTTTTTTCTTTGAGTTTTTTTTGTGATTTTTAAAAATTTTTTTTAAATTTTTGCAGACATGTTTTCACAGCTGCGATTTTGGCATGTGTTGGGCCATGCACAGCATCTGCATATGCTCGGGGCTTTTTTGCCATATTAAGCACAGGGGGTTTTTTTGTTATTCTGTTTTATTATAGCTAAAGCAGAAGCTTACTTTTGTGGCTTAAGTAGTACAAGTTTTCGTTACATTACGGATGTACATAGTACTAAGTTTGGAATTTTAGTTGTTAGGTCATTTGAAAAAACAATTTCTGTTATTGCTATTTTTTCAAGCATTGAATCCCTTGTTTTATGGTTTTTTATTGGGTTTGTTGTATATAGAGATTTTTTGCCCATAGATATCTTTGTGCCACACTTTCCAGAACTCGTGCTCAGAGACTGTGAGGATTAGCCTTCCTTATCATTCTTTGGTTGGTAACTGGATTATGTGACAGGGATCTCAAATGCTTTGCTTTAGTAATATCCAGAATTGTGGCCTAGCCTGCAGTGTCCTAAAGACAGACTAGCTAATTAATTATAAATTCATCAAGCTGTTGGGTGTAATTTTATTTTAGGCCACGAAGGTTTTTCAGGGAAAAGGACTTAATATTGGCTTCTGATCCTGTGTTAGTTGCTCTGACTTTTGATTTTGTATCAGAAGCCTGCTTTGAGGATTTTTTTCCTGGATCATAATTGTCTACTAGCTGATCAGTTTTGCTTGCATGCTTTTTTTTTTGCAGCGACTGTTAGTGGCTTAGACTTAATGTCTGGTTTAGTTGTTTAGCTACAACTTGAGCAACTGGGGTGTTGGCTGATTTATCTTCCTGCCCCCGGACTTCTGTTTGTTGCTTTACAGTATTTAGCAGTGTGGGATAAGCATATGCCAGGGCCTACTTTATTGTAATGAGCTTTTTTTTATTAGAATCATCATGACACTTTTCTTTCAGATATTTCCCTACTTTGTCTGGGTTTTGAATTTGTTTATGTGAAAATTTCCAGGCTGGGGGATCAGAAAATTCTTTTAGGGTTCGGCCCATTCTTTCCTATTCCCCACACTACTCAGAATTTTTTACGCCTGGACTTATTCCTGGGTCAGGGGTTTTATCAGCTCCTCTGGACATTTCAGCTTTTATTTTAGAGAGGTTGCAGACTGTATAGAGGAAGTCTACCAGATGAAATACCAGGAAGATGGTGTCTTTGACATTCAGGGGAAACTGAACATTTTTTAAAAATGACTTAACAGATTTAAAGGAGAAGAAGGAAAGGAAAGGCTGAAAAGCCTCATCTTCTGCTCTTCTTCTAACAAACTAGGTGCAATTACTATTAAACTTCTAAAACATGCTATTGGAACTGAGACGCAGGGTAGGACAAAGAAACCATAAACCATACATACCTGGAACAAACTTCAGTACCTTTATAAACTTTCTATAAATCATTACTACTGAGCTCAGCACAATGGCTATTCTAATTTGTGCCTCTTTACTGTAGAAACTACGTGTTAAGGACACTACTGGAGCTATTTTCGGATAAGAAAATAAGCCTAGGGACCAGAAAGATTAAAACATCAAAAAAGCCTAGGAACTAGAGACACATGAAGGCCTCCACTCCGAGAGACTTTATGAATTTAAACAACATGGTTACTGACTGCTTTACCCCAATATAGAGTAATTACAACCAAAATGCAATCAGAACAGTTTTTTTTCCACTGTCGCAAACCCCATGTTGGGCACCAATACTTACTTATCCTGGTTTAGGGCAAATTTGGAAGAAACTTTTGAACTGGGTCCTTCTAGGAAACAAGCAGTCTTTTCTCTAACTGGTTCGGGGGAAAAAACTGTTTATTTAACAGGCAAAGCACTTCCCAGCACAAAAATGAACAATACTAAACAGTAAAACTTTTCACCACTGTGAAGAGATGACAAATTCAGAAGAGTTCCTTTTGTGGGTTGTAGTCTGGCTTACTCAGTCTGTTCTTAGTTTTTCCAGTGCTGGGAAATGCTGCAGCCTAGGCCAGGCTTCGTGGGCCACAGGTGTGAGGTCCTGGTGCTCTTCTGGGTTTTTAGTCCAGAGCAGGTTTTAACAATTTCAAGAAAAAAGAAAAAAAAGAACAAACAACCAAACAAAAAAACAAAAACAAAAACCACAGTCCAGGGAGCTTCTTTGCCTCAGCTAGCCAGAAAAACTAATCAAGAGCAAAAAAAAAAAAAAGAGCTCTCTCTTGCTGTTCACTGCAGACAACACTGTTTGTGTGAAGGATGCAGGGGAGCAAGTGCAGTTTCTAATAACAAACTCTGCACTTGTCTCCCCCTTCACTCCTGGAACCAGTCTTAAAGCTGCAGAACTCAATATTTAACACCAAAAGAACAGACAATTGGGGATACAAGCCTCATAAAATCACCCCAAGACAGCAAAAGACTTGGAATATCAGGACATCAGTGGATTTCAAGGCTTTGCCTTTGTGTGTTGTGTCATTAAAAGACACAATCTCAGGTCCAAGTGAAGTACTGCTAGGTGTGCATTTAGGTTTTCTTTTTCAGTGTCTTCAGGTGATGATAGGAAGGCTTTTGTATGAGTTTTATTGGAGAGAAAATTATCCATTTGTCTTGGGGTTTTGCTTGTTTGTTTGCATTTTTGTTTAAAATGTATGCAGGATTACATGGAAGTTCTTGGACTTAGTTCAGTCCTCATACCATTATTGGCAATTCATTAACGATTGGTTGCCAGAAGAGTGAGTCATTGGCCCCATGGACAGGTATAGCGATTCCAGAAATGATTGGTGGCCAAACAGCAGAATGTTGATATCGCCATTGCTCATATTTTGATGGCAGTAGTGGTGTTGTCTCTGATCCTGTGTGCACACCATCTGTGTGTTACAGTAGTTACACTTGATGACTAGAAAGGCTGATCTGGAACAGAGACTAGACAGTTAAAAGGAATAAAATAGGTATTTATTGAAAAGCCTTAAAAGGATACACCTTGAGCAGTACAAGAGCCTGGCCGGGGCTGCACCCAGGTTGAATCCAAGATGGCTCCTGGTCATGAGTTTTTACACTTTTATAAGTTTTGTTTCATCTACATATTGGGGTCAATTTTCCAACCACAGCCCCAGGTTATGAAGTCTCAACCCCCTGGCTTACCCCCTTCCCTTATGTTGGGGGGTTGAATTGCTCCCTTTTCTTTCTGTGGAATTTCTCCCATTGTTATGCTAAGTAGTTGTGGCTACACCTTAAAACGATAGATAATGTTCTCTCGTAGGGGGGTGGGTGGAGGGGGAGGCGGGGAAGGGGGAGGAGGGGAACCAGAAAAGGAAAGGTGGGACGGGGGTCTGGAGCGGGCTCACTCTCTCGCTTGGCTTGTGGAGTGGGAGGATGCCCCGGTGCTCCGATCTGGCATCTCCCCTGCCATCCCAGCACTGAGATCCAAGCTCCCTGCTGTTGGACATCGCTCTGCTGCTCTCCCACCTCACCCTACTACCTCCGGACACTCTGCCGAGCACCACGACTGACACCGTGAGGGGGGGAGTCGCTCCTCCATCCCTCTCACCCCTGGGCCGCTGCCGCCATCACTCCAGCCCTCTTCGACTGCGCGGGACCTGCCCTGCCCCCACAGCACCAGTAACTGAGCACAGGGAGACGGCCTGTGGCCAAAAGGGACTGGAACTGAGCTATACTGTTCTGTTCTGTTGTCAATTTTTATAGCTGTTGTTGTTTTCTGCCATGTTAGATATCAGTAAAGAACTGTTATTCTTATCCCCACTTCTCCTGCCTGAAGGCCTCTGATTTGAACCTAAAATAATTAAAAGGGAGGGGGGTTGCATTCTGCATCTCAGGAAAGGGGCTCTTGCCTTTCCTTAGCAAATACCTGTCTTTCAAACCAAGACACCTTAGCCATTGTTTATGCTTTTTGGGTAACGGTTGTCCTTGATTCTCTAGCCGGGAAGGGACTGTTTTGTCCAACTACCCTGTGAAGAGAGCTTACCAACACTCAATATGAAGTTTCAGAATCACACACCAAGCAGCAGAGAATCTGAAAAATATAAAAGCTAAAATCCAAGGCATCACACTTAGTAGCTGGGTGTTAGAAATAAATTGCTGCTTCTAGTTTTCAGCTCCTCCAAGTCACTTGACCTGTATTTCTTCAAGACCTGGTACAGTGGTCTCTCAGTTGAACAAGGGCCCTTCTATAATAATAATGAGGTTATTTGTTTCATTCATTTTCACTTTTCCTTATTTGCCCAAGATCATGTGCCAAATTGTCCCCTGCTTAAATCAAGACTTTCCTGGCCCACTATAAATCATGTTTGAACTCTATTCCTCTCCATCCTTGCTGAGTCACCCTGGAGCTTGGCTTTGATTTTTCTTGACTGATAAGAGGTGTAGAGCAACTCTTAAACTTTAGAGACTGGTGCCAGGAGAAATCCATTAGTAAACATGATAAAGGATTCCAGTTACTCCAATAATTCAGGCTGTATAGCTATTGAAAACAATGTTTGCATCTATGTGTGGACATATTTACATGTATACATGATTGTGTGTGTTGTGTTTCCTAGATACATTGTAAATGGTACATTCCGTGACCCCTGCTGTACCCTGTATCTTGGTCCCTCTCCCCTCCTGGCCACACAGAGCTGGCTGGGATCCAATTTCTCCCCGCCCCCCCCTTTCCAGACCCTAGAAAAGGTCAGGACCCGCTGACCTCGCTCTCTTTTCCCACATCTCTTTTTTTCCCCCAGATCTCTTATCCCGCTCTTTCTTTTTTCCCCCCTTTTTTCTCTTCCCCCGTTCTCTTTCCCCCCCCCACGCTTTTACCCTGTCCTTCCCCCTCTTTTCTCTCTCTTCTCCCGCTCTTTTCCCTTCCCTTTTCACTCACTACCCACGAGAAATAAACCTGTAACTTTATCAGGGGAAAGAGCCTCTTTTGATATCTTAACTACGTCTTTGTGGCTAGGGCCCAGGGGAATATCACCCCAACACCTGAGCTAGACCGGAGAAGGGTGAAAGACTCTGTTTAGGCCGAGGAAAAAGCCGTTACAGTTGGCGCTCCACGTGCGTGGTTTCTATAAAGCACCCACGTTTCGCTGTGATTTCTATTTTCGGGATTCGACCAGCATAGGAGCTGATCAACTAGCTAAAATTTCTTTAAGCTGCATTTTGTGCAGTTCGAAGACTTTTCAGCACGAACCGGCAGCCTGTCAGTCCCAGACAGGTCGGTTCACGACGTAGATCCACTACCGTGTACACAGACGTGTCTGCCTGCAAGAGAAAAGGTGAGTTAGGCGTCCCTTTCCGGCTGGGGGTTCCCGGAGCTCCGTGGGGGACGTCTCACCGGTGGCATTTTGCCGGACCGGAGCCGTCCTCGGAAGGACAGGCGGCATGGGCGTGTTTGCAGCGTGCGCGCAGCTTGGAAGCCCTCGGCCACGTGGTGCGGCGCGGGGGCTGGGGGGAGGGCTGGACGCGGCCACCCCAGACGCGGCGCAGCAGGCAGGCAGCTTTGATCGGTTTCAGAGCTGCGGCACAGGGGTTTTTTTGCGTTTTTACGGTTTTTACGGGTGTTTGCGGCGCGGGGGCGGTCCCTACAGCGGCGCGGGCGCCACACATAGGGTTTGCTGACAAAAAAAACGGCGAAATTAACATCGGTTCCGCATCTAGTAAAGCCTGAAAACCGTGGTGTACGTCTTAACAACTAACTCCTTTCCTGTGTTTTAACGGTAGTGGGGTAGATATAGTGCAAATTGCTAACACTATGGGGATACAGCAATCTGCTTTACAAAAGAGTATAACAAAACAACTCAAAGAAATACTAAGTTCAGGAAATGTTTTAATATCTAATAAAAAATTAGCCCGTTTTGCCAGCTGGCTGTCTGTTGAAATATCTGACCTTGAATTGCAAAATGTAAATTCGATTTCATTTTGGGATGAAATAGGGAATTTATTAACTTTAAAAGTAGAAAATGGAGATAAAACTGCCTCTGTATTCCTTCCGATATTCTTACAAATTCAGAAAGTTTTAATTCAGACAGAAAACAACAGACAGCAGCAGCAAAATGATTCAAGCTCACCTTCCCTTTCCAAAAATCCCTATAACCATAACCTGGAAAGCACCCCAGGGTCTCCCTTGGGAATGCAGCATGCTCAGCACGGCTGTAACTGTGCTGAAACCCCAAATCCTCCCCAGTATCCCTGTTCTGACGATTTTTCTAAAATTATCCGCTCTCCTTCCTTGTTCCCTCCCCCCGCGGGCCACGAACATGTGGCCGTATCTGGACAGATTGGGGTCCCAGATAGCACTGGACATGCGGTTCAGGGAGGGGGGGGGGCCGATATGGTGGCAGCCACGTGTCTCCTCCTTCATCCCCCAACCCCCTTTACCCTCCGGTCCCTGCCCCTAAGCCTGTCCCCTCCCATAACTCCTCCCTGCCCTCGGCTCCACCGCCCCCTCCCCCCTCCAAGACCCTGTCCTGCCTGGTACCTGGCGACCCTGCCCACAGGTGTTGCAATCCTGAATTCCACCACCCCTCCCCCTCTCCGGTTTCACATTCCTTCCCTCCAAGCTGCTGCAGGGTGGGGGAGGGCGATGGAGCCCCTGCTGGGTTCCTTGCCGGAGGGGGTGGGGGTGGGGAGGGATCAGCCCACAGCCCCTGGGGGATGGATGGTGCTCCCGTAGTGGGGGGGGGGTGGGCAGCCTCCTGGGCCCGGTGGGGGGGGGGTGCCTAAACCTGAAAGTCAGCACCAGGAGAAAGAGTATGTACCATCAGTTGCTCCTGTAGTTTATCTTGGTAAGAGAAACAGAAAAAGAAGTTATCAACCTTTGTCCTACCAAGATAAAAAAGAAATTTGTAAAGTGCAAAGAGAATTTGGTAGGAATAGTGAAATCTTTAAAGGCATAATGAGAGCCACTTTTAATTCAAACGAACTGGTTCCATATGATACCAAAGAGCTTTTCCGATGTCTGTTAACTCCTTCAGAATATGATCTATGGGAAAGCCTATGGAAAAGATCTTTAAAAGTGCTTTTACAAGAGCTTTTAAAAAGCTCAGATAATGCAAAGGATGCTGATAATAATGATATCACATATGAACACCTATGTGGGGAGAAAGATTGGCATTGCCCTGAAAACCAAACCAGAGTACTATCTAAGTCTGTCCTAGATAAGATATGCAATGTTGCAGAAAAAGCCTTTAATCAATTACCAACAGTAGATACTAAAGGCAGTTATATTAACATTAAACAGTTTACTTCTGAGAGTTTCTTACAGTTTGTGGACCGCCTTCGTACGCAAGTAGAAAGACAAGTGTCTGATCCAGTATTACAAGCTGAATTAATTAAAGAAATGGCTCAGAGGAATGCTAATGAAACCTGCCGTAGGGTTATCCTTGGCCTTCCCCTGGAGCCAGCACCTAGCTTAGCACAAATGATTGAAGCCTGCGCCAGAAAAGCAGAACTGCTCAGTGGACACGAAAGAAATCCAGGACTGGCACACCCAAGGACCGTAGCAGCTGTAACACCAGAAGCCAAGAAGCAACCAGTGTCACCAGAGCAACTGCAGCACATCATCTGCTTCCAGTGCAAGCAGCCAGGACACTTCGCCAGGGACTGTCCACACAACCAGAAACAGAAGAAAACCAACAAACAAAAAAACTAACTTTACAGCGCGTACCCGCCATTAACACCATAGCGCGCTCGGCTATAAATACTGCGGGCTCCACACTCACAAAAGACTCTCTCTTCATAAACAAAGAGGGGGAGGATGGGATAGAGGGTGTGGGGATGTATTTCAATGAAAATATCAAATGTTCAATTAACAAGGTTTGGAAGCCACTAGGCCGTTTTAGGCTTGTGACTACCAGAGGTTTTCATTTCAGGTCACCTGATTGGACAGTCATAACAGTGGACTTACCTAACAGTACACAGGACGTGACGTTAAACCACATGAAACTGGACAGTGAGTACTTTGTTGTCGGTGACACAGCACACACACCCCTAGAGATTGAGGTGGTTCCCATGACCATCAAGGGAAGCATAACTAGCCTCATTCTCTTGGCACGATGTCCTCTACCACCATATTACCTGGCTGAGGGACAAATCCTTGCCCAGGCCATTCCTGTTCCACAGGAGGTCCCAGTAGATGGAAAATCACCTGAAGTCTACTGGGCAGAAGTGGTGGGTGAGGACAAGCCCTCTCTGGCATGCAACCTAACCCGTGGATCAGATCACCTCCATGTGGAGGGGGTACTGGACACGGGTGCTGATGTGACTATCATACCTGAAAGGATGTGGCCGTCACATTGGGAACTTCAGCCTGTGGCAGGCAGAATCCAGGGTGTAGGAGGAGTCAAATTGGCAAAAATATCAAAAAGCATAGTACAAATTGAGGGGCCGGATGGAAAATTGGCTAGCATCCGTCCATTTGTTACAGATTATAAATGCCCTCTATGGGGGAGAGACACCATGTCACAGTGGGGGGTAAAATTAATTATCCCTAAAACTCCTCGGGATTTTTAGAAGCGGCCACTGTGGGGCGCCCTACCCAAAAGTTAAAATGGCTAGATAATACCCCAAAGTGGGTAGCACAGTGGCCAATGAGTAAGGAGAAGCTCAGGGCACTTGAGGAGCTTGTGGAGGAACAATTGGCTAAAGGCCACATAGAAGAGACCACAAGTGCGTGGAATTTCCCGA
This sequence comes from Sturnus vulgaris, assembly GCF_052056855.1. Lineage (NCBI taxonomy): Eukaryota > Metazoa > Chordata > Aves > Passeriformes > Sturnidae > Sturnus > Sturnus vulgaris. Next base: position 27,631,645 of record NC_142282.1, on the reverse strand, counting down.
TTTTTGTGGTAAAGAAACCAGGGAAAGACAAGTGGAGGCTGCTCCACAACCTCCGGGAAATAAACAAAGTAATTGAAGACATGGGTTCTCTCCAACCTGGAATGCCTTCTCCAACAATGCTTCCCAGAGATTGGCAATTGGCTGTTCTAGACATCAAGGATTGTTTCTTCCATATACCCCTACACCCAGAGGATGCCTTCTCGGTTCCTACCATCAATCGAGAGGCCCCAATGAAGCGCTACCACTGGAGAGTTCTGCCACAGGGAATGAAATGTAGTCCCTCCATCTGCCAGTGGTATGTGGCTTCATTGCTGTCCCAGGTGCGTGCCCAGAGAGGGGAGGCCATCATCCTTCATTACATGGATGATGTGCTAGTGTGTGCACCCGATAACTCTCTACTCCAGGACACACTTGACCTAGTGGCTAAAGTTTTAACCTCTGCTGGATTTGAATTGCAGGAGGACAAAGTCCAAAGGATGCCACCTTGGAAGTACCTGGGCCTGGAAATTACTGCACGGACCATTGTTCCGCAGAAATTGGAAATTAATTGTAATCCAAAAACCTTAGCAGATCTCCATTCCCTGTGTGGGTCATTGAATTGGGTTAGGCCCTGGCTAGGCCTCACTAATGAGGACCTAGAACCTCTTTTCAATTTATTGAAAGGGGACAGAGAGCTGCTTTCTCCCAGGGAACTGACCCCAGAGGCAAAGACTGCAATTGAAAAGGTACAAAAGACCTTAGGAGAGAGGCAAGCTCACCGTTACCAGCCCGAGCTGCCCTTCAAATTCATTATCCTAGGAAAACTGCCACACTTACACGGGTTAATATTCCAATGGATCAAGGAGCAAAGAGAGTCACTCTTAATCATAGAGTGGGTCTTCCTCTCCCACCAGAGATCCAAAACTATCACTAAGCCACAAGAGTTAATAGCACAGCTGATTCGGAAAGCAAGGATAAGACTGCATGAACTAGCTGGTTGTGACTTCACATGTATTCACCTCCCTGTTAAACTGTCTGAGGAGGGAAAGAACTCTCCTGAAAAATTGACTAAAGAGATGTTTGAGCATTTGCTACAGAGCAATGCCAGTCTCCAATTAGCCCTGGACAGCTACAGAGGACAAATATCAGTCCATGCCCCGTCTCACAAGCTGTTTAATGAGGAATTCCACCTCATTCCTCGTGAGAAGAGGAGTCAGAGACCACTCAAAGCTCTCACAGTGTTCACGGATGCATCTGGCGCATCCCACAAGTCGGTGATGACTTGGAGAGATCCTCAGACTCAGCATTGGGAAGCTGATGTTGAGTTTGTGGAAGGGTCACCCCAGGTAGCTGAACTGGCAGCAGTCGTGAGAGCCTTTGAAAAGTTCTCAGAGCCAATAAACTTGGTGACAGACTCAGCCTATGTAGCGGGGATAGTGTCCAGGGCAGAGCAGGCAGTGCTCAGAAACATCGAAAATGAGCAGCTTTTCAGGTTGCTTTCCAAACTAATTTATTTGATTTCTCATAGAGAACACCCGTTCTATGTGATGCATGTGAGATCACACACAGATTTGCCAGGCGAAATTGCAGAAGGGAACCGTCAGGCAGACTCCCTTGCAACCCCAGCAGAACAAGCCACCCCAGCAGAACAAGCACGCCTTCCTGACATCTTCCAACAGGCAAAGCTGAGCCACCAGTAGTATCACCAGAATACACCAGGTCTAATGCGTCAGTTCCAGCTAACACGGAGTCAGGCTCGAGCCATTGTGGCCACCTGTCCCAACTGTCAGCTGCACACCATGCCCTCAATAGGCATGGGGGTAAACGCCCGAGGTCTTGGCAGTTGTGAGGTATGGCAAACAGACATCACACACATTCCTAGTTTTGGTCGCCTCAAATATGTGCATGTAAGCATTGACACATATTCAGGCGCAGTCTATGCCTCTGCCCATGCAGGAGAAAGGGCTATGCATGCTAAACAACACCTAGTGCAAGCCTTTTCAGTGTTGGGGATCCCTAAGGAAATCAAAACTGATCAGGGCGCAGCGTATAAGTCCAAGGAGTTCCTGGAATTCGTCCAGCAGTGGGGAGTGGAACATAAAACTGGCACCTCCCACTCCCCCACAGGCCAAGGTATAGTGGAGCGAGCCAATCAGACGCTCAAACAGGTTTTGGCTAAACAGAGCAGTTCAACTGTGTGGATGTCTCCACAGCAGAAGCTCTGCAAAGCCATGTTTACTATCAATTTCCTAAATTGTTCATTTGAAAACATGAGTCCACCTGTGGTACGTCACTTTAACAGTAGCAAACAATTCAAGTTATCCCAACATCCTCCAGTTTTGATTAGGGACCCAGAAACCTGGGAAATCAAAGGTCCCTATGAGCTTGTTACCTGGGGGCGTGGCTATGCGTGTGTATCCACTCCCTCAGGCCCTCGGTGGATTCCCCAAAAGTGGGTGAAACCGTTTGTTCCCAAACATCCTGCTCCAACTGAGGAGAACGAGGAGCAGGTAGCAGTGGCTTCAAAAAGAAGACGCCGACGGAAAAAAGGAAAAGAAATCCTCATAGAAGGTGGCATTCCGGCAAATAGAGACTTTTAATAGGTTTTATAATGTTTGTTTTTCCTTCTAGAGAAAACCTTCTCTTCTCTCAGTCCCGTGATGAACCCCATCCAAGCTGTCTTCCTGTTAACACTGAACAGTCTAGCAGCTGCATGGATTGTCCCTCAGCCAAGTCACAACATCTGGCTGACCCTGGCACAGGCGCTCCAACAAGAAAATAGATTTTCTCTTGCTACCACACGGACATGAGTGCCAGGAATTTGAAGGACTTTGCTGTATGGACCTGACCTCGAAAGCTCCTAATATCCATGCTGCCCTCCGAAACATGAACAACTTAATCGGACAAGTGAAGCAAGAATCTGAAGATTGGTTCAATGGACTGTTCAAAGGCTGGGGACTCACAGGGTGGTGGACATCTATAGTCAAAACAATTGTGTTAATTTTTGTTATTCTTTTCCTTGTAATAATGGCATTCGGGATCCTACGTCACTTGGTTTTCAAGGCTATTCATAGTCTCATTCCCTCTACGTCAGTAGTCAATCACATAGAAATGAAAGACTTGAAACAATCTAACCCTCCCGCCAGCTACAAGTGGTGGGCAAAATCGTAATTTGAATGATACCAATATCCTTCTTTCAACTTTGTTAAACAAAAAACGGGGAGATGTTGCGTTCCCTAGATACATTGTAAATGGTACATCCCGTGACCCCTGCTGTACCCTGTATCTTGGTCCCTCTCCCCTCCTGGCCACACAGAGCTGGCTGGGATCCAATTTCTCCCCGCCCCCCCTTTCCAGACCCTAGAAAAGGTCAGGACCCGCTGACCTCGCTCTCTTATCCCGTTCTCTCTCTTTTCCCCCCACTCTTATCCCGTTCTCTCTTTTTTCCCCCCACTCTTTTCCCGCATCTCTTTTTTCCCCAGATCTCTTATCCCGCTCTTTCTTTTTCCCCCCTTTTTTCTCTTCCCCCGTTCTCTTTCCCCCCCCCCCACGCTTTTACCCTGTTCTTCCCTCTCTTTTCTCTTTCTTCCCCTGCTCTTTTCCCTTCCCTTTTCACTCACTACCCACGAGAAATAAACCTGTAACTTTATCAGGGGAAAGAGCCTCTTTTGATATCTTATCTACGTCTCTGTGGCTAAGGCCCAGAGGAATATCACCCCAACACCTGAGCTAGACCGGAGGAGGGTGAAAGACTCTGTATTTGGCCGAGAAAAAGCCGTTACACCCCCATGTCTTTCTCCATGGTTTATAGGAATATTCAGTACATCAGTTCATCCCTACTATCTTACAAAACGATTTTTTGTTATTTTGACAGTATATTTTTATTTTCTTTCTATCTAAAAAAACTTAGTTCTTGCTTTACTGACTTCAGAAATTTTTTTATTCCCTTTCATATTCAAAGGAAGGCCGGAGGTTTTGCAAATCTTATCTGAGCACTAAAGAGTTAAAGTTTAACACAACTACAAGAGTTGGGCCAGGCCCAGGCTGCTCTGGGTGGAGGGGGGGCTGCTGAGGTGTCAATCAGCCTTTCTGGGGCTGGGCTGCAGCCCCACAATGCCCATGGCCATCCCTGCTTCCAGACAGGGCCAGGCTGCCTCCCCCAGGCCGCGTGGGGGCTGGGCAGACCTGGATTTTCCCAAACTGCTCCAAGCCAGCAGCGGGAACCGGCCCTCCCCCAGGGCCGCAGGTCCATGGAGGAGGAAGCTGTGAAGGTCTTATCAAGGAGCCTCTCCTCCTCCCGGCCATTGGGTCCCCTCGTTGGCAAACGGGGCCCAAGCGGCCTCCCGAGCCTCCCCCCCGCATGGGGGAGGGGAGGGGGGAAGATCGGGTTGGTGTTACCTGCTCAGCCACCGGAAAGATAAAGAGACTCAATTCCGGATTACCTCCTTTGAAATGTGTGTTCACTGAGTGAACCAACTTTCTCCCATTGGCTGTTGAAGTTGTCCCAACCCCCACAGAGGAAGCTCCCTTAGAGAGAACTTCTCTCTGAGTTTCTTCTTCCCAAGTCAACCCATCACATTAGCACATATTATAACTTGGTTCATGTTAATTAGCACTATGTTTTGAAGGCAATAAGAGGCTGTTCAACAGCAAATGCTTCCTACATTAGGTAGGGATTTTTGCAGATCTAATAGGCTACACAGAGACCTGAGCCAGGTATTATCAGATATGACTGACACATCACATATCTGCCTCAAGACTGTATGCTAAATATGGTACTTTTGCAATTCAGCCCATTTTGACCCTGTCTTAATGTCTGTTGTTATTTAGAGCTAGTATCTGGGGAAACATAGGTACTTAAATATGCAGTCATTACATCTGAAGGTCATTCCTGTCTATTGGTGACTGTATCATAAAGTAGCATACATTTTCCACTGCTTTTTTTTGGTATCATTAGCATCCTTTCTCTCAGAAGTGGGAAGCAAATAAACATTCCAACATCTTTGCAGATTCCAGGCCTAGTTAACAGTTTGAAATTGCTACATCATGTTTAATGATGCTAAAAATATGTATGATGGTATGTGCTGTCTCCATTTAGTTATATGTAGTAATTTAAAGGTAGACGGTTGGTAAGTATTGAATACAGTTCAAGGTGGGTGAAAGAAATCCAGACCTATAGTTTTGTGTCTTCTCACTACAAATTCACCTAATCTTAAGCAGTTTTCAGTACAATCTTATGAGACAAAGCTACACCCTGATCTTACAAGAAGTTGCTGCCTTGCTGCTGTATTGCCACTCTCAGTCTTCATGGAAAAGACATGTATGACCTGATCTTATTAGAAAGTCTCACATGCATTGAAACCAAACTGAATTGGAGCAAATTAAAGTCTAGTTTGTGCTTACATGCTATCCTTTTCCAGCCAACATTGCTTTGAGAACTCTAAATAATTGACTAATTAATTAAAATACCCTAAAATTTGGACAGTCACTCAGACATCTTGGATATTTTGTAGTTGTTGGATCATCTTTGACTTCTCACTTGTGTGTGTGCAGCTTGTCTGAGATCTCTCACCCCATGAGCAGCCCCAACTGCTCATCTTGTGACTGAGTCTGGCCCAAAAGTCCTATATTTTCAGACAAATTTTTTCATTGGATTGCTATTATAATTTGAAGTGTTTTTAAACAAGTAATGAGACAAAGACCACAAAGGATCATTGCAATCTCCTCAGATGAAAAAAGATGCTCCATATAAATTAAGAAACGCTGAAAAAGCATGCAATCCAAAATTATTGAGAATATGTAAAATGTCTTTACTTGAAATCTTATGGTCGTCAAATGGAGATACTTCCAAGGAGAGAGTAAACATATTAGTGGAGGTAATCCACAAATAAGTTTTTTTCCCTTGCTTTGGATGAGATGGCCAACACACATGACATACACAGCCTGTATGTTTTTACTGTGAGTACATC